>NW_016107435.1:3076782-3112796 GCF_001604975.1 Cebus imitator | reverse complement strand
TTTTTTTTTCTTTCTTTTTTTTTGTAGAGATGGTGTGTTGCCATGTTTTTTGTAGAGATGGGGTTCGCCATGTTTGAGCTGCTGGTCTCTAACTCCTAGGCTCAAGGAATCCACCTGCTTTGACCTCCCAAGTACTGGGATTATAGGAGGGAGCCACCACATGTGGCCAGTTGTACAATATTATGGTTGTATTTAACACTTAAAAACGGTTATCCCAGCACTTTGGGAAGCCGAGGCAGGTGGATCACCTGAGGTCAGGAGTTCGAGACCAGTCTGGCCAACAGGGTGAAACCTCCATCGCTACTAAAAACAGAAAAATTAGCCAGGCGTGGTACCAAGCACCTATAATCCCAAGCTACTCAGGAAGGCTGAGGCACAAGAATCACTTGAACCTGGGAGTCGGAGGTTGCAGTGAGCCAAGATTGTGCCACTGCACTCTGGCCTAGGCGACAAGAGCAAGACTCTATTTCAGAAAAGAAAAATGTTACGATGGTAAATTTTATATAGTGCGCACTGTTATTCAATAAAGTCTCCATGCCTCATGTTATATGCAAAAATAAATTATGGGTGGATTGTGTATGATACAACAAGCAAAAACTAAAGGAAAAATAGCTAAATTTGACCTCATTGAAATGAAAAACTTCTCTCCCTAAAATGTGTCAAAAGACTTAAAACACAAGTCACAGACCAGGAGAAGATATATGTAACCCCTATAATTGATGAAGGATCATTATCCAGAATATATAAAATCCTATAGGTCAATATAAAAAATCAATTCACTAGAAAAATGGTCAGAAGATCTGTACAAGTAATTGCAGAAGACTTACTCATCCAGCCCGTAAAATATGAGGAGCTCAATCTCACTATAAATTAGTACAAATTAAAATAAGAAAAAGAAACATTCCATTGTGCACCCACAGAGTAAGGAAAAATGAAAATCTGGCTATATCAAGAATGGGCAAGTACATAGAGAAACAAAGTCTCAAGTACAGCTGGTAGGAGTATATACTGGTATCAGATTCATGGGCATTTAGCAATATGCAGTATAATTAAAGATGTATATATCCTACCTCCTAGATATATATTCCAAAGAAATGATCATAGATGTTTACACTAAGACATGTTCAAGGGTGCATACCACATCATTTTCTGTAATAGCACAAAAATTATAGCCAATGTAGGAGAAGAGATGAATAATGATACATGTGTGTATTTTATATATGTATAATGAAACACTACATGATAGGTAAAAATTAGTGAGCCTGGTTATATGTATAAACAAGGACAAATCCCAGTAACAATATTGGGAGAATGCATTACATGTAACATGATGCCATTTAAATGTTAAATACAATACTGTATATTTTATTACAATATATATGTTTACAGCATAAAATATGGGTGGAAATCATAGCTTCAGAAGAGCAGTTCACCCTTGGAGAAGAAACCAAGGAAAGGAAATGGGATCAAAAAGAAGAAAGGGGACCTCAATTCTATATGGTAGGTCTCATTTATTTACCTATTTATTTTTGAGATGGAGTCTTAACTCGGCTGCCCAGGCTAGAGTACAGTGGTGCCATCTCGGCTCACTGCCACTCTGCCTCCTGGTTTCACACAATTCTCCTGCCTCAGCTTCCCAAGTAGCTGAATTGCAAGTGCCTGCCACCACACCCAGGTAATTTTTGTATTTTCAGTGGAGACGGGGTTTTGCTATGTTAGCCAGCTGGTCTCGAACCCCTGACTTCAAGCAATCCACCTGCCTCAGCCTCTCAAAAGTACTGAGATTACAGGCGTGAGTCACCATGACCACCTTGGCAGGTTTTATTTCCTTTTTTTTTTTTTTGAGACGGAGTTTCACTCTTGTTACCCAGGCTGGAGTGCAATGGCACGATCTTGGCTCACTGCAACCTCCGCCTCCTGGATTCAGGCAATTCTCCTGCCTCAGCCTCCTGAGTAGCTGGGATTACAGGCATGCGCCACCATGCCCAGCTAATTTTTTGTATTTTTAGTAGAGACGGGGTTTCACCATGCTGACCAGGATGGTCTTGATCTCTTGACCTCGTGATCCACCCGCCTCGGCCTCCCAAAGTGCTGGGATTACAGGCGTGAGCCACCACGCCCGGTGGCAGGTTTTATTTCTTAAGAAAAACAGATATGAAGTAAATTTGGCTGTTGATATTTATTATATCTGGAGACTAGATATAACATTTGTTATATCATTATTGTTAAATTTTTCTTGGTACTTTGTGTTTAAAATATTTCAAAAGAAAAAAATCCTTTTTTATGAAGGAAAGGGGAAAAATTGAAATCTGTATGATCTCTTTCATGCCTGTGGTTTTGAGGATTTCTGAGATGATTTTGTCTGATTTCACTCTGAGAACTTAAATCTAGCTTCATAAAGGAGACAATTAACTGCTCATCTGAATGTTGTGTATTGCAAGCAAACCAGCACAGTCTCACCAAGAAAGTTGCTTCCCTGGTTAATTTTATGGGTCAAATTGACTTGGCCATGATCCCCAAAATTATTCTAGATGGTTCTGGGAAGGTTTTTTCGGATATTTACTTAGAGATGGAATCTCGCTTTATTGCCCAGGCCGAGTGCAATGGCATAATCTTGGCTCACTGTACCCTCTGCCTCAGGCGATTCTCCTGCCTCAGCCTCCACAGTAGCTGGCATTCTAAGTGTACATCACCATACCCAGCTAATTTTTGTATTTTTAGTAGAGATGGGGTTTCACCACATTGGTCAGGCTGACCTCTCCGGCTCCTGACCTCGAGTAATCTGCCCTCCTTGGCCTCCCAAATTGCTGGGATTATAGGCGTGAGCCAACGCAAATGGCCTTGGGTGAGATTTAAATGGGTGGATTTGGAGTAAAGCAGATTACCCTACATAATGTGTGTGGGTTTGGTCCAGTCAGTTGAAGGCCTTACTACAACAAAGGCTGACCTCCCCTAAGCAGGAAGGGATTCTGCCAGCAGGGGACATTTGGATGGGAATGGCCATTCCTCCCTGCACCTCCAGTCTTCCCTGTCAGATTTTGGACTTAACAAGCCTCTATAATCATGTGAGTCAATTCCTTAAGAAGTCAGCCAAAGCAAGGTGTACAGGAAGAGCAAATGCAAGAGCCCTAAGGTAGGGACAAGTGTAGTGTGTCTGAAGGACAGAAAGGAGGCCCGGAGAGGTGACCAAGTCACTGACAGTGGCTTGAGATAGGTCTGAAGCAATAGACTTGTGGAATAATTAAATCAAACTCGTGAACACATCCATCACATAAAATACTTAGCATTTTTTTTCTGGCAACAACATTGGAAATTTATCCTTTTGATAATTGTGAAACATACAATACTCTCTAAACTAATTTAACCATGCTGTGAAATAAAACACTCTGTTCTCCTTTCCACTTCCCTAACCCTCCTCATCCCCTATGTTCTGTCTCTCCAACAGCCCAGCAACCTTCTTCCCAGCCACAAAAGCCAGAAATCCAACAGTCTTCAATTCCTTTGCCTTCTCCTACCTACTGCAATCCTTACTTTAAGCTTAATTGAGAGAAAAAGATGCAAGTATAAAATTTTGTAGGGTGAAAAATTAAGCAACCAAAATAGCATCTTATGAAGGGTAATTCATGGCAGATGTGACAAAGAAAAGAAGATGATAAACTATAAATGGTTACCATCCTATCATTTCAGAACAGGTATCCTGGTGATAAACAATTACATTTCAAAGAGATAAGATGTGATGCTTATTCTCTTTCTCATGAAAATGTGAAACTTTATCTTCACGAAACTGAAAATAAAGATATATACTATGTGACTATGTGTTGCTTATTACATTATAATACAGTGTTTTTATTTTGCTTATGACTCCAAAAAGTATGCGTATAAGTGAAAATAAATCAATAATAATTGCACCTCAATAAGTTATTTGATGTAAAACTCAAGAGTCATATTTTTAACCAAAGTTCCAAATGGATTTTTAGTCTATGTCTTCCTAGCTTTCAGCCTTTTAAACAGAAATTCTTGTTAAAGTAGCAGGGTTTTTAATAACAACCAACATTTTCCATTTCTTACTCCCTGCTGTTAAAAAAACTACCATCCTTATAATGAGAGATGACAGCATCTTTTGTCCAAAGACACAGAAACTACAAAGTGGCGTATTCCCTCAGTGCTTATTCTAAAAAGGAAAGTAAGGCATTATCAGACAGCTGAGACAGCCACAGCTAATGCATAATTGGCCCGTGTTCTTTCTGTTCATCTTTGACACTATCATCTCTCTCCCAGCGTCTTAAAGCAGAAAGGAAAGAGGCTTGCGACCTGGTCCTGCGGAGGAGAGGGGACTCCTCTGGGATGGACACTTAACAAAGTCTGAATCACCAAAGAACACATACTCCAAGAGAAGCCAGACAGTTCTGCTGTAACGTTCTGACCCACAGGCAGCCCTTTAGGAGAAAGCCTATCACAAATAACTATTCATTTTAGAAGAGTTTGCCATGCTATGGGTTTGGGAGTTTACATTTTGTGGTATGTGTGTATCTATATAGGTATGTGTGTGTGCGTGCGTGTGTGTGTGTGCGTGCGTGTATGTATACACAAGCGATTCCCCTGCCTCAATCTCTGAAGTACCTGGAACTACAGGTACATACCACCACGGGTTCAAGCTATTCCCCTGCCTCAGCCTCTGAAGTACCTGAAACTACAGGTGCGTGCCCCCTATGCCAGGCTAATTTCTTGTATTTTAGTAGAGACAGGTTTTCATTATGCTGGTCAGGATGGTCTTGATCTCCTGATGTTGTTATCCGGCCTCCCAAAGTTGCTGAGATTACAGGCATGAGCCACCGTGCCTGGCCCTTTTTGAGGTATATCTATGTGTGAGATGATACTACTTCAAGGAAAAATGCCTTATACATAATTCAAACCAAGACACCCTTAGGACAGACAAACTCTGGGAGGGGGCTGTACTTTTATTTTAAAGTACCTTTTGTTGTCCCTATAAGCCAGTTAATGCAATTCAACCACAGACCTTGTGGAAGTCAACTGAGGCAAGAAGCCACTCACTTTTCTTGAGATCCAAGAAACAGAGGGGTGTGTGAAGTGTCCGCTGGGTGGAAGAGGGGCTTGAATCAAGTTCCTTGGATCAAATACAGAAAATGTGTACTAACTAACACCTGCTCTAGATCCAACCACCTATGTTGCACACTCAATGACATGCTGGAAATGAGGGGTCAAAACCACAGAAGTTTTCACTGACAAGATCACAAAGTTCAACTCCTTCATTTAATAGACAGGGAAAATGAGGCTTAGATAAATTGGGTTGCTACAGAAAAAACAATCATTTGCTCAAGGTTGCTCAGCCAGCATTCTGCCCAGCACATTCCTGCACCCCTAACCGAGTCTCCCTCGGTGGAAGGAGGATGTGGCCATTTGATAGAAGTCACAATCAAGCACCCTAGTGGTAAGTCACCAAGAATACTGCTTTTCCCTCCTGCCTGATGTGTTTTATTTGTGGTGACAAATCTGCCCACAGTGCACACAGCGCCCATGAATGCTGACCGCTTTCTAAACAGTCAGGAGAATGCAGCTTACTGAGGAATCTTTGAAAAACTGCTTTGTGAAAATAACCTAAAAGACTCTTTTTGGGCAGCACCAATAAATGGAAGCTTTTATTCTGTCTCTCTTCCTGGTGGATTAGCACAGCTTCATCCGCCATGAGACGAAGCTCCATTGAGAAAATCTCTGCACTTACCGTGGAACCAGGGGGTTATAGTGTCTGAGGTTTTCTCGTAGCCTGCTCGAAGTGGTAGCTGCTCCTCTTTAAACCACCGGATGATGTCCTCTTGGGCAGAGCTGGATACCGTCCTCGCCACTCCCTGATTTCTGTTATTTATGAAAATCGTTTTTCAAGTTAGACTTATTAATTTGAAAAGAATGCCCTCAAAAATCATGTATATATTTATACACACAAACACACATATACATGCATATATATATATACATACACACACATGAATGTCTATTGACATGACAGGTGCTTTATATATACAAATATATATATACATGTACATATATACATAAATATAAGCATATGTGTGTGCACGTAGAAAAAGAATGGGAGGGACAATACATTTCAAGGTCTAATTAAATGACCTCAGCTAACAGGAGGCTGGACCCCCTACACACTACCCCATTATACAACTCCTCAAGGGCAGAATAAGAAGGAATATAAATCTGTTACTTGTCCTTCCAGTCTTAAAGGGCTAGTTATGGCAATGAGCCCCTGCTGTGTTAACACACAGATTTAAATTCATTTTTATAGGAATTGGAAGGTCCATTAACTCCCAATTAACATCTGAGAAAATAAGCATTAAAAAGCAAGATACACTTTTACCCCAGCACATTTTCCTGGAAAGCATGCACTTGCAAACAAAAGAAATAAAATGCAATAAGATAGATTTCTTTGCTAATGTTTGCATTATTTGGTTTTCTCTTCTGTTTCCACTAACTTCCCTAACTTGCTTTCTCCTCTTCCACACTTTGAGAACATTTAGTTCTGCTAAAAAACATAAAGAAGTATAAAGTAAAAGGAAGAAGAGTATTTGAAGTTTGGTAGGACAACAATATAGGCAGCAGAATCATTTTGAAAGAGTCAGTAGCAGAACTCAAGTTCTTGGATGTAAGTCAATTTCTACTACAAAGAGTAACCTTGCAATGTAATAAACAGATCTCCAAGCCCTATTCAACAGCCTACTAATTTGGAGCAGAATTCAATTTAAACAAAACACCACAACCATTGCAGTCAGGGAACTATCCTGTCTCTACAGGTATCTGCTGAGAGGCAAGCATCTATCTGAGCCAATGAGATGGGCTCTCCAGCCACCCTCCCAAAGCAGATACTGAGCAGGTCCAATATCAGCTCCATCCCCTGCCACTGAAGTCAAGGAATTATCCACTCCATGCAGGGATCCACTAGGAGACACACTTATCTGGGCCATTAAAACAGTCTTCTGTACTGGAGTCCCTAACCGGCTTTCCCACATAACCCCTGTACCCTCCTTGAGTTCTTCCTCGGGTCCATCAAGAAGGGAGAACTGTGTAAATCACAGAGCCCTTGGGAGACTTGCAGCAAGCCTGGGCTTCGAGCGCCCTCTAGTGCTGAGATGACTGCTGTGTTCACAGGCCCAGGAAACAACAGTCAGTTGGCTTAGAATTTATGGAAGGCACTTTGAAAGACAGGCAGATGCTGGAGAGGATGTGGAGAAATAGAAACACTTTTACACCGTTGATGGGAGCGTAAATTAGTTCAACCGTTGTGGAAGACAGTGTGGCGATTCCTCAAGGACCAAGAAATAGAAATTCCATTTGACCCAGCAATCCCATTACTGGGTATATATCCAAAGGATTACAAATCGTTCTACTATAAGGACACGTGCACACGAATGTTCATTGCAGCACTGTTTACAATAGCAAAGACCTGGAACCAACCCAAATGCCCATCGACGATAGACTGGACAGGGAAAATGTGGCACATATACACCATGGAATATTATGCAGCCATCAAAAACGATGAGTTTGGGTCCTTTGTAGGGACATGGATGAACCTGGAAACCATCATTCTCAGCAAACTGACAGAAGAGCAGAAGATCAAACACCGCATGTTCTCACTCATAGGCGGGTGTTGAACAATGAGAACACATGGACACAGGGAGGGGAGTACTACACACTGGGGTCAGTTGGGGGGAAATAGGGGAGGGACGGTGGGGGGTGGGGAGCTGGGGAGAGATAGCAAGGGGAGAGATGCCAGATGTAGGTGATGGGGAGGAAGGCAGCAAATCACACTGCCACGTGTGTACCTATGCAACAATTTTGCATGTTCTTCACATGTACCCCAAAACCTAAAATGCAATAAAATAAATAAATGGGGAAAAAGAAAGACAGGCACAAATAAAGCCAGGCTGTGGAAAGTGGAATAAAAGCTTAATCTTTTAATGTGCAGATACTGTCACACATCCACAAGCATCAAGACTATTCAGGGAAATATGATCTCACCAAATGTACAAAATAAGATACCAGAGGTCGAGCCTAAAATGATGTGTGATCTCTGAATCAATTCAAAAGAGCTGTTTTAAGGAAGCTCACTACACTTTGAGAAAGAGCAGAGAATCAATTCAAAAATTTATCAGGGAAATTTAACAAAAAGACTGAAGTAATTTAAAAAATCAAATCCTGGAACTGAAAAATGCAATGAATAAAATGAAAAATGCAACTGAGGGTTTCAACAGCACAGTTGATCAAATGGGGAAAGAATTAGTGAGCCAGAAGACGCACTATTTGAAAACACACAGAGAATAAAAAAGAAAAGAATGACATGAAGAAAGCTTATGGGGTCTGTGGGACAGTATCAAAAGAGCAAATACTGGAGTTATTAGAGTTAAAGAGGGAATTCAAGAAGACAGAGTGGTTAAAAGCTTATGCAAATTAATAACAGAAAACATTCCAAACCTGGAAAAAAAAAATTAATACCCAAGCATAGGAAGGTCAAAGGTCACCAATCAGATTCAACCTACATAAGAGTACCCCAAGACATATTATAATCAAACCCTCAGAGTTCAAAGATTAAAAAAAGATCCTAAAAGCAGCTAAGGAAGCAAATAACATATAAGACAGATTTAGTACACCTGGCAGCAGACTTCTCAGCAGAAACCTTGCTGCCAGAAGGAAGTGAGATGATACATGCTGAGTACTGAAGGAAAAAAAAAACCCTGCAACCAAGAAAGTATTCCTTCAGAAAAAGAGAAGACTGTCACCAACAAAAGCTGAGGGAATTTACCACTACTAGAGTTGTCCTGTAAGAAATGCTAAAAAAAAGTTCTTCAAACATAAAAAGGATGCTAACGTGATTGTCATTCTAATACTATCATCATGATATGTAAACCACTTATATCTTTAGTATTAGGATTAAAAAATGAACTATCAAAAATAGCTGCAATACTTTGTTACGATAGGTAATATAAAAATGTAGATCATATCAAAAATACAAAATGTGAGGAGAGAATGGAGTTAAAGTGTACACTTTTTTGTTTCTTCACAAAGTTAAATTTGGAAGTCTCTGAAATAAGTTGTTATAACTATAGAATGTTTTTTGTAAGTCTCATGGTAACCACAAAGCAAAAACCTGTAACAGATACACCAAAAATAAAAAGCAAGGAACTAAAACATACTACTAGAGAAAAGTGCCTAACCACAAATAAGACTATAAGGGAAGAAAGGATCTATAGGATAACTAGAAAAGAAAATAGTAACACTAAGCCCTTACATATCAACAACTACCTTGAATGTAAATGGATAAATTACCCAATTAAAAGACACAGAGTGGCTAAATAGATAAAAATAAAACAAGACCAAATTATATGTTGCCTACAAGGGACTAATTTCACCTGTAAGGACATGTATAGACTGAAAGTCAAAAGATGGGAAAAAAATGTTCTCTGCAAATGAAAACAAAAAGACAACAGGAGTGGCTATATTTATATCATATAAAATAGACCTGAAGCTGAAAACTGTAAAAAGAGACAAAGTAGGCCAATATACAATTATAAAGAGTTCAATACAGCAAGAGAAGTTATATATATAAACTCAATTTTAGAAAGCAAATATTAATAGACCTCAATTGAGAGAAAGACTGCAATGCAACAATAGTAGAGGACTTCAACACCCCACTTTCAACAATGAACAGATCATACTGACAAAAAATCAACAATCAGACCACACTCTAGAATGAACCTAATAGACAATTAAAGACTATTCTACCAACTAGATGCAGAATACACAGTATGTTAACAGCAAATAAAATACTCTCCAGTAATATGTTAGGCCACAAAACAATTCTTAAATTGTTTTAAGTTAAAACATATCAAGAAATCAATAATAGGAGGAAAACTAGAAACTGTACAAATATGTGGAAGTTAAACAACATGCTCCTGAACAACCAATGGGTCAATATATTTCAAAAACTAAAAATTTTCTTGAGACAAACAAAAATGAAAACAACATACCAAATCCTATGGGATACAGCAAAAGCAGTTCTAAGAGTGACATTTTTTCCAACATACATATAAAAAAAAATAGAAAGATCTCAAATAAGTAATTTTATTGTTGTACCACAAGAAATAGAAAAACAAGAACAAACTTGACCCGAGATTAGTTGAAGGAAATACAATAAAGATCAGAGCATAAACAGATAAAATAGAGACTAAAGAACCATATAAAATGTGAATAAAATTAAGTTTGTTTTTTAATAAACAAAATTGAACATTAAGCTACACAAAGAAAAAAAGATGATTTATTTCATCTCAAATAAATCAGAGATGAAAAAGGACATATCACAACTAATAGCACAGAAATAAAAAGATCATTAGAGATTATTATGAACAACTATATGCCAACAAAATAGCAAACTTGGAAGTAGATCAATAAATTCCTAGAGACATACAACCTACCAAAATTCTATCATGAAGAAACAGAAAACTTAACAGACCGATCATGACTAAGGAAATGGAATCATTAATAAAGTGTTCTATTAAGAAAAGCACAGGACCTGATGGATTGACTAAAAAATCCTATAAATCATTTGAAGAAATACTAATACCAGTTCTTCTCAAACTATTCCAAAAAACTGAAGTTGGAGGAATTTCTCCAAACTCATTCCATGAGGTCAGCATTACCTTGATATCAAAACCAAAGACACAACAACAAATCATACATACATGTCAATATCCATAATAAATATAAATGCAAAATCCTCAACAAAATACTAGCAAACCAAATCCAACAACACATCAAAAACATCATTGGCCATGACCAAGGGAAATTCATCTCAGGGATGCAAAGATGGTTCAACATATACACATCAATATGCATGACACATTACATTAACAGAATGGAAGACAGACCACAGGATCATCTCAACAGACAAAGGTAAAGGGAAAGCATTAGATAAAATGCAATATCCCTTCATGATAATACTTTAAATACATTAGATATAGAAGGAATGTACCTCAATCTAATAAAGGTCATATATGACAAAATGACAGCTAACATGCTGAAAGAGGAAAAAATGGAAAGTTTTTCCCTTAAAACTTGGAACAAAACAAGAATGTCCACTTTCATCACTTTTATTCAACATAGTACTGAAAGTCTGAGCCAGAGAAATGAGTCAAGAGAAAGCAATGAAGAGGATCCAAATTGGAAAAGTGGAACTCAAATTGTCTCTGTTTGTAGATGACTTGTTCCTACATACAGAAAACCCTGAACACTCCACCGAAAAGCTCTTAGTCCTGATAAAACATTCAGGAAAGTTGTAGGATATAAAATAAACTTACAAAAATCAGTAGCATTTCTATACATCAACAATGGACAAGCCAAAANAAAAAAAAAAAAAAAAAAAGAAGAAAGCAATTTTATTTACAGTCCCAAAATAAAATAAAAACTAGGAATAAATTTATCCAAGGACGTGAAATGTCTTTACAAGAAAAACTATAAAACACTAATGAAAGGAAAAAGAGAAATTGACATCCCATGTCCATGGATTAGAAAAATTAATATTGTCAAAATGGCTGTACTACCCAAAGAGATCTATAGATTCAAACCAATCCCTATCCAAATACCAATGATATTTTTCACGAAAATAGAAAAAAAACTAAAAAATTTGTATACAACCACAAAAGACTACTACAAATTGCCAGAGCAATTTGTAGCATAAGGAACAAAGCTGGGAGGCATCACACTAAATGACTTTAAAATATACTCCAAGTCTAGTCATCCAAACAGCATGGTACTTGCATAAAAATACACACATAAACAAAGAAACAAAGTAGAGAACCCAGAAATAAATCCACACATTTACAGTCAACCGATTTTCAACAAAAGCTCCAAGAACACATACTGGAGAAGTCTCTTCAATAAATGGCACTGAGAAAACTAGATAGTGAAATGTAGAAGAATGAAACTACCTACTCCTGCTATGTGGAAAAATCAGCTCAAAATGGATTAAAGACTTGAATGTACAAGACCATGAAGCTATTAGAAGAAGATATTGGGGAAACACTTCAGGACATCAATCTAATTTGTTTGTAGAGATGAGAGTCTCTCTGTGTTGTCCAGGCTTGTCTGGAACTCCTGGTCTCAAGCAATCCTCCCACCCCGGCCTCCCAAAGTGCTGGGATTACAGGTGTGAGCCACCATGCGTAGCCTCAGACTTTTAAAAAAACAGCACGTCAAAAGCACAGGCAACCAAAGAAAAATAGACAAATGGGATTATATCAAGCTAAAAAGATTCTGCCACAGCAAAGGAAACAATCAAGAGTAAAGAGACAAGTTACAGAGTGGGAGAAAATATTCATAAATGTATCTGACAAAGCATTGATATTGGAATTCAAACGCAATAGCAAAACAAACCACAAATAATCCAAATAAGAAAAACTTCAATAGGCATTTCTCAAAAGAAGACATACAAATGACCAACAGGTATATGAAAAAAATGCTCAATACCACTAATCAGGGAAATGCACATCAAAACCACAGTATCGCCTCACCCAGTTTTGTGTTTTTGGTCATTATCTAAAAGGCAAAAACAAAAACAAATGCTGGTGAGGATCCAGAGAAAGGAGAACTCTTATAACCTGTTGGTAGTAATATAAATTACTATACCATTATAGACAATGGTATGAAGTTTCTCAAAAACTTAAAAATAGAATGAAAGCTCCAACAATCCCATTACTGGGCATATGTTGAAAGGAAACAAAATCAGTATACCAAAGAGACATTTGCACTCCCACGTTTACTGCAGCACTATGCACAATAGCCAAGCTATGGAATCAACCTAAGTGTCCAACAATTAATGAATCAAGAAAATGTGGTATATATATACAATGGACTATTATTCAGACATAAAAACAATAATAGCCTGACATTCGCAATAAAAAAAAAAATTGTTGGTGAGAATCTGGAAAAAGGACAACTCTCCTAGCCTGTTGAGAGGAATATAAATTTGTATACCATTATAGGCAAGGGTATGAAGTTTCTCAAAACAATTGAAAAGAGAGCAGAAGATCCATAAAAAGAACAATATCCTGTCATTTGCAACAAAATGGATGAACCTAGAAGACCTTATGTTAAGTGAAATAAGCCCAACACAGAACGACAAATACTGCATGACCTCACTCATACGTGGAATCAAAGTTGATCTTACACAAGAGTAGAACAGTGGTTAGCAGGGGCTACAGAGAGCAGTGGGGATGGTAAATGGGGAGAGGTTGGTCAACTGGCACAAAGTTACAGTGAGACAGGAGAAATAAGTTCTGCTGCTCTACCGCACAGCAGGATGACCACAGTCAACAGTAATGTACTGCATAGGTCAAAACAGCCAAAAGATAGGATTTTGAATGTTCTCACCACAAATAAATTACAGTGTTTGCGTTGATGGATATGGGAAGCATCCTGACTTGATCATGACACAATGTATTTATGTATCAAAACATCACACTGCATCCCATAAATATATACAATTATTGTGTGTCAATTAAAAACAAAATACAATTTGTGAAAAACCACCACCACAATAAAGTTTGGGTGAACTACTAGAATTTCTTGTAATGAATAAACGTATGGTTCTTTATGCTTTTTATAACATGTGCTTATGAATTACATGTAACATGTTAGTTATACATATATAGATGTACATATGCATATATGTGTACTTATCTTCAGAGCCTTTTGGAGAAAATATCCTATGATATTTGACTTCCCTGGGAGGCAGACACTGCACACACCAAGTTATTATAAATTCTCTTACTAGCTTCCTAATTAGGCTCTTTTTTGCAAAGTCCTTGGAGATTGAGCAAAACTCCTCAAACACTGGAGGAACCGGTCTCTTTTCCTGGGGTGGCTTCGAGGTGACCTCTACCATCCCTGTGTCAAGTCCCAGCCCTAAAACCACCCAGTCTGACTCACAAGAAGCGCTTTATGTGGCATCTTAAGTTGGAAAAGATGAGCTGAGTACAGCTGAAAACAAGAATTGCCTTTCATTATAGAGCACATTCATTGCTGTCTATCAAATACATTGTGCTTTAAGAATGCTGTGGGAAAGGGACATCTACAAGTCATGTTTCCATGCTACTCTTGGAAGAGACGGAGCACAGGAGTTAGCTGCAAAAACATCCCTGCTGAGACTCTGTTGCCACCGTGCACACAAACGAGCTCCAGCACTGAGAGGGCCACGTGCACCTTTGTCACTTATTCATACAATTACAGGAACTCCTATTTTCTGACTACATTTCTTGCTTTGTTGTCAATAAGAAAAGAATCATTCCCCAAACCATCACTTTGTAGATCATGGTCTTTAATTATTTCTGCTTACTCCACTGAACAGTTTTATATTGGTCCCCACCTCCCAAAATGGAAGCTTTCAGTGGATTAAGTAGAAATAATCATAGCAAAGAAAAAGGGCCGCCTTTGTGTTTCCCCTGAGGTCATCATTCCAGTTTAAAGAAAACCTTGAAGAAACTAATGACTCCAAGCAGAGGGAGATGTTTTTTTTATTTCTCCATAATCTTAGCAGAGAAATACTTCTAGTTTTTTCAGTTTTCATTTCAGAAGGCAAGGCTTCAGACAGTTCTGTTTCTTTCAATCAATATTTGATTTTAATACTTCTTTCTAAATACTAGGATGTTAAAATAAGATCAATACTCAGGAAAAAAAATTTATAATCAGCAAACATAAGGGATGCGGGTTTCTGTAATAGCATCACTGTACTATTCTGCAGTTTTTCCAGAACAAATGGTTCTTCCTAATTCTTCCACAGCCTAAGCAACAATGGTATCACTACCACCAAATAGAAAATTCATTAAAAAAAAAAAAAAGGAGCCTTTCCAAATTCTCAAAAGATAAACTTGGCTATTGTGGGAAGTGGAAAAGTGCCTCTTTAAAGTTTCCTTTCCTGTTAAAGAATAAATTTGCTAATAACTCTTTGTTAAGCCCTATCCTATGCAGCTGTTAGACATGCTTATAGGCATGTAGTATATTCTGTGTCCTTGTACTTTAAGGTATCTGTGCTGGATGTGCTCACAGGCATGTCTCAGCTGGTAGCCTATGCCCCTTACCTGTTTTAAAAAGTTTTCAGTTATTAGCCAATCCGGTTTTAGTTTAGATTGTGAAGTCTGGCTCCAACCAACAGAGATCACACACAGCAGTAAGGACAACCACAAATGCCTAAGAGATAAACATGTCTGCTTTCTTTTGTTCATTGCAGTCTCGTGGCAAGAAGGCTATTGAGGGTACCCTTTCTATAGCACAGGAAGTAAAAAAGTAAAAATTGCTTTGCTGAGAGATCCACTGTCTCAGTGCTAATTTTTCTTTGCAGCACTGAGCATCTGTTTCCAATAGCTATGTGTCCCAGAATGAGAATTACATCAAACCTTTAATCCTTGGCAGTGAACATGTAGTCTGACTGATGACATGAAAGTCAGCAAGCCTTTGGGTTCCTACTTTGATTGTCATTGACTAAGGGTGACCTTGGGCATCAGTGAAATCCCCCCTTGCTTCCTCTTCTCCCCTCACTGGCTCGACAGCTGCCTCTGGGTGGAAAAGGGGAGAGTGGGGTAGGGACACCGGAAGTTCTCAACTCCATTTACAATTTCACTGGGTATACTAAATATAACACCTATGGTTGTTTGACAGCTAAGAAGGGGAGGAGTGCCGGACCAGATAACCCAGGAAGAAGGCTTAGACGTCAGCCTGAGCTTACACAGGCTGCCAGTTGACCTTCCACACCCCATGGCAGCTTATGCAATTCACCTTTAATTTCAACACTTATTCCAAGCCCTTATACCTAAGGCCATCTATCTGTTTGGCTACTTACCTAAGAGGTTTTGGAGGATACGCTCCTCCGTTTAGGAACTGAGGCTTGGGCGGAAGGGGAGGTCGTCTTGGTTTCTGCAGAGTATGCAGGGGGCTTTGCAGCCTCTCACCGCCTCTTCCTTTCTGGGCCCCGAGGGACAACCTCTTGTAGTCTTCTCGTGCTTGTTTAGCTAAGGAGCGCCTCTTCTCATCAGCTGCTTTGGATTTTCGCACTAGAAAAACAACAGGGTTGGAGAACATCCTCATCAGCCCCCAGAGCAGGTGAGAAGGCTCAGCATTGCACAACAGGCAGCAGCACAGGTTCCCAGCAGTTTGTGATCTGCTTCTAATAAGGAACACTCATTATCAACACCTATGATCCAGGTCATTAGGACTTGCCCAGCGTTCACTGCAGGATTCCTCTCTTCATATGGGAGTTTGGGGATTCTTTGAGAGGGAGAGAAAAGGAAGAGGAGGAAGAAGGAATGAGAGAGAAGTATCAAAAGTGTGCAAGAATTTCCTGCAGTTGATAAGAGCAAGTGAGGAGTCCCTGCCTGAGCAAGGGTTCAAAGTGGCAGGGGTGCTGAGTAATAAGAAGCAATTGTCACATCCTGCATAGACTTATGTTCAGATGCAGTGCGCCTGACTCGCTAGCAAAGATCAAGACTATTCAGTGGCATGGGGCTATGCATACAATGAAGGAGCAGGAAATGGGACAGAATGAGAATGAGCCCAACAGACAAAAAGTTAAAGAGATGCTTAACCACAGATCATCGTAGAACACATCAGAACATGAAGAAGTACCCCAAGCCTGCCTTTTAATATTACAGTCACTCATCACTTAATGACAGGAACATGTTCTGAGAAATGCATCATGAGGCGAATGTAACCCAATAGTATTTGTGTATCTAAACACCCCCAACATAAGGCTGGGCACGGTGGCTCATGCCTGTAATCCCAGCACTTTGGGAAGTCAAGGCACATGGATCACCTGAGGTCAGGAGTTTGAGACCAGCCTGGCCAACATGGCAAAACCCTGATGCTACTAAAAATACAAAAAGTTAGCTGGGCATGGTAGCGGTGGTCTCTAATTCCAGCTACTCGGGAGGCTGAGCAGGAGAATCTCTTGAGACCAGGAGGCAGATGTTGCAGTGAGCCGAGATTATGCCATTACACTCCAGGCCTGAGCAACAAGAGTGGAAACTCCATTTCAAAAAATAAAAAAATAAAATAAAAAAAAACTACCCCCAACATAGCAAAGGTATAGTAAAAATATAGTAAAGAGGACAAAAAAATGGTGCATCTATATAGGGTACTTACCAGGACTGGAAGGTGCTCTGGGTTGAGTCAGTTGAGTGCTCAATGAATGCTAAGGCCTAGGACATTACTACACACTAATGTAGACTTTATAAACACTTTATACTTAGGCTATACTACATTTATAAAATGTATTAAAAATGTCTTCATTTAAAAAAATATATACAACCTATTATTTTGTGTCTTTTTTTTTTTTTTTTTTTTTTTTTTTTTTTTTTTTTTTTTTTTTTTTTTTTTTTTTTTTTGAGATTGAATCTCGATCTGTTGCCCAGGCTGAAGCACAGTAGTATGATCTCAGCTCACTGCAACCTCTGCCTCCCAGGTTCAAGTGATTTTCCTGCCTCAGACTCCTGAGTAGCTGGGACTACAGGTGTGCCCTACCACACCCAGCTAATTTTTTTATTTTTAGTAGAGATGGGGCTTCACCATGTTGGCTAGGCTGGAACTTGCGACCTCAAGTGATCCACCCAGTTTGGCCTCCCAAAAGGCTGAGATTACAGGAGTAAGCCACAGCGCCTGGCCCAAAAAATATATACAACCCATTGTTAGCCAAAACATCATTACACAGCACATGACTACTTTGTAAAACAGTTTTTTGTTGTAGCAATGAGGCTCTAATGCAGAATGAAAAAGTAATTTTTATTGAGTATATTTACACTTCAGGCATTATTGGTCAAATCCTGTTATGTTTGACTTCAAAGAGATTCCCAAAATATTCCCTTATACTAGGATTTCACTGCATAGTACAAAGAGGCCACCGGATCTTGCAAATATTTTTTACTTCATAGAAGTTGTCATTTAAATGGCATTGGCTGTAAGGGGATTGCAGATCAATTTAGGATCGCAACATCCTGCAAATACAGCCACACCTGCACTCTTCCTCAAGCTGCCTCAGGATGATCTAGCAGTTTAGACTTCTCTGAGTCAGACTGAAACACTACTTCTTTCTCTAACCTAATTCTTCTAGCATTCTGGAGCATCCTGTACTCTGCCATGGGCTGCTGCTTCTCCTATAAGTTTTCTCACTGGCTCTGCTAACTCAAAAGGAGTCAGGGCTGGATCACAGGCAGGAGCAGGATGCTAACACATCCAGCCTGGTGTTCCTGTGTACTTATTACAAAGTTAAAATGTATTCTGTATCAAAAATTTAGGGGAAAAAATCCAAACACAATATTAAATTACAAGAAAAACTTTCAAATAAATAATCTTGAATCTCACCTCTCCAAGAAAACTACTGTTTACATGTTATTATAATAACCTTCCAATTCTTTTCCTTCAGATACTTAGACATTTCTAAATAGTGGAGATTTTCATCCTATTTCATGGTGTTTTTTTCTTCTCCAAGCGAAAGAAATGTAAACAAACACAGTCTAAATTCATTAAATGCCCTTCCAAAACATATTTTCCATAGCTATACATCATGCTATTTGAAAAATTACATCACACTTTTGATGATACAGAAATGAATGGAGAACCAGTCTGCTGTTCAAAAGTAGCTTGTAAGCATATGAGTAATAAGTTAGTAATAACATTTCAGTGGTAACTCACTGTGGGTATCTCTCAACAACCCACATTAAGTGCTTTCTAGATTGATTACATTGTTAAATGAGAGAATCAGCTGAGAGCCTGGAAGTTGCTACAGAGACCTCTGGGTACTCACGAGATGCCTGCCATTCGGAGTCTTCTTTCCAGCCCTTACAAATCTGCTTCGTTCTCTCTTCGTCTATTTCATTTATTTCTTCATCTTGTTTTTCCTTCATGGATTCTTTCTTCTGTTTAAAACAAACAAACAAAAACAGAAACAAACCTTGGTGACGAAATCCAGCAGTTTCATGAAGGACGGGGTGCCCAGCACACCTGATTTCTATTTAACTCTCTGGCCCACTAGGGAGGATTAAGTGTGGACTTCAGAGTCCGTAAGACCTGAAGTTGGCGTGAACGTTGCTAGCTAGCTGTGTAACTCGAGGGCTGACAACTGAACCTCTCTCAGGCTGTTTCCCCATAAGTCAGATGAGAAAAAACATTCATAGGGCTATACTGAGGATTACATAACTTGAGACGTGCCTGGCACAGCATGTAACATACAGAAGAAAAAATATTATTTTTCCTCAGACACAGTACTTAGCTGCTTCAAATTGACTCCCTGAAGAAGGATGTAAGTACACTATTTCACAGAACCAGCATCAAACTACCTTATAGCAGCTGACAGGCTCCACAGAAGAAATGCACATTCCCAGATCTCTCCCTGCCCTTGAATCATGTGTCCGAAAATGTGGTACATACTACATGATTTGAGGTGGTTCAAAAGAAATACGGTTTTGTTTTTGTTTTTAAAGATGGAATCTCACTCTGTTGCCCAGGCTGGAGTGCAGTGGCACATTCTCGGCTCACTGCAACCTCCACCTCCCAGGTTCAAGCAATTTTCCTGCCTCAGCCTCCCGAGTAGCTGGGATTACAAGCACACACCACCACACTTGGCTAATTTTTGTATTTTTTTTCACCATGTTGGCCAGGCTAGTCTGGAACTCCTGACTTCAAGTGATCTACCGCCTCAGACTCCCAAAGTGCTGGGATTACAGGTGTGAGCCACCACACCTGGCCAGAATATGTATTTTTTTGTTTAATAAAAAGTTTTTTAAGCCTCTTTTGAGAAGGGAAAGTATAAAAAAAGAAATGTGAATATTCCTTTAGAAGGAGAATTCGGTTTTTTGAAAAATTGTGGTAAAATTCCACATAACAAAATTTTCCACTTTAACCATTTTTAAGTATACTATTTTCTGGCATGGGAAATCATTGTAAACTAAAGAGAAATGAACAAACCAAATCACTTAGACCTGAAAGGCACTTTATTTGGACATAACCTTCTGAGTGCTCACAAGAAGACTGAATTTACAATGCGGTGAACTAGTAAGAAGCCTTGGTTAGCTAAGTAATAAAACAAACTGAAAGGGCCGGGAAGCGCTGCTGGGTTGCCCCTCTCTGTTACAAATGACAGGTTTTTTTCTTTTGTGCTTTCCTATAGAAAAGGAAAGACTTCCTTGCTGTTAAGTTACATAACCACAACTTAAAAATATAAACCTTAATATTATGGAACTTGTGGGCAGTCGTAATTCACAGTCCATGTAATGATCATTCATAAATTGTGCTTCACTGTAGATGTAACTAAATTTTTGTGCATTTACTGTTTTCATTTTTTTCCTTACGTTGTTTTCCTGCCTGCAGCTAAGCTCCTTTTGTTTGCCAACATTTTCAAATCCAAAGGACAGCTTTGATGTTTGAAGACTGTTAAAATTTGCCATCCTTTGACTGAAGCTGTTTGCAAACCCAAAATACATAAAAGTGCTGCTAGCAATTTCTAAGCTTAGCAGAAAAAACTTAAAAGTGGAGCTTTGTTCATCCTTCCACAAGCATACGTGTTTATTTTTAAATGATTAGGAAACATAGGAAAACATCAAACTATGATCATCACGGATATTGTTGCTGGGGATAAGCAAGAAGTTTAGAACATGAGTCTACTTAAGAAAAAATAACAACAGATGTAGTATTTGGTTGATGTTACTCAAATATCTAAGAGTGCTATATTTGATGAATCTACTCCTTTAATCTACATGTAATTAGGTACAGGCACAGTGAAAAAGAAGAAAAATTAATGAGTTTCACAGAGTAATAGCAGATGAGATCTGGCCCTGACCACCATATTTATTCAAGAAAGCTAGAAAACTTAAGGAACTTGTCCTGAGTCTCTCAAAGAATTTTACGTTTAGCAAAATCTGTAATGGTTTACTTTCTCTATTCAGAAGACCATCATTTTCCTCTTCAGCAGTGTTTTGCTAGAAGCATGTTGGTCCAGGACTCAGGACTGTGAGCCAGGCATGGGGAAACCCAGCTGAAGGCTTGGAGTGGAGGGGCAGAGGGGCCGAGGCTGGACACTAGTGCAGATGCCCAGGGTGAAAGGTATGGAAACCTAGATGTGTGATGCGAGCTGTGAAAATGTGCCCAGCTAACGGGACCAGAAAACAAGGCCATGCTGGGCCCACACAGAAAGCTGCTAGATCCGTACAGAAAGCTGCCAGACTCATACAGAAAGCCTCTTTTCCAGCCTGTTGATGGAAGCCCTTAGAGTGCCCCTAAACAAATTCCTTCATTGGAGCCTCACAACCTCCCCCAAAGCAGAATGCCTCTGTTTTATCATCTTTGTCCTACAGAGAAGCTTAGCAAAGTGGCTCATTCATTCTCTTGAAATATCAGCCTTTCCCTGCCCATGCCATGTGAGGTCCTGCCTGTGTCTTTGACTTGCTGTTCCCTCTGCCTGGAACAGACATCCACATGGCTTAGACATCCACATCGCTCCTTCCCTCATTCCTTCAGGTCTCTGCTCCAATACTGCCTTCCCTGAGTGGCCTTCTCTGACCACGTGTCCCATCCCAGTTCCCATCCTCCCAGCATTCCTCAGTTCCCTCATACTGCTTTACTTTCCTCTGCAGAGCTTATGATCACCTGTTCTCATAGATATGTTCATCATCTGCCTCTCCCATGAAGAATATAAGCTCCCTGAGGATGGGAATTTTATCAATTTTTTTCATAAACTGTGTCTCCAACTCCCATAACAGTGCCTAGCATGTAGTAAATGCTCAATAAATGTTGCTGGGATGAATATATGATCCTTTGAATTCCTCAGCTCTCACCATTTAAAATGGCATAGTGAGATCTAAGCAGAATGAAAATGTCCTTTAGATCCCCTATTGCTGCTGTTTTAGAAAGAAACATGTATTATATCAGCAGTATGCATACAGGACTACAGTTCCACAACTTCATCCTGATTTCTTGAAGCCTCAAAAAGGATCTATGTCCCTGCAGAGGAGTCATGGAATCCATGGCATGGTCCCCAGGAACACAGGTCCCCAGGTGAACCTCCACCACAGCCCAATCTCAGGAACTATCTCTTCACCGGCTCACATCTTATGCTGCTTTTTCAGACTCTCTGTAGGTCAAATGCTACTACACCTTCCAAGTGCCAGTCTATATGCCTCATTGATTTTGAGCAATTTATGACATGATAGCAAGCTTGCACGATGGAGGAAGCAGGGCTTGGCCTGGAGAAAGAATGTCACATCTGGACAGACGTGAGAGAGGCCTGACTGCCAGAAGGGGTTCCAGGCATGGTGGATGTGGGGAACACAGCAGCTGCTCACCCTCAAGGGACAGGTTCAAAAACAATGAGCACAGAAGTAATTCGATCTGAATTCACTCTTTCTGCCAAGTTTAATGCTCCATTTATCACTGTCTGAAATCAGTCTTTCCTCCATATCTGCCAGCAGCCTGGGAGGCCGCCTCTGTGTTAGATCTTCCGGGAGGAGTTTAGCTGATACATCTTGGCATCTGTTCTTTCCATGACATTCAAGACTTTCCGAACTCCAGATAAACGGGTAAAGATGAACAACTGTGTTTGCAGCTTTTAGGACAGATTTCCTGTTCTGCTGCTTAATTTCATTTCTGCACAAGATTCATTAACTAATCTGTGAAACATTAGTGGAAATGCCTAGGTATGCAGCCCCTGCAGGACAGAAGGGAAATCTTTTACCTGGTGAAATCCATATGCCTTCATACGATTGATTGAATCTGCCAACATTTGTTGAATATTTCTTGATGAACTGGAGGGTGACTAAAAATTAAACAAAACACATTTATGGCATTTGAGCTGCAGAGCAGTTTCATATGATAATCTGTCCATGTTTCCCTGATTTCAGCATTCCCTAATGCTGTCCCCACCCCCACAGCTTGATCACCCAAGGCTCCCACTGGCACCTGGGTTCCTGGGCCTATCCTGACTACAGCAACAGGCATGTGAATCCTCACTAACCCCACTCAGTAGGGCTTAGAAAGGATTGTTGGCCAAGAGCCAGGAGCTGGTAGTTCGGTGTGTCTTGCTCCCAGCTAGTTGGTCCTGGAGAGTCCTGGGATCACTTCTAGACATCAACATTACCCCCTATTTAAATTCTCTTCTTGCTTAATCTCTGCATTCCCTACTTTAGTGCAGGCCAAAGAAATGCCTTAGTCTCCAGATTTAACTATATAATGCCTTGCAGATATGCCTGGAGCACCAGTTTGGTGCCTGGGAGCCCTGCCCAGCTTCCCTGCCTGACATACTTCTCTCTTCCTGCCCTTATCTCCCAGTATCTGTGTTTCTTCTGCTCTACGTAGATTTTCCATGAGGCGTCTTCCCCAGTGGGGTCCCCAGATTCGTTGCCTAGATTCCCTGGTGTCATTCCTGTCTGTCACAGGCCAACCCTCTGGCATTCCAAGTACGTCAGCAAATCACAATGGTTGCTTCTTAAGACACATGCCCCCATCAGTCCCTGGCTGGAGTGCAGAGCCTAAGCCGAGTCCCAACATGGGTAATCACATGCCCTGAGTAGCCAGATGATATACCTACCCACAGCTCACATTACCACAACGTATTTACCTTGTGTCTGAGTTCTTCATTTTGGCATAGATTGGAAATTATCAGCAAAACTTCAGCAAAAGTTTGGTGCCACCATTCAGAAGGAGCACAGAGGATCGTTACTATGCCATGTAATAAACCAGTGGCTTTCTCAATTATGCCTTTTTATCATAGTAGCTGACACAAGGTTATCCCACTATACTGCATTTCCCAGATGCCCTAGCAGTTATCTCTACATAATGCAGGTGACAACTGGCATTTGCCATTTCTCCCCAGACCCACTTAAAACCTCCTTCACACACTTCTCCAGGCCACTTCTACCTTCTTTGTGCTGGAATGGTGACAGCAATAGTGCTACTATTAATGAAAGCAGAGACATCAAAAGCCTAAGTCCCTGAATGACTGTGTGGAGCAGAGCCCTCCTGAACTAGAACACTTATTCCGGACTGCCATGAAACAAATAAATGAACTTCTATTGTATTTTTGGCTATGGCATTTGGAGTCTATTTGTTTCAAAAGTTTAGCCTATCAGTTGCTGGTGGCATGTTTCAAACTCTCTGCTGAGGTTTTATAATTAATCATGGCCAGTGAGCTTAATGCTAATTCCACTAATGACCGCTAATGAATATCGAAGGCCTGTTATGACCTACACCATGTTAGTGTCTCAGTAAGTATTATTTTTACTCCACACAACATCTCTGATGGATGGGCAACATAATGCCCAATTTTCAAATGAGGAAACCAAATCTCCGATGAATTGTGTAGCTTGTTCAGGACCAGACAGCTGGTTTGTGCCAGAGTTTACGTGTTTTCCACTATGTTGACATTGCAGTGATAAGAAAATGAGATGTGGGTCAACAGATTGCTTACACTTAGTACTTGGCAAACTAATGAATCCTGTAGGTTTCACAACTGCTACTTACCATATTCTCATTTTTTCTCTTTTTAATATTATAAAAGGCTACTTTGCTGCTCTGCATCTAAAATTAGAACAGTAACCAGTTCCTCTATTTGTGAACAGGATAGAACTGTTCCCACAGGTTTCATGTAAGTGTGTCTGCTCAGACGTCCAAGATGACTTTGAAAATCTCTGAGTGTATTTCCACCACCAAAAATGAGAGCTTTAAACACAGGCCCACTCTCCCTTTCTTTGATGATATAAGATCTTTAGGGCATCATTTTGCTAAAAGGATCTATGTCTTATATTTGAAAATTAGGAGGCAGGTAATCCTTCTTAATACTCCCTCAAGTATTGAGGATATTGAATTTGAAATATGTTATGCTTATCACTTGGCAAACTAATGAATCCTGTAGGTTTCACAAGTGTTACTTATCATATTCTCATTTTAATATCATAAAAGGATACTTCACTGCTCTACATCTAAATAGAACAGATGCAGAGCAGCTAGTCCAGAATCAGACAGATATGGACCTGTGAAACTGGAGTTCTGGACCAAGGTTTTATGAGCAGCACTTTTGCTGTTCTTAGTCATTGAGCTTTTAAACACACTCTTAGTTGTTTCCTAAATTAGCATAAGGCTAATAGGCATCTGATGGTTATCCTCTAATCCATGTATTCAAAAGTTTGTCTATTTTGTCAGTTTCCCCTCAGTCTCTTGCCAGTTACTGTTATCTGCATGGGTACAATGCTTTAAACATATTGCGTGAACATACACCATCCCTCAGTTATTCCTTCAACTGAACAGTTCATCTCATGTACACATGAACAATGTTTTTTTACCCTTTGCTTTCTTTAAATTATTTTACATTTTTTTCTATCATCATTGTATGCCTTTTCTTACTAGTACTTACAGCATGTTCACTGCTTTTCCATCAGACAGATCTGATGCAGTTATGAATATTAAAATAATAAGCACAGACACGTGCCTCGGACAGTGTGCATGGAAGTGATGCCGCTACACTGGCCGCCAACACCAACCACTCATGGTAGTTGGAGTTGATGATCTTTCTTTTCTTTGAAATTTTAGGTTTTGACTGGGTACAGTGGCTCATGCCTATAATCCCAGCACTTTGGGAGGCCAAGGCGGGCGGATCATGGAGTCAAGAGATCAAGACCATCCTGGCCAACATGGTGAAACCTTGTCTCTACTAAAAATTCAAAAATTAGCTGGGCGTGGTGACTCGTGCCTATAGTCCCAGCTACTTGAAAGGCTGAGACAGGAGAATCGCTTGAACCCGAGAAGCAGAGGTCGCAGTGAGTAGAGATCGCGCCACTGTACTTCAGCCTGGCGACAGACCAAGACTCAATCTCAAAAAAATAAAAAATAATAAAATTTAGGTTTTGTCTTTAGCATACTAAAACTCACAATCTTGTTCTTGAGTAGAAGAATTTTAGCATAAAAACTTATTAGGCTGGCACATGGTGGTTCATGCCTATACTGCCAGCACTTTGAGAGGCCAAGTGAGGTGGATCACCTGAGGTCAGGAGTTTGAGACCAGCGTGGCCAAGATGGTGAAACCCATCTCTACTAAAAATACAAAAATTAGCTGGCATGGCGGTATGTAGTGGTGTGTTCCTATAATCCCAGCTACTTAGGAGGCTGAGAAAAGAGAATTGTTTGAACCTGGGAGGCAGTGGTTATAGAAAGCCAAGATCATGCCACTGTATTCCAGCCTGGGTGACCATGAGACTCCATCTCAAAAAAAAAAAAAAAAAAAAAAAAGAAAATGATGAGTTAAACCACCACTCCAGAGATGAATCCTTCTATTTAAACACTTCTATTCAACGTGTCTAAAATGTATTGTAAGCTCTAAAGCTATTCACACATACTAAGAACCACATTTATAAAAATTCTACTTTTCAAGGTGAACCAAGATTTTGCCATTATTCTAAAGTGTTAAAATAACATGAAAAACTTAAGACTTGCAGAAAGCAGGCTCATTTAGATATGCTTACATGTTCTACAAATACACGCCAAGCAGAAAATAATAGACCGAAAATAGTGGGATCCAACAGATATTTCCTTTATTTAAAAAAAAACAGCTAGATTAATGGGCTCAGAAGTGATGACTTATGATGACAATTTCAGAGGGGAATACCTCAGCAATACCACTGCCTCTCTGAAGCACTCCTAGGGGCAGGATGAAGAGACTTTTCAAAGAGGGTACCATGCCCTCTCTGAAGCTTCCATATGCTGCTATGATCCAGGAAATATACTCTTTAGTTATCTCTATACCAAAAAAGGGAAGAAAATGACCCTCCTACCTATATAATTGCTTATAAAGCACTTTGAAGTGCTTTATAATACATCATTTGACCTTATATTAAGTGTCAAAATAGGCCTCATCCCTTTACCAAAGAGGTAAGGTGGCCTGTTTTATTAGTAGTTGTCTTTTTGTTCTTGAGACAGAGTCTCACTCTGTTGCCCAAGCTGGAGTTAGTGGCATGATCGGTGCTCACTGCAGCCTTGACTTCCTGGGCTCAAGTGATCTTCCCACCTCAGTCCCCCAAAGTAGCTAGGACTACAAGTGTGCACTAATTTTAGTAGAGACATGGTCTCACTATATTGCCCAGGCTGGTTTCAAACTTCTCAGCTCAAGTGATCTTCCCACTTCAACCTCCCAAAGCGCTGAGATTGTAGGTGTAAGCCACCACACCTGGCCTAAGTGGACCTGTTAACAGGTAGGAGGACAGGGACCCAAGCCCGTGTCATCTTCATCTCTGAAGCTTGCTCCTTCCCCCATGGTCTCCCAAAGAGAACATATGTATGCTCTTACGAGTAACAGCCACTGCGGTCATCATCCATCTGCTACATTACAGAAATTCTTACAGCTGCTGGAGCTCTATGAGCAGAGTTAAAGCAATCTTATCTGCTTCCTATCTGCTCTATTTAAACATAAAAACTGCCATGAATATTTATTCAAAAGCTTCCAAAAAAGAAAAATTGAAAGCTAATAACATCAGAAGCTAGTGGACTTCCTGCAGACATCCAGCCAGAATAACCATCTCTAATCAGTGAAGATCCCAAATAGATCTGGGGGTGTAGCCCATTTGGTTGACCAAAAGATAGTATAAATAATAATAACTACAGTTAAACTTAGAAGTATGGGAGTTGAAATCTACATAAGCAACTGAGTTACAAAAAGATGCTGCTGACACCACCAGTATTACATGGTTACAAAATATGCTTCCCCCAGAATCTGTCATATGAGAAGAATAATTCTAATTATGTTCACTTTTTAAACTGGTTTGAGAAACAGTTCATTCTGGCTTCTAACTTAATATTTCTTTTGTTTAAAATAGGGTTATAGGTTAGGTGCAGTGGCTGAGACCTGTAATCTCAGCACTTTGGGAGGCTGAGGTGAGCAGATCACCTGAGGTCAGGAGTTAAAGACCAGCCTGGCCAATATGGTGAAACCCCGTCTCTACAAAAATGCAAAAAGTGATGGTGGCTATCTGTAATCCCCACTACTTGGAAAGCTGAGGCAGAAGAATCACTGAACCTGGGAGGCAGAGGTTGCAGTGAGCTGAGATCACACCACTGCACTCTAGCCTCTGCAACAGAACAAGACTCCATCTCAAAATATAATAATAAAAGTAGGATTGTGCAATCAAACAAATGCCAAGTGCCCTTAATTCCAAATAAACTAGAAAGGTCCAACAAACAAAACATTATCAGGACTCAATTTTTATGGTAAATATGAAAATGAAGAATTAATAGCATAAAATCAAGAGTTTATTTTTGAAAAGAAACTACCAAGCATTAACTCATCCTGTTCTTTTACACCTCTTACCCATATTCCTGAATAGAATGACAGAATAATAACCTCAATGAGGGCAAAGAGCATGCCAGCAAAAGCCATGTACAGCAAACAGAACTCTGACTGGCACTTAATAGGCTTCATAAACGTTTGTTTTTGTTTTTTGACATAATCTCACTCTGTTACCCAGACTGGAGTGCATTGGCACAGTCTTGACTCACTGCAACTTCTGCCTCCCAGGTTCAAGCAATTCTTCTGCCTTAGCCTCCAGAATACCTGGAATTACAGACACACACTACCACACCCAGCTAATTTTTGTATTTTTAGTAGACATGGGATTTCAGCATGTTGGCAAGGCTGGTTTCAAACCCCTGGCCTCAAGTGTTCCACCCACCTTGGCTTCCCAAAGTGCTGGGATTACAGACGTGAGCCACTGCGCCCAGGCAATAGGCTTCATATTTATTTGGTGAATGAATGAACGCACAATTAATTCATGAAATACATTCTAAATCATTAAAAAATATTCAATCTAGTTTCACTATTCATTCAGATAGATTGAATTCAAATACTTTGAGAATCAATGGTCTATAACTCACCCATTTTGCCAACCAGGTCATTGAAATAATCAGACCGTCCTCTTTCTAGTCACTTTAAACAAAAAGGCAATTTCCCAATGATGACTATAATATTAACTTTTTGAGCATTCTGGGATTTAGCTCTTTGCTTCCAAAATAATGGGAGAGACAGAATAATGGAACTCTGCTTCAATACAGTTATAAAGAATAATAATAGATCTAGGAGAGAGTTTCCTAAGGCCAAGCAGACTAACAAGATGAAAAGCGGGACAGTACATTTTATTGCTAAAAATATGGTACAAACTCCTTTTAGTGATTTTACTGACATCACGAATTAGGACAATGGAGAACCTAGCAAATCTTTTCCTTATTACTCTAACATTGTTCCTAGCAAAATCTGTGCACAGAGACTACTGAATACCCTAATTTGAAAGTACAGCAGACTTATACATATGATGTATAATTTTATGGCATATCTTTCAATAAACATTGCTGGCTCGTGTGGTGGCTCAGACCTGTAATCCCAGCACTTTGGGAGGCCAAGTCAGGAAGATCATTTGTACCCAGGAGTTTGAGAGCATCCTGTGCAACATAGTGAAACCCTGTTTCTGCAGGAAATACAAAGGTTAGCTGGGCATGGTGGTGTGCACCTGTAGTCCCAGCTACTCCGGAGGCTAAGGTGGGAGGATCACCTGAGCCTGGGGAGGTCAAGCCTGCAGTAAGCCATTATCTCACCACTGCATTTCAGCCTGGGAGACAGAGTAAGACCCTGTCTCAAAAACAAAACAAAAAAAGAACAACTAAAAACATTGTCTTTGGTGTCGGAGTTTATTTTGAGTATGTTAGAGCACAGAACATCAGTCATGTTAGATAAACGATAGCTCACTCCTGTTGCACCATCCCCTAAAACGCCATCAAGCAACATACAAGCAACAGAATCGGGCAGTAACAACTTCAGAAAATGCAGTGGCACAGAGCTGGTGTGGGTTGCTGGGGCAAAGCATTTCACATGGGATAGAGTTTCAAAAGCCACTATTACATGCTCACTCAGGGAGATGCCTGATATAGGATCCATGAAGAAGCAAAAAAGCCAGAGAAATAAAGGAATTGTGAAATATAAAGTATAAACATAAAATCATAAAGGGTTGTCTAGAAAATATTCAAAGAGTCTTAAAAACATGATTTAAAAAAACATGATTGATGCAGGAATTCCCAACGAAATGGAACATAGAACTTAACTACAAATAATAATAGAAAAATAATAAGCTGGCGCAGTGGCTCATGCCTGTAATCCCAGCATGCTGGGAGGCTAAGGTGTGCAGGTCACTTGAGGTCACGAGTTTGAGACCAGCCAGGCCAACATGGTAAAGTCCCATTATACTAAAAATAGAAAAGTTAGCTGGGGGAGGGGGTGTGGTGGTGGGCACCTGTAATCCCAACTACTCAGGAGGCTGAGGCAGGAGAGTCCCTTTAACCCAGGAGGTGGAGATTGCAGTGAGCCAAGATGATGCCACTGCACTCCAGTCTGGGTCACAGAGTGAGACTCTGTCTCAAAAAATAATAATAATAATAGTAATGTAAAACAATATTCTAAAATAATAACAGTAATAACAGAAAACAATAATGCTTTACAAAACATTTTTATGTATATTATTTAATTTGATTCTCACATTAACTCAATGACATGTAGCTACTTTAACCTTCATTTTATAAACTGGGAAACTTAGCCTCAGATAAGTTAAACAACTGATGTTGAAGTGGTCAACACATCTTCCAACTCAGGATTGCAGCATTCTACTTTTAATGAAATCAATAAGTGAATCAAGGCAAATACCTCCTGCAATGCAGTTGTACATTATGAAGTTGGTAGCAAAATTAAGTTGAGTAAGCCCTTAAGACTAGAAATCTGTTTTTCTTTTTAAATTTATATTAAGCTTTTTAAGAAATTTTGATTATTTGTTTGCTTTTAAAAAGCACAACAGCTTAAGTGAATTTTAAATTGCTAACATTTTGTGATTCCATCTTATATAAAATTTTATTCTACAAATTACCTACCATGAAATTCTATTACAGTTATGCAGAAACTACTTGGGTAATTGTGTAGCCCTCTGATCAGGGCTCCACTCTTGAATTAATACGATATGCACAATTAATTCCCTATCTGTTTTTACCTGGTGTGTCCAATGCTTTATTGCTCACAAAAATTATATTAAAATGCTTCCTTCATGTATACTAGAATGGTATATACATCAAGGCAAATGGTTGCTGGCTTGGAATAGGATTATTCCTCTTTTGTCTCTATATGCAATTCAATCTTCAAAATTCTAGCTTGCATTCTGGAAGCGCATGTTCTCTCTAAGGTGTGAACCCCCTTGCCTCCCAGAGACTGGCAATATGGCTGTCCGCAGCCAGGAAACAGGCAATGCCGCACTAGTTCCACTAACCCCAGGCACAAGGTATCTATGCTGGGGTGGGGTACAGGCTTCTCAACTCAGCCTACTCACCAAGCTCAGTACTCACCTCCGCTTAAATCACCTTAAACTGTTATGCTGCTAATATTGCCTTTCACCCTTAACCTCAAGCCTAAGAGACAGAAAACCCAAATATTTTGTTGCTGTGTAATAACACTTTGAGATGAAGAAGAATCCTGGAAATGATTCAGCATATTCTTTTCTATTCTTTTTGTTACATTTACTTTTCTTCTTTCATATATATATGTCTACACACACATGGAATGAATAATACGGCTAATCAAAAAATCTATTGTCTCAAATACTTTTTGTGATGAAAACATTTAAAATTTACTCTCTCTGCAATTTTCAAGTATATAACAATTATCATTTACTACAGTCATTCTGCACAATAGATCTCCAGACCGTATTCCTTCTATCTAACTGACATTTTGAACCGTTTAATTAACATCTCTTCAACCTCCCTAACCCTCTACCAGGCCCTGGTAATCAACATTTTACTCGATTTCTATGAGTTTGACTATTTTGGATTCCATGTACAAGTGAGATGTGGCATTTGTCTTTCTGTGTTTGACTTATTTTACTTAAAATAACATCCTTTGGGTTCATTCATGTTGTGACAAATAACAGTATTTCCTTCTTTTTATTGTTTTATCATTATTTTTTCTTTTCTTCTTTCTTTTCATAATTGAATAGCATTTCATTGTCTAAAAGATATCTGTATTCCCATGCACATAACAGCATTATTCACAATAGCCGAGACAGGGAATCTTTTCTATTTTTTCAAAGATGTGGTCTGATCTCACTAACTCTTCTGAATCTCTCCTTTATAAAGGGAAACCACTGAAGTTCAGTTTTAGGGAACTGATCATTTTAGAGTAGACAGCAATCTTAACTTTGGTTTGAAAGAAAGTTATGGAAGAAGGAAAATCTAAGTGGAAGTTTAGAATTATGTCTTAAATCATTTTACAGGTTGCTACTTAACTGCTCTCTACTAACAGAAACATAACACTATGAGTTACAATAACACTGAAAAATATAAGTGAATGTAATCCCAGTACTTTGGGAGGGAGGGGCAAGAGGACCACTTGAGGCCAGAAGTTTAACAACAGCCTGGGCAACACAGTAAGACTCCTGTCTCTACCAGGAATAAAAATATTAGCTTGGCATGGGAGCATGCATCTGTAGTCCCAGCTTCTTGGGAAGCTGAGGCGGGAGGATCAGCTGAGCCCAGGAGTCTGAGGCTGTATTGAGTCATAATTGCTCCACTGAACTCCAGCCTGGGTGAGACAGCAAGATCCTGTTTCTAAAAATACACACACACACACACACACACACACACACACACAACTGAAAACCATCACAGTTTTAGTGTCAAGTTTACAATAAAAATGTACATCTTAATGGTGTTTTTATGATCATTGGTTGTTATAGAAAAATGAAAGACTTAAAAGCAGTTATCAGAGTCTTGGGGCAATGTGGAAAGCATGCATATGTGTGTTGTGTGAGCATGTATGTATGCAATGTGTGGTGTGTGTGTGCCTGTGTGAAGGGGGTGGAGAGGCAAGAAGCCTCATCTGTAACTACACTTGGTTAAAGAATATATCACGGGGAAGACTTTCGCTCAAGGCGTTTAACCTGCCAGCTACAAGGTCTTCTTTTTGGTGTGCGTAATGCTTTGAATCCCAGATGTTTGGCTCTAATTTTTTTTTATCTCCTGTTTTGTAGTGTGGCCCACTCTCAAGGCCATTTCTATAAAAATAATGAAGAATTCTCTGCAGATAAAATCTAAAAGTGAGCAGATATAGTTTTATTCAAGGTCCCCTTCAGGGGCAAGGACAGTCGGTACTGATTAATGAGTCCCTAGCCTACAAATTACATATAAGTAGAGAAACACAAAGGGGCTTATCTTTGAGTTGGCAGAGTCTGCCATTCTCCCAACCACGCTCAGAACTGCTCTGAGTGGGGGTGGGGGACATCACTGCATTGAGCTGGCCGTCCACATAGAGGGTGCCTAAGGGTCTTTTCAGCTGCAGGGTACTCACAGTTCATACCTAGACTCCTCTAGGTAGGGTGAGTCTGTTCACACAACATGCCACTGTCTTTTTCTCTGAGTCTCATTAACTACCCATCATGTTCATCTTTGCCTGGGAATGGCATCTGTCCTGAACCTACATGTCTCAAAACGTGGCAGGAGGACAGAGAAACCGAGCAATTCCCCAGCACCTCCAGTTTGGTGTAGGCACCCGGTAACCCTGTGTGTTCACTGTGATCCACACAGAACCACAACACTGACTCAGTATTAAGCAGAGCAACACTTCACAGGTTCCTCAGCTTCATCACCACTGCCAAAAAAAATAAGGACAAACCAGCTATTTTACAGAAGGCAACAGCTTTGCAGAATAAAAACCACATACTCAGTTTTAATCTAGATGTTGCCTCAGCCTCCTCCTCAGCTTAGAAAAACCAGCCAGCCAGCCTTCTTTTGCCTCCAACTCTTCATCTGAAGAATGTGAAGGACCAAACCTGGGATCCTGATGAGAACAGCATCTTACATTGCTCTACATACTTGCCAGAGGGTGGGGGGTGGTGGTGAGAGAACAGCATCCTGTAATTGAAAGACTTCAGGAGTCAATTGCTGCTTCCATCAGACAATACTGGGCAAGCTGCCTTCTCCTATTTATACATTTTATTAGCCTCCCTTGTAAAGGGACAGTGTTGCTAAATTTAACATCTACAGAGGAAATTGATCCCTTACAGCAGCACTCCCCCACCTTTTTGGCACTGGGGACTGATTGTGTGGAAGACAATTTTTCCACAGATAGGGGGCACCAGATGGATGGCTTTGGGATGATTCAAGTGCATTACATTTATTGTGTACTTTATTACTATTATCGTAATTCATAATGCAGAATAAGTGGTTTGTTTTCCTTCAACTTGACAGTCTCATCTGAGGGTAATTGGAGGCAGTGACAGATCATCAGGCATTAGATTCTCATAAGGAGCATGCAACCTAGATCCTTCACATGCACAGTTCGCAACAGCCTTCATGCTCCTATGAGAATCTAATGCCGCTGCTGATCTGACAGGAGGCAGGGCCCAGGGAGTAATGCTCGCTTGATTGCCTGCTGCTCACCTCCTGCCATGCGGCTCGGTTCCTAACAGATCACAGACCAATGGTAGCCTGGGGATAGGACTCCTGCTGTATATGATACTGCCCCAAGTCTGGGAGCTGCCTGTAAGGACTGAAACTTCCATTCCCTGAGTAGAGATCTTCTACTGTATTGGTGGTATGGTTTCCAGGCACCTGATACTTATCAGGCAGTCTTACTCTGGATATTTTGCATAATAAAAATTTTAAATCAACAAAAATGTCTCCTTAGAAAATCTTTTAAGAATGTCATGTGGAGGATGATCCAAGATGGCCATTTAGGAACAGCTCAGGATTGCAGCTCCCAGTGAAAGCGCAGAGGGTGAGTGAACACCACATTTTTATTGCCCACAGACTAGGCAATTCCCAGGCGGAGGAGCTCCACAGGTCGCCAGCGCAGCTGTTTCGGCCAGTGCGGCTGTGCCGGCCGGCTCCGCTGCTTTGCCCCGCGCAGCTGCTTTGTTGTATGAAGCAGCAGTTCTCTGTACAAAATACACCGGTCTGGGTGCCTTTTCGGCTGGCGATTGGAGCCACGGGAAGTCACCCATTCGTCTGATTAAAAAGGGGACTGAGCAGGGAACCAGGACAGTAGATTCCAGGGCAAAAAAAAGCACCAGGAATCTCAGTGCTGCTGTTTAAGCCAGCGCAGTGAGTCGCCGAACGGGAAAAAACACAGTCCCCAGCGCCTCTTCAACAGGCGACTGGAACACCAACTTAAAAAAAAAAAAAAAGGGCTCTGAGGCAGGGAGCCAGGCGATCAGGCTTGGCTGATCTCACCCCCACAAAAGAACAGCAACCAGAAACTCTCTGGATTGAGAGTTTCACAGCAAGCACAGCTGAACCTGGGAAGGTCCAGCTCTGTGGGGGAGGGGCGACCGCCATTACCGCCACTACAGAGGTAGACAGCCAATGCTGAGGCAGCCAGCCGTTGCAAAGGCAACCCGCCACTACAGGGAGACTCTGCCCTAACAGAGGTGGGCCACCCTTGCCGAGGCAGTTCTAACTACACCCATATAAACAGTACTGCAGGGAAGTTCACTCGGCAGCTGGGCGGAGCCCACAGCAGCTCAGCAAAACCTCTACAGGCAGACAGTGACTAGGCTGCCTCCTTGCTGGGCAGGGCTGCTCTGAAGGAAAAAAAAAGAAGGCAGCAGCGTAACGGAAACTCATACATAAAGCCCTAAATCCCTGGGACAGAGCACCTGGGAACAAAAAGTGGTTTATGAGTTCTGCTGCAGCAGACCTAAACGTACCTGCCCAGCAGCTCTGAATGAACAACGGAGCTCACAACTCAGCATCTGAGCTCCTACAAAGAAGAGACTGTATCCTCAAGCAGCTCCCTGACCCCTGTATATCCAAAGAGTCACCTCATAAAGGAGAGATCAGATTGACACTTGGCGGGTATCCTTCTGGGACAAAGATAGCAGAAGAAGAAAACTGGTAACAACCCT
>NW_016107435.1:3074562-3075853 GCF_001604975.1 Cebus imitator | reverse complement strand
TCTCAGCAGAAACCCTACAAGCCAGAAGAGAGTGGGGGCCAATATTCAACATCCTTAAAGAAAAGAACTTTCAACCCAGAATCTCCTATCCAGCCAAACTAAGCTTCATAAATGAAGGAAAAATAAAATCCTTTTTGAACATGCAAGTACTCAGAGATTTTGTCGCCACCAGGCCAGCTTTACAAGAGCTCCTGAAAGAGGCTCCACACATATAAAGGAACAACTAGTACCAGCCACTCCAAAAACATGCCAAATGGTAAAGAGAATCAACACAATGAAGAATCTGCATCAACCAATGGGCAAAACAGCCAGCTAGCACCAAAATGGCAGTATCAAATTCATACATAACAATATTAACCCTAAATGTAAATGGACTAAATGCCCCAATCAAAAGACACAGAATGGCAAATTGGATAAAAAGCCAAAACCCATCGGTGTGCTGTATCCAAGAAACCCATCTCACATGCAAGGATACACAAAGGCTCAAAATAAAGGGATGGAGGAAGATTTACCAAGCAAATAGAGAGCAAAAAAAAGCAGGAGTTGCAATTCTCATCGCTGATAAATTAGACTTTAAAGCAACAAAGATCAAAAAAGACAAAGAAGGACATTACATAATGGTAAAAGGATCAATGCAACAAGAAGAGCTAACGATCCTAAATATATACGTACCCAATACAGGAGCACCCAGATACATAAGGCAAGTTCTTAATGACTTACAAAGAGACTTAGACTCCCACACAATTACAGTGGGAGACTTTAACACCCCATTGTCAATATTAAACAGATCAACCAGACAGAAAATTAATAAGGATGTCCAGGACTTGAACTCAGACCTGGAACAAGCAAACCTAATAGACATTTATAGAACTCTCCACCCCAAATCCACACAATATACATTCTTCTCAGCACCATATCACACGTACTCTAAAATTGACCACATAATTGGGAGTAAATCACTCCTCAGCAAATGCAAAAGAACGGAAATCATAACAAACAGTCTCTCACACCACAGTGCAATCAAGTTAGAACTCAGTATTCAAAAACTAACCCAGAACCGCACAGCTTCATGGAAACTGAACAACTTGCTCATGAATGTTGACTGCATAAACAATGAAATGAAGACAGAAATAAAAATGTTCTTCGAAACCAACGAGAATGAAGACACAACTTACCAGAATCTCTGGGACACATTTAAAGCAGTCTCTAGAGGAAAATATATAGCAATAAGTGCCCACATGAGAAGCAAGGAGAGATCAAAAATTGACACCCTATTATCAAAACTGAAAGA
>NW_016107435.1:2993952-3071717 GCF_001604975.1 Cebus imitator | reverse complement strand
AGAAGATCAAACACCGCATGTTCTCACTCATAGGTGGGTGTTGAACAATGAGAACACATGGACACAGGGAGGGGAGCACTACACACTGGGGTCAGTTGGGGGGAAATAGGGGAGGGACGGTGCAGGGTGGGGAGCTGGGGAGAGATAGCAATGGGAGAGATGCCAGATGTAGGAGATGGGGAGGAAGGCAGCAAATCACACTGCCCTGTGTGTACCTATGCAACAATCTTGCATGTTCTTCACATGTACCCCCAAACCTAAAATGCAATAAAATAAATGCAGAAAAAAAAAGAATGTCATGCATGTGTAGAAAGATACTCTGAGACTGGACCTCAAGTTTTCCAAATCCTGTAGCAGGCATCAAACAATTCTCAGATTCCCAAGATTTGCTTCTCATGGCTCTAAGGGTGAAGCAGAAATTCTTCACTCTTAGAACTGGGGCAAGTCTTTCATTGTTCTGCAAGGGATTTCCTTGAAGGAAGACATTTACTAATGAAGATATAACTTGGGTTACATTGGTATAAAATCATATCCAAATGCAAACCTACAGATTGGGCAGTTTGGTGTACTGGTTAAAACTGCAGAAACTGCTGAATGGCAGGAAGGTACAGCTCTCTACATTTTTGTACGTGAGAAGATTAGCTGTTACTCAGGTGGACCAAGAGACACATTTGAAGTCTTGGAGTGAAGGGCTGTAGTGAAAAGCAGCTCAGGATGGGAATGCCACTTGACTGAAGAATACATCATTTGTGCCTTACTTATAGAAATGAAATTGAGTAGACCTCGCCACGTAGCACTGGGTTTGCCTATCACACTCCTGCCTAACTGCTGCTCAAATACAAAAGTCTAGACCTTCTGGTGTGGCTTATTCATTGAAACTGTATGGTAACCCTCCTTAACAGCCGGTAGTGATAGGAAAAAATACTCTTCCTGTCATACAGGCATCAGGTGTTGGTTTAAGATCTGCATGTTTAGAGCTAGAGGGAAACTTCTGAGAAATCATCTCAGCCAACAGAGTCCATCTGTACCAGTAACTCCTAGGACATCATTTGGCTGCCTGCAGCCCTCTGTTAACAAGGATGTGAGGTCGTGTCCTGGCTCTTCAGGAGAGAGTGCTGCAATTGATTAATGATGTCTGTCCCAAGGCAAGCATAGGAAGTACCTGTATGTGGGCTCTATGGTCACTAAACAATTTTAAAGTCTCTCTCATTTTACAGGTTAAAAAAACGAAAGCCCTGCAGAGACAAAGTCAAAATGAAAATCCAGTTCTTCCGACTACTTGCTCTCATTATATTACCATTGCTCAAAAATGGACTGGAGGCCCACCATCCCTTACTGACAATTCTAAAATCTAAAAAACCCTGAAAATATGTAACTCATATGAGGGAGATTCCTCGCTTGAACTGACATGAGGCTATTTACAGTATTTATAACATTTGTTTACAGGGTGTTGCTCCAGACCTTGCTGGGAGGCATTATATATTACACAGCACATGCACAGCATTTCTTTGATAAAAATCTGAAAAAAAAAAAAAAAAAAAAAAAAAAAAAGCCCAGGCATGGTGGCTCACGCCTGTAATTGCAGCACTTTGGGAGCCTGAGGTGGGCAGATCACGAGGTCAGGCTCGAGACCATCGTGGCCAACATGGTGAAACCCCGTCTCTACTAAAAATACAAAAAATTAGTTGGGCATGGTGTCATGCACCAGTAGCTGTAATCCTAGCTACTCCAGAGGCCGAGGCAGGAGAATTGAACCCAGGAGGCAGAGGTTGCAGCCAGCCAAGATCATGCCACTGCACTCCAGCCTGGGTGACAGAGGAAGACTCTGTTTAAGAAAAAAAAGGTATCTGAAAAAGCTGCAATCTGAAAGACTTCTGGGCCCAGATGTATTGGATAAGGGGTGGCAGGCCTGTATCCCACAGCCTAAAGGGGTGTGATAGGTGTCATGGCCTTAAAAGATGCCCACACCCTAGGCCAGACGCAGTGGCTTGTGCCTGTAATCCCAGCACTCTGGGAGTCCGGGGTGGATGGATCGCCTGAGGTCAGGAGTTCAAAACCAGCCTGGCCAACATGGTGAAACCCTGTTTCTACTAAAAATACAAAAATTAGCCAGGTGTGGTGGCACACACCTGTAACCCCAGCTACTTGGGAGGCTGAGGCAGGAGAATCGCTCCAACCCAGGAGGCAGAGGTTGCAGCGAGCCAAGATCACACCATTGCACTCCAGCCTGGACAATAGAGACTCCATCTCAAAAAAAAAAGAAAAAGATACCCACACCCTAATCTGGAACTTGTAAATATGTTAAGCAGAAAAAGGAACTCCTCAGACGTTAATTACCATCTATGGACCTTAAAATAAGATTATCCAGGATTAACTGTGGGCCCAATCTAATCACAGGTGCTCTTCAAAAGCAGAGAACTTTCTCCAGCTAGAGTCAGAGAGAGACAGCAGAAGAGTTAGTCAGAGAGAGCTTTTAAGCAGGAGGACTCAATTTGCCATTGTTTGAGGGGACACTTGGAAAGCATAAGGAATACAGGCAGCTCCAGATACAAAGATTGGCCCCTGATTGATGTCCAGCAAGAAATCAGGGCCTTCCGCTGGTTCATTTGACCAACAATGTGAATATACCTGGAAGTGAATTCCTCTCTGGGGCCTCCAGATTAAGAGACCATCATGGCTGACATCTTGATTTCAGCCTTGTAGTCCTCATAAGCCCCTAATCCAAGAACCCAGTCCTGCCATGTCAGGCTTCCCACCTGAGGAGCTGGAAGGTAACACATGGGTACTGGGCTAAGCCATGAAGAAAACCAATACACGGAACAAGCCTGACTCTTCTTCCATAAGGTGTCCTCTCAGCATCTACTCAAACTTACCTTTCTGCATCCCGGCCAAAGCACTTTACCCCTATCAGACTGTTCTGCATTTTCCCTTGCCGACGCACGAGGCTTTGCACTTTCTTACCACCGACATTTCACCGGCCAGGACTGCAGAGTCCTTTCCCCAGGCCTCTCTGTCTTTCTCTGCCACCCCCTCCATCCCTGCCTTCCACAAACCTGTGGAACAGGCCACTGCCCTCCTGGAACGTGATTAAATCCTGCCCTACGGAGCACCCACTGCTGCTCTTTTCAGGGGTTAAAACTCCTGAAAGATGAAAACCTCATCTTATGCCTCCCTCACGGCGCCGTACTGCCTATCATTACACAGATTAAACCTTGATGGATATTTGCTGAGAATGACTGATGCAGCCGCACCAGCCCAACAGTGCTGGGCACTGAAGTGTGCATCCTCTGGGTAGGAGATGGTCACACAGGGAGGGACAATGTCTAGTGCTCCTAGTTAGAGTAATTCTTTAGATTTGTCCTGGGATTTGCAGTTTTCAAAGATTTTTCAAATATATTATCTCATATCATTTTTCTTAACGAAGAAACCCATGAGATAAACAAGGCAAGTGTTTTTGTTTTTTTTAAATTCAGTTTTTGTTTGCTTGAGACAGGGTCTCCCTCTGTCACCAAGGCTAGAGTGCAATGGTGTGACCACAGCTCACCAAAGCTTCAAATTCCCAGGCTCAAGCAATCCTCCTCCTTGACCACTGGGTCAAGGGTGTGCACCACCATGTCCTGCTATTTTTTTATTTTTGTAGAGATAGTGTCTTGCTATGTTGCCAGGACTGGTCTCAAAATCCTGGGCTCAATCCACCCACCTTTCTTTCCCAAAGTGCTGGGATTGCAAGCATGAACCACCACGCCTGGTTTTAATTCCCAGTTTTGAGAGATGGGAAAACAGAGGCTCCAGTGGGTTAGGAAATTTACACAGCTAGCACAGGTAACAAACCCAGCAGCACAGATGCAAACCTCTTATAGTGCAGGGCAGAGAAGCTGCTCTAAAAATCCAAGGCACACAGAGACAGAAGCAGCATGCTAGAGCTGAGCTCTTGGAAAATACCATCGAGGTAAATCAGAGTGGCTCAAGGTGTCAGGGAAGGTAGATTTAATCCTGCCTGTTTCTCCAGGGCTCCCCAACTCCCTCCTCTTTTTGTTTCTCCATGTTTTTCTTATAGAAAAAGCTTTTCTGTTTAATTTAAAGCTAAGAACATCTAGTTTAAAGTATCACTGCTAGCAGAGGGGAAAAGCCCAACAACTCTAATCCCAGTAGTGGGATTATTAAGATGCAAACACAACCTTCCCTGGGGCAGATAATAAGAGGGACCTGAATAAGGTAGAGGACCCAGCTACACCTGTGAATCAAACCACTGCTTTAATCCCCCACTTAGAAAAGGAATAAAAATACCTGGCCAGGTGCGGTGGCTCACACCTGCAATCCCAGCACTTTGAAAGGCCGAGGCGGGTGGATCGCAAGGTCAAGAGACAGGGACCATCCTAGACCACATGGTGAAACCCCATCTCTACTAAAAATACAAAAATTAGCTGAGTGTGGTGGCAGGTGCCTGTAATCCCAGCTACTTGGGAGGCTGAGGCAAGAGAACTGCTTGAACCTGGTAGGCAGAGGTTGCAGTGAGCCGAGATTGTCTCACTGCACTCCAGCCTGGCAACAGAGCAAGACTCTGTCTCAAAAAACGAAACAAAACAAAACAACCTGTTTCACATCTCCTACAGTTATGAGGATGAAGTAACATCATGGATCATGGATATAAATCTTTCCAAACATGTGTTCAGGGCTACCTATCTCTAACCACTATCGTCCCAATGACCAGCACTAAGGCAAACCTGCCTATTTCACCAAATAGCATCCAAGCTCCTGGCTATTCTCTTACCACGTGTTGCTTTCTTCCCTTGAAGCTGGCCTCGGCATTCTATTAATCTGATTTCATCCTATTCAAAATACCAGGAGAGGATAATGAAGAAGTAACTGTAGGATTTGCCCCAAGTTATACATAAGCTCAAAGGGGACTCTGACTACATGTTTGCTTTAAATCCGTCCTTCCCCGAGATAATCAGAGCAGAGTTGAGAAAACACTACTGACACAAATGGAGAAATCCAGTCTACCCTGATGTTCATAAGACTGAACACTCTCATGCCCAACCACAACCTGATATTTTTCCATTATTTGTACTTCTTCTGGCAGCAACTGATAAATCAGTACAAATAAAAAGGGTCCCTGTTAACTAGAAGCACTACCTCCTAGAAGAAACTGACTCCTCCACAAGAGCTTCTACAATGCTGAACACACGTCATTATTTGGGTTGTATTTAATTTTCACCCATTCTCCATAGCCCGCAGGAGATTTTAGATCAGACTGGTAAGAAATGCATTCTGATTCAGGTCTGGAGTATCTTATTAGAAAACGGGGCACAGTTTCTAGTGATTATCTCTCTCTCTTTTTTCTTTTTCTTAGACAGGGTCTTGCTCTGTCACCCAGGCTATGGTAGAGTGGCATGATCGTAGCTCACTGCAACATCTGCCTGCCTTGCTTAATCTCCCATCTTAGCCTCCCAAGTTGCTGGGACTACAGATGCATGCCACCATTCCTGACTAATTTTTTTTTTCCCATTTATTTTATTGTATTTTAGGTTTTGGGGTACATGTGAAGAACATGCAAAATTGTTGCATAGGAACACACATGGCAGTGTGATTGGCTGCCTTCCTCCCCATCACCTACATCTGGCATTTCTCCCCCTGCTATCCCCCCCCAGCTCCCCACCCCCCACCGTCCCTCCCCTATTTCCCCCCAACTGACCCCAGTGTGTAGTGCTCCCCTCCCTTTGTCCATGTGCTCTCATCGTTCAACACCCGCCTATGAGTGAGAACATGCGGTGTTTGATCTTCTGCTCCTCTGCATTCCTGACTAATTTTTGTGGTGTTTGTAGAGGCGAGGTTTTTACCATGTTGCCCAAGTTGGTCTTGAACTCCTGACCTCAAGTTATCCATCTGCTTCGGCCTCCCCAAAGTGCAGGGATTATAGGCATGAGTCACAGCACCTGGACTCTAGCGGTGATCTTTCATGTGGAAATTTACTACAAATCTAACAAGACAGCTTTATTTTCATAAATCTATAGCTGATTTTCCTTGAATATTATTTATAATCCTGGAAGACTGATTATTCTTTAAATCCCCCCAGAGTTACTCAGTTAAGGATTATGGTCACTAATTTCAGTAAAAACTGCTTGAAGAATTTTTTTTTAATATAATAGATGTTGGGCCTTGTGTATACAATGCAATTTTAAAGACATTACAATATACTTTTAGGTATTAGAGTTAAAATTAATTATAGGGAAAATTCAGAAATCTTTAGTCTTTACTGTGCAAACCTGAATTGCATTTTGGAAACACGTGGGATGTGTCCTAAAGCTCTCGTCTTAGTTTCTCACCGGAAACTGGAATTCTCTTCTAAAGGAAAAGGCCTGGGGGCAGTGATGAATTTGTTTTAAATATGTCAAAGTTACGATGAGAGTGGGGATTAAGCAGACATACAAAAATGAGGACATTCTAACTGTAATTTGGGGGTTAGTCACTTCATCTTTTTGAACATTTGTTTCTTCATCCGTACAAAACAAATGGTAACATATTGTCTATTTCACAAGAGCGTTGTGAAATAACACAACTCGATGAGAAAAAGTGTGGTGAACTCTAAATCGCATGCATAGGATCAGCCTGACTGGGTGCAGTGGCTTGCACCGGTAATTCAAGTACTTTGGGAGGCTGAGACAGGAAGATCACTCAAGCCCAGGAGTTCAAGACCAGCCTGGACAACACAGTGAAACCTGTCTCTACAAAAAAAATTAAAAATTAGCCAGGCATGTGCCTGTAGTCCCAGCCACTCAGGAGGCTGAGGTCGAAGGATAACCCGGGCCCAGGAGTTGGATGTTATAGTAAGCTATGATTGTGCCACAATCATAGCTCATTCCAGCCTGGGTGATAGAACAAGGCCCTCTCTCAACTGTCTCAAAAAAAAAAAAAAAAAAAAAATTCAGTGTGTATCCACCACTACCAGTGTTGTAAGTAGCCTGGGAAATCCTGATGCATCTCAACTGGAATCACCTTCTCCTTTAACATCAGCTCGTCCTCCAGACACGCCTGCCCATCCTCATGACACCTCATTCTCCCATGCATCCAAGCTTAGATACCTGGGTCATGCTACCTTGTTCTTCCACCCTCTCTGATCCAAGAACAATCCCTCCCTTTCAAAATATAAACCTGATCAGCTCAACTCCTTGCTCAATAATCACTGACAATTTCCAATTATTATTGAAAATAGTCAAAACATATAAGTCACCCTCAAGACCCTGTCTTGTCTGGCCCTGCCCCACCCTCCACAATGCTTTTCCTGTTTCCACACTCCAGTCACACTGGCCCCTTTGGCTCCTCCAAAACCTACTTTCCCTCCAGGTTCAGAGTGTTTGCCCACATTGTCCCTCAGCTGGAACTGCCAGCCTAAGGTTCATGTCCTCTGCAAAGCCAGCCTTGGCTCCATGGAGCTGCCCAAGTGCTAATGTAATTGGGGTGCACAGAAACCTATCCCTCATCTCACAGCACTTGTTATTGTTTGAAATTATATGTTATGTGAAGTCTCTCTCTCCCTCCCCAACTAAAACGTCATGAGAGCAGTCATTCTGTTTTACACTTGATCTTAGCCAAAACGCCGAGAAGCGATGTGATTCTGTTTTACTCCAGTTTCATAACCTCAATACTTAGCACATATTGGGTACTAAAAATATGTTATGAGTAAGTCAGTCAACCTTGGGATCCTCTCTTCACTGTCTATATATTTAAGCTGATAAAATGTATAGGGGCCAGGCTCAGTAGCTTACACCTGTAATCCCAGCACTTTGGGCGGCTGAGGTGGAAGGATCATTTGAGGCCAGGAGTTTAAGACCAGCCTGGGCAACACATCAGGACCCCATCACTGCAAAAAAAAAAAATTGTTAAAATCAGCTGGGGGTGGCGGCTGAACCTGCAGTCCCAGCTACTAGAGAGGCTGAGGCAGGAGGATTGCTTGAGCCCGGGAGTTCAAGGCTGCAGTGAGCTACAATTGCACCACTACACTCCAGCCTGGGTGAGAGTGAGACCCTGCCTCAAAAAGAAAAAAAACAAAATTCATAGGGAAGAGGAAAGTGAGCTAACTAAATAGCTGATGTAAGTTTGGAGGCATGGAAATTAGTGCTCTGTATTTAATACCTGTGATGGTTAATACTGAGTGTCAACTTCATTGGATTGAAGGATGCAAAGCATTGTTCCTGGGTATGTCTGTGAGGGTGTTGCCAAAGGAGATTAATATTTGAGTCAGTGGACTGGGAAAGCCAGACCCACCCTCAATCTGGGTAGGCACCATCTAATCAGCTGCAAGCGCAGGTAGGACAAAAGCTGGCAGAAGAACGTGGAAGGACTAGACTGGATGAGTCTTCCAGCCTCCATCTCTCTCCTGTGCTGGAGGCTTCCTGACCTCAAACATCAGACTCCAAATTTTCAGCTTTTGGAAGCTTGGACTTATTACACTAGTGGTTTGCCAAGGACTCTCAGGCCTTTAGCCACAGACTGAAGGCTGCACTGTCGGCCTCCCTAGTTCTGAAGTTTTGGAACTCAGACTGGCTTCCTTGCTCCTCGGTTTGCAGATGATCTATTGTGGGCCTTCACCTTGTGACAGTGTGAGTCAATACTCCTTAATAAACTCCCCTTCATATAAGCATCTATCCTATTAGTCCTGTCCTCTAGAGAGCTCTGACTAATATAATGTCTCACTTACTCATCACAAAAATCCTACCAGATTGTATTGGTTTTCCATTGCTGCTATAACAAATTATAATAAACTCAGTACTTTTGAATGACACAAATTATGGTCCATTTTGGCCAACCCTGGGCCAACATCAAGGTGTCAACAGAGCTGCATGTCTTCCACAGACTCAAGGAGAATGTAATTCCTTGCCTCTTCCAGCTCCTAAAAGCTGCCTGCATTGCTTGCTTCACACATGTCTCTTCCTCCATCATGAAAGCCAGGAATATCACATGCCTCTGACCTCAACCAGGAAAGAGTCTCTGCTTTAAGGACTCATGGGATTAGGCTGAGCCTGCCTGGAAAAACAAAGATAATCTTCCATCTCAAGATCCTTAACCTCAGTCCCAGGGGCAGAGTCCCCTGTTCCACGTAAAGTAACGCGTGTCTCCATATTTAAGTTGAGAAAAATGCATAGGGGCCAGGCGCAGTGGCTTATGCCTGTAAACCCAACACTTTGGGCAGCTGAGGTGGGAGAATTACATGAAGCCAGGAGTTTAAGACCAGCCTCGGCCACACAGCGAGACCTCATCACTACAAAAATATGGTTAAAATCGGCTGGGGGTGGTGGCTACACCTCTAGTGCCAGCTACTAGAGAGGCTAAGGCAGGAGGACTGGTTGAGATCTAAGTGTGGATATTTTTGCCATTATTCTGCCTAACAGACAGATTGTTTATCCCCTTTTTATAGAGAGAGAAACTCAAGAGCTAAAAGCTACAGCACAAGGAGGTGAAGGATGCAGGACTCAAATTATTTCTGGTTTTCCAGATAGTGTGTCAGTCTGGTTGTGTCTCCATTTTAATAATTATTTAATAATTAGGGTAGCATAATGAAACATTTCTGACAAAGCCTATGGTAGTGAACTGCATTCAGTACCCAAGGCTGCTGCCATGAATGGCATAAACTTGGTGGCTTAAAACAACAGATATTTACTCCCTCACAGTTCTGGAGGCCACAATCAGAAATCAAGGCTGGGGTAGGGCTGTGCTCCCTCTTCCGGCTTCTGATGGCCCCCATCTTGTGGTAGCATACTCTGCTTTCTGCCTCTCTCTTTACTTGGCCTTCTTCCCTGTGTTTCTGTCTGATATGGTTTGGCTGTGTCCCCACTCAAATCTCATCTTAGGAGGAAGCTGGTGGGAGGTGGTTGAATCATGGGGCAGGTGTCATGGTGTTCTTGTGATAGTGGGTGGGTGTCACAAGATCTGATGGTTTTAAAAATGGGAGTTTCACTGCACAAGCTCTCTTCTCTTGTCTGCTGCCATTTGAGATGTGCCTTTCACCTTCCGCCATGATTGTGAGGCCTCTCCAGCCACGTGGACCTATAAGTCTATTAAACGTCTTTCTTTTGTAAATTGCCCAGTCTCAGGTATGTCTTTATCAGCAGCATGAAAACAGAATAGTACACTCTCTCTCATATTTCCCTTGGTTCTCCTCTTATAAAGATACCTGTCATGGGATTTAGAGTCCACTCAATCCAGGGTGTGATCTTATCTTGAGATCCTTTAATTATATCTGCAAAGATCTGTTTCCAAATAAGCTCACATTCTGAGGTTCTAGGTGGACATGAATTTTGGGGGATAAATATTCAAGCCACTACAATGATATATACAGAGCTTACAATAAAATATAAAGGTACCATCAAGTCAATTGTCTAAGAGGTAGCAGACGACCTCTTTAAAGACTCACACTAGCTATGAAGATCAGCTGCCTCACTGTGTAGCCTGCCGTCAGAGTGAACTCGAGCAAATATCTCAGCAGACCCTGACAGCATCTTCGCTGACACCAGGAAAGATAAAAAGCAGAAATATAAAAGCCTGTCATCCATTTATTTCCATATTCCTTGTATCTAAATGTTTCTTTCTCCCCTGCCCCATCTCTTTCCATATGACAGTTTAGCAGGCACTAAGGAGTGGAACAGTGCCACTCTCCCTATTATATTTATGAGCTGGTTAAAGAATAATAACTGTGGTATCTATCTTAATTTCCATTTTCAATATTTTGTCCTACTTTTGAAAAAAATGTCAAAAGAGTACTGTAATTCAAGTGCAAAGATAAGCACACATACTTAATACTGTTTTTTCAAGAGTCAGGGTTTCACTCAGTTGCTGAGGCTAGAGTACAGTGGTGTAATCAAGGCTTATTGCAGCCTCAAATTCCTGGGCTCAAGCCATCCTTCTGCCTCAGTCTCCTGAGTTGATACAACTACAGACATGTCCCACCAGCCTTGGCTATTTTTTTTTAATTTTTTGTAGAAACAAGGTCTCACCATCTCTACAGGATTGTGCCAAAGCTTGCTTGTCTGGAACTGCTGGCCTCAAAAGTGATCCTCCTGCCTTGGCCTCCAAAGCACTGAGATTACAATTGTGAACAACTACACTCAGCTGCATACTTAATACTCCGGAAGGAGTTTTCTTGTTGTTGCTGTTTTTCTTGGTTTTAGGAGTGTTGGAAAGGGACCTGTGTTGGAGTTTGGTATTACACATGCTGAGTGCAAACCACACCTGGGGAAGCATGGAGACCTCATTGAGGATGGGTGGCACAGGCTGACCCTGGGGTGAAAACCAAATTTAGAATTTTTTCTTCTTAAATATTTTGAGCCTCATATTTGTAGCTTTTCATAAAAAGCTTCTTCACAGCCCTCATATGAATGACACAACCAAATATGAGAGTTGCTAGTTAAGAAGTTAGCGGTGAATATTTAAGGAGTAGCTTGGGGGTCCTGCAGACTTGGGTTTGAATAAGACCTTGGGCAGGTTGCTTAACCACACCTAGCCTCAGTTTCCCCACCTGTAAAGTGGAAAAATGTCTATAGTTCACGTTATTGTGAGGATTACATGAGACACTCAGCAGTGTGCTTTGCTGTGGACTAACCCCTGATCATGTTAGTTTTCAGAGTCTCAGTAGGCCCTAGAAGGAGGCAGGAGGTACCTGTGTCCCCACCTGACAGCCTTGAAGAAGTCAAAAGCACACACAGCTAGTGCTGCAGGGCTGGAGACAGGAACAGAAATCAAACGACTGCAAATCCCGGTTAATTCCAGTGTCATTACATTCCTGGCAGAATAAGGTACTTCATAACATGTTTGTATTGGTCTCCCAAACTATAATCCAAGCAGAAAATTATGTTTGAGCTTTTTAAACCACCTGAACCATAAGAGAATTCATACCAGTTCTGAGTATAGGATTTCTGTAATGTTGGGGAAATAACTACCCCCACAATCACAGGTAGAGCCACTGAAGGCAAACAGGCTGATGTTTAGAGTCCTCAACAAAAAGGCAAAGACTCAGTAGAACGTAATCTAAATCATGAACAGGCCAAATCTGCCCCTCTCCCTATCTTTATAAATAAAGTTTTATTAGAACACAGCCATGCTCATTCATGTGTGTATTGCTGTGACAAAGACTTCATGGCTCACAAAGCCTGAACCATGTACTACTTTGCGCTTTACAGAAAATGTTTGCCAACCTCTGCTGTAACGGAAGACATATAATGGGGCAGCATTGAGGAGAACTTGAAAATATCTTAAAATGCCAAATGGCAGCTGGGCGTAGTGGCACATGCATAATCCCAGCACTTTGGGAGGCTAAGGGAGGCAGATCACGAGGTCAAGAGATCGAGAACATCCTGGACAACATGGTGAAACCCCGTCTCTATTAAAAAGACAAAAATTAATCAGTCACGGTGGTGCACACCTATAATCCTAGCTACTCAGGAGGCTGAGGCACGAGAACTGCTTGAACTCAGGAGGTGGAGGTTGCGGTGAGCTGAGATGGCACCACTCACTCCAGCCTGGGCAACAGAGTGAAACTCCATCTCAGAAAAAAAGAAAAAAATGCCAAACTGCATTCCTAGTATTCTCACTTAGTACTTTCAGTCTCAGGAAATAGGGGTGCTTTATTTTTCCATGAAGTAACAGAGAGGCTAAATCCCCCAAAGTGAAATGAGCAGGAGGATCTTAAAGTTAGGAGGCATTTCTCCCAAGACAGCCAGGGTGGGATCCAGACACTCGGCCACATTTGTGGCCTCAATAGCTTTTCCTCCCCCATGATGAAATTCCACACATCTATAGATAGGAAGGACTCACTTGGATTTTCTCTTCTTCCAGAGTTGGTGCTGGACTAGATCCTTGCCCCAAATCCTCCTTTTCTGCCAGTTTCTTGCAGATGTTCTTAGTCTGCTGGTTATCTAGAGTCTGCAGATCATGGTACGGTGATTTTATTTTCAAGCTGTTGGTGAATTCTTCAGTGTGAGATTTTCTGAAGAAAGGCAAAAGTGAAATTCTCAAAAAACATTCTTCAACTGGAAGAGCTTTTCCAAAGCAGATGTCGACATTCACATTATGTGGAAAAAAAGCAACAGACACCACTTACTAAGTGCTTCTAACATGTTGGGCCCTGTGCTAGGTGCTGTAAAGACGTTAAATTCATCCTTAACACAATGCTATGAGGAAGACATTGTCATCCTCATTTTGTTATAGGAGCTCCAAGAAATTTTATAATTCATCCAAGACCACCTAGTAAGACAGCCAAGATCTGAACCCGGGTCTGCCCAACTCCTGGTTTAGAAGTTAACCTATTAGAACACACCATCTCCTTCTGATCAATCATTAAAAAATTCCTTTATGTTCATAAATCCACTGATAGTTTTAAAGTTACAGGCACTAGTGGGGAACATTCCCAGACCTTGAAAGTCCAATGCACCATCCATTGTGCCACAGAGCCTGCTTTGCATCCCTTGCCCTTGGGAAATGTACTGAGGTCCTCATATCTGTTCCAATTTCCACTTCACCATCTCAGAGTAAGGCTGTTAACATCACTGCCCAGACCCACTCCCCAGAGAAGGACACCCATAGCACCCCAGGTACCCAGCAGAGGAGCACCATCACCTGCCTCAGTTTCCCTCCAAGTTATCTTCCTACAACTCCAGTTGATGTCACTTCCCTATTGAAAAACCTCACTGTCCACAGAACATGGTCCAAACTCCTAAATCTGGCCTTCAAAGCAGTTTCCCAAGTGTATTCCAAATGCTCAGAATACCTTGTCATTCCCCCAAGAACCATCTGTAATCAAGTCTAGGGGTCTTGGTCTATGTCTACTTGGTTCATTGTGTTGTTCGGATCTTCTATCCTTGATGATTTTCTTGTCTGTTTAGTCCATCAGCTACAAAGAGATGTGTTAACACCTTCCACTCTGGTTGTAGCTTTATTTCTCAAAGTTCTATCATTTTCCTTTTATTCTTACAAAATACCCCTCTTTATCTCTGGTAGTGCTGCTTGCCTGAAAATCTGTTGTCTAACACTAGTATAGCTAAATCAGATTTATTTTTATTAGTGTTCTCGTGGTATATTTTTTCCATCCTTTTACTTTCAATCTTTCTGTGTCATTATATGTAAAGTGCTCTTTTATAAAGCCATGTGTAGTTTTTATCTAGTTTAATCATCTTAGTCTTTTACTTGGAATATTTGATCTATTGATATTTAATGTAATTAATTACATAGTTGATTTTTGTCTATTATCTTACTTTTTTTGACCTACCTGTTTATGTTGCTTCTTGTGGATTTGGCAAACATTTTTTTCTATTGTTGACAATGCACTCTAAAAAAATAAAAATAAATAAAAAAAGTGCTCTGCCTGCACTTTCTTTCCTGGCCTTCTGTAGCTGGAAAACCACTCCTTTCAAGGTCTGGTTCAGATTTCACCAATCAGAATGAGAGGTTCCCACCTATGCTTGGTAAACGCTCTGTTTATACCTTAGTTATAGCACAAATCACAGCCTGCACTGGGTGCAGTGCATCTGCCTACTTCTCCCCCTAGACTGGAAGTTTCCTGTTCCTCTGAATTCCCAGTGCCTTGCACAGTGTATGCACCTAAAAACCCTGATTATCCAGCTGCCCGGATGTAAGTGATCTCCTTGGAAGGCCTGAAGCTTGCACAGTCACTGCATTTCTCACATATATTCCTGATACTCAGCTGCATCGGCCTGCATTGCTCTAACATGATTCTAGTACAGACACAGATGATCACTGGGAAACTCACACACTCATACAGACCAAAGCTGGAATGACAAGTGGGGGAACGAAGCAGCTGATTTGAACTTCCTGAGGTCTTTAGTGCTATCAAAGACTTTAGATCAAAAGTCTAAATCATCCATGTAAAGAGATCCAAGAGGTCTTTAGACCAAAAGTCTAAATCAACCTTCCGAAGGGATCCAAAATGACTTTTGTGAGCCTCCAACCCAACCCCACTCTCCCACCTGATACTGTGAGCAAGAGGCATGTTTGCAATGTTTTCTAAAGTCTCTTAAAGGTCTTTAAGCCTCTGGTTGGTTTGAGGATCTCATACCTGAGCTCTTCTGCCTCCTGTTCTTCTTTTAGCCGGGCCCTCTCAGCAATAATTTCATTACAGAGCACATCATAGGGTTTATCTAGGTGGTGTTCACCCATCACCCAGACCCAGACTTCCTTATCTGCTCCCAGCTTCCAATGAACAGATTTGCCATTCTCTGCAAACAAACAAACAAAAATTTCAGATTGAACAAATATCTTCAGTTGTAGATTACTGTTTCCCACCACTAAAGTATTTAGGGTCTTTGAAAAAATATATATGTGTTAGATAAGGCAAAGAACTTCCAACTGCTCAGGAACATTTATAGGTAGCGATGGTAGTGGTGGCAGCGAGAGGCAGCTTCACTGAAAATATTTGTTTTACAAATATTAGGGGTATCTTTGTTGCACATGCAAAAAACATTTTATAAATGAAGAAACTGAAATGGGAAGAAAGCATTCATTGTTTGCATTATCTTTTAGGGTAACAGACCTAGCACCTCACACCATAATCTCTTAAATCTAACAATATCCCTGTAACCCAGAATTTTATAGCTGCTCAAGGGTGCGACATTTATACTATGTTCACAGGATTCATTGGTGAACAGAAAGCAGGTTTTATTATTTTATTTTATTTGTATTTATTATTTTCCTTTAGAAATGACATCTTGCTCTGTCACTCAGGCTGGAGTACAGTGGTGAGATCATGGCTCCCTGTAGCCTCGAACTCTGGGGCTCAAGCAATCATCCCACTTCAGGCCCCCAAGTAGCTAGGACTACAGGCATGCACTACCAATCCCAGCTATTTTTTTACATTTTTTGTAGAGATGGGGTTTTGCTTTGTTGCCCAGGATGGTCTCAAACTTCTGGCTTCAAGCAATCCTCCCGCCTCAGATAAGGAGGCATTTTAGATTTAGACCAGCATGAGTTCAAATCCCAGCCCTGCCACTTACAAGCTATGTGACTTGGACAGATTAAGCTCTTTAGACTCAATTTTTTCATATGCAAAATGGGAATACCAATATCTACTACCTAAGGTTGCTGTGAGTAGGCAGGCTACCCTGCCAAGTACTTCCCCTAGTACCTGCCACATAATAGGAGTTCAACAGAGGTTAACTGCTATCATTGCTAGCCTATTATTTACTTATATGGCTACCTCTGAGATTCACACCAACCTGTGAGAAGATAATACGACCAGGTAGTATGATACTTGGTGAAGCTACTTAAATAACCCTTGTTTACAATTGGCCTCCCAGGTTAGATTTCATCCTAGTGCTCCTGAAATGCGGCCACATGGGTCATGCCCCTTAAACTGGGGGCAGGAGGAGTGTACCTAGGAGAGGCCAACAGAGACCATCGCTGAGTCCGGCAGACCTACTCAGGGTGACTGTGGGCCAAGGCTGAACCTCTAGTCAAGACCCCAAACCAGCAGTGGTGCTGACTGTGTGGAACAGGGCATCTGGCTGGTGCATGTGCTGGGCCCTGTTTGACGAGTGAGACATCCACACTGAGACTCTGTCTTGTCCTCTTACACTAAGTCAAAGGAGGTTTCCAGTTAAGGTGTCTTCTGTCCAATGTATTGTTGACTTTCGTACTGTGGCCTTGGGATACATTACCAAAGCAGGCTGCTCAAAGCCAAGCTCATGCTTTCTGTTGACCCTTTCTACCCTTGTTGGTACAATGGACACTCTTGCATTATAATCAAGTTCTAAATAGAGACACTGGGCAGAGGAAACAGACTCAGAGTCTGTACTACCAAATGATTCCAGGTTACTGTCTATACCAGTGGAGAAACAGCGAATGTGGCCTCCAGGTAAGGAGGCGAAGATCAATCCCACTGTGCCCAAATGGGGCTGGGCAGCAGTGCGAACTCTTGGCAAGCTCCTTCTCTGTTTGAGGTAATGCCAGATAGTTCATTGAGTTTAGAAATCTGTCATACCTCATAAAACTCCCTTTATTATACTCTCTCAGGGCAACTAATAATATTTTTATTATGTCAGTCTCTCAGCCTTCACCTAAGTAGCTCTCTTTTTTTTTTTTTTTTTTTTTGACAGCAGGAAGAAGATGCCCAGAAAGGATGGCAGGTGGCATTGTGCCAGGGGAAGAAAGGAAGAACAGAGGGATTCCAGCAGCTCAGCTGGAAAAGCCCAGAATAGCCTCCAGAGAGGCCACGGGCTGCAGGCAGGGGTGAAAACTCTCAGGGAAAGGGGGCATTGCTGCAGGTGGGGAGAAAAATCCTAGAACTGCATGTGAACAGTTCAGCCTTCAAAGCTAAACACAGAAGACAGCAAAGTAGAGGAGCACAGTTGAGAAAGCTTTAAAGGAGGGAACAGAGAGAACGTGGTGACCATAAAGAAATAGTGGCTCTTGGCAAGAAGACAGAGAATGAGATATGAAATATCAGAGTTAGCAAGATTCTGAGAAACAGGCTCTTGACAGAGTGGCACTGACAATGGTCTCTGTGCTGACTCCTCACCTCCAAGAGCTCTTCAATGAGGTCAGAGAGCAGGGATACTGGAGGAGCTTCAAGTGGTTCCACGGAACTCCCGGAAGCTCTATGAGGAGAGGGAAGTTGTTCTAGTACAATGTTTTATCTGAGATACCCTCTGCTTCACACCAGATGAGGAATGACCCTCAAGGCTTTCATTGTAATTCATTTTACAAGGCAGAAAATGAGTTTTTGCTATTAGCAAGATGTAGAGCTACATGCTGCAGGTGATACAGGATGAAAGAGATATGCCCATTCCCCTGCAAGTAACCTAGAGTCTAAAGAGAAGGAGCAAGACATTAGGTGACTTATTTAATGAATTTTCATCATATATCTACTATGTGTCAGGCACTGAAGTAGACATAGTGTATTAGTTCATTTTCACATTGCTGATAAAGACATACCCAAGATTGAGCAATTCACAAAGGAAAGAGGTTTAATTGGACTTAAAGTTCCATGGCTGGAGAAGCCTCATGATCATGGCAGAAGGCAAGGAGGAGCAAGTAATGCCTTACATGGATGGCAGCAGGCAAACAGTGAGGAAGATGCAAAAGTGGAAACCCCTGATAAAACCATCAGATCTCATGAGACTTATTCTGTATCACAAGAACAGCATGGGGGAAACTGTCCCCATGATTTAATTATCTCTACCAGGTCCCTCCCACAACATGTGGAAATTATGGGAGTACAGTTCAAGTTGAGATGTGGGTGGGGACACAGAGCCAAACCATATCACACAGGTAAACACTGAGGACAAGACAGCCCAGTCCTCGTCTGCAGGAAACTAACATTCTAGTTGAGGGAAGCAGACATGGATACTTAACTAATTATAAAAGTATTAGAACTTGGAAATGTAGTAGAAGGGTTGCAAAAGGATGCTATGGGAATGCTTATATAAAGGAACTAACCCCCTGGAAAGCCAAGGCAGCCTACATTATAACCACAGAGGATTTTCTACTAAGTCCAGTGAGGATGCAAGGGATGGAGAGATTGCTCTGGAAAGACAGAGGAGAAATAAGACAAGTTCTTTGTACTGAGTATGGAAGGATGGAAATGTAATTTAGACAGAGAGTGAGGGTGGCTTTGGCATTGCATGCAAAGAACAGCGTGGCCAAAGTACAGAGGAGGGAATCACCACCAGGGCCAAGAGGGGCGCCAGAAGTCACCTGCTTGTGTGTGGCACAGGCTGACCACACGCAGGGGAGCAGAGGGCCATGTGGCACAGGGTCCCACACACCTGGCTAAGGGACTGAAGTTAGGCCCTGTACTGCGGTTGAGCCAGAAAGCTAGAGTAAAATCCCAGTTTTACCCCTGCCAGGTTATGAGGCCATGCATACATCAATTTCTATCTCCAAGCCTGAGTTCCTTCTATAATAAATAGAGGTAAGAAAGTCGTCCCTCACAGGCCTGCTCGGCGACAAATGCTCAGAATGTATTAGTTCCACATCCTTTATCTGAGTAGCCAATGAAGAACCCATGAATATTCTGAGCAGGTGTTGCTAGGATCAGAAAGTGATTGAGGAAACTCTGCTGTGCACATCAGTGTGTAGGATGGACCAGGGGGGTATGTGGTGGGTGTTCAGTCAGCATTTGGAGAAAGAATGGGGAGAGACTAGGGTTGAAAAGACCAGGAGTGAGGCAGTCAAGTCCTAAACAGAGCAGGCATAGGAAAAAGACAGTGTTCAAGAATATAGCCAGGTTCAGACTCCAGGATTCAAGGAAGGACTCAAAGATGATGTCAGAATCCTGAAACTCACTCACTGGGAGCACAGCAGGTGAGAGGCACAAATAGTGACAAGAAAATTAATTTGCTTAAGGAATAACAAAAAAAGAGCTGTTCTCGAAGTGTAGACTACATTATTTTTATTTTTACTAGAAATCCATATGGGGACATTCAATGGACATCTGGAATCTAGAGAACTGGAGTCCAGAAGTGAGGCTGAGATCGGCCATGCAGACTTGGAAATGGCTCTACAGATGTCATTGAAGGCGCTGGTATAGATGAGCTGATAGAGAGAATGAAGCCAGGAAGAGAACCTTGGAAAAGCAGTTGCTTTATTCAGAGGGCAGAAGAAAGGGGAGGGAAGAGAGATTCCTGATTAACAATAAACAAATGAAAAACATGGAGGATTCTGATTTCCCAAATAGCCAAACAGCGGAGGAGACCAGAGAATCAACACCAGGGCCTCCTATTAAGTACAGGGAACAGTGGTAGCAATGTTGCATATTAAAGGGAGAAGGTCCTGCCATGTTGCCGACAGAGGAAAGGGACAGGGCAGTGTTAAGTCCTCCCTGCTGAGATGAAAGGGAGGATGGTGCAGACTGAGGAAGCGGTCAGGCAGCCTTGGACTTCAGAGACTCATTTGAGGGACACAGGTGGGGACAGGCTACAAAGGTGAGATGCAGGGGATGGTGAGAACTGGTGCCGACAAGTCAGTATGTTTACCATGAAGAAACGAGGATTCCGTCCTCGGTTCAGCAAGTATTTACTGAGTGTCCGCTACATTCCCGGCTCTGCTCCACAGGGCCAAAGGACAGAAAGAGCACTTGAAGAGCACAGATGGCTGAACGATTTCTTTAAATAGGAGAAACACAGGCAGGGAGTATATACCTGGGGTGTTGGAAGGGGCGAGAGTAAGGGTGTCAAGGATGACGCCCAGGAAATGATGGACAGAAGGAGGTACAAGTGAAGAATAGTGTTAACAAGGAGGTGAGGAAAGGTCCAGTCTGGTAAGAGAAGTTGAAAATGGAGATACACAGAACCACATTTCTGCATGCAGGGTACCTCCTTAAGTGTGCTTCCTTAAGGTACATTTCAGGGAGCCTAATGGGGCATGCACATGTCTTTTCCTACTTGAGTACTGCGCAGGCATTCTGGATATTCTGTCTGCTTCACCTTGAAATTACACGCACTCTTTAATCAGAGGTGAGGGAGGGAGGGAGCTTTTTATAGCACTTCCGTTTAATTACAGGGTTTTTCTTCCCAGTCCTTGAATCATGTTTATACACTGCAGGGCTCTTCATGTTTGCTATCTTGGGGGTTTCTTGAAGAGTTTTTCTAAAACCAACTTTTCTGGGAAGGTGGGTCAGTCATGCTCAGTACCACACCGCAAAGGACTACCAAGTAGAGATACAAGTCCACACTTCATTCTGCAGAGAAATCTCTCCTAAGGTCTGAGAGACTTTTCCCTGCGGGGCCTCCTATAACTAGGCAGTATTGAAAAACATCACATAAAAGTGGGGTGACAGATGTCCTTGGCAAGGAGATGGCCAGGCTCGGACCAGTCCTAGATTGCAGCAAGATGCCAGTCACAACACTGTTGTGTTTGATTCATTCCCAGGTGATGGGTTCAACAGGAGTGCCTGAGACGGGGCATCAGTGTGGATTAGCTCTTCAGGGGTGGTGAATGCCAGCCTTAGACTCAGCTAACATGGAGACCAAGGAGTAAGACTCAGCTTAGAGGAGTCAGTCCTTGGTCTGTACCCTGAGTGGATCCAATCTGAAGGACAACAATAGTAAAAGAAGTGTGTGTGAGAAGGGAGAGAGGCACATGCACATGCTCTCACACACACGCTACACACACCCATGCGACGTGGGGAGAGAGAGTGGAGAGGAAGTGAAGGAGAATCATGTACTTTATCCCCATGAACAGAAGACCAAGAACTGAGCCAACAGCAGCAAAAGAGAATTAACACCAGAGCCTCCTATGAAGTACAGGGAACAGTGGCAGCAACGTTCCATATTAAATGCCACGGGGTCTCACTGAGGCTGCTGGAGGCGAGGTGGCCACCAACACCAAGGCTGTTGCCATGCTGGCAGACTCCCAGAAACCACTGCCTTACTGTCCCAAGTGGATCTTTCTTCCCTCTGGCCTCCCCTCTAGGACAGCCCCATTACCCTCAACTGATCCAGAAACCAGAAGATGAATGCCTGGCTGGAAGGGGCCACATCCCTTCTGACTGGTTGATGTCTGTGCCCTATCTGTCACTAAATATCATCTCAGGTGATTACTCACCTATTTTACAATGAGGAAGTTGAGGCTTAAGGAAGTTAAATACGTTGCCCAAGATCACAGAGCTAGTGAACACTAAGACCAGAGTTCAAAACCGTTCTGCATGAGTGGTGGCAAAACCTGTTTAGGGCTGACTTGTTGCATATGGTCCAAACTGAAATGCTTTGGAGGGTGAAAATGGAGCCACTGAAAAGGGGCACTGGGGTAGCAACAATACACAGGACCCTGCTGGGCAAGTGGAGGTGTGAGGTCACCATCATGCTCTTTCCTGGCCCCGCAGAGCAGTGGGGTGATGAAAAGACTAGGTCTGGCTGGGCACAGTGACTTACGCCTGTAATCCCAGCACTTTGGGAGGTGGAGGCAGGCAAATCACAAGGTCAGGAGATCGAGAGCATCATGGCTAATACAGTGAAACCCTGTCTCTACTAAAAATACAAAAAATTAGCCAGGTGTGGTGGCACATGCCTGTAGTCCCAGTTACTCAGGAGGCTGAGGCAGGAGAATCGCTTGAACCCGGGAGGCCGAAGTTGCAGTGAGCCACGATCACGCCACTGCAGTCCAGCCTGGCAACAGAGCAAGACTTGGTCAAGAAAGAAAAGAAAGGAAAGGAAAAGAAAAGAAAGAAAAGAAAAGAAAAGAAAAGGAAAAGGAAAAAGAAAAAGAGAAGAGAAGGAGGAAGGAAGGAAGGAAGAAGAAAGGAAGGAAAGAAAAGAAAGAAAAGAAAGAAAGGAAGGAAAGAAAGAGAAAGAAAGAGAGAGAAAGAAAGGAAGGAAGGAAAAGAAAGAAAGAGAAAGAAAGAAAAGAAAGAAAAGAAAAGAAAGAGAAAAAGAAAGAGAAAAGGAAAAAGAAAAAAGAAATAAAGAAAAAAGTAAAGAAAAGGCTAAGTCTAGCCCTGAATTCATTTCAATGAAGGCCAAGGCCGATTCCTATCCGGACTTCCTGAAATTACTCAAACTGTTGCTTTCCCCGTGATTTCCTATGTTTGTTAGCATAGGTAACAATCCTGAAGTTATTAATACTGAAGTCAATTTTTAAACATTTAAATAAAATTTTCTGTTTGTTTAGAGACACGAGGACAGAAAGTTGCGGAGCCTGCACGGCACGACAGCCTAGGGAAGCAGGGGGCGGTATAAAAACGAGAGAGCTTCGCTGGAAAAGCAGATGGAGGAACTAGAAAACAGACAAGAGGAGAGCAGTGTAGCGTGTGGCTCAGGGAAGGCGAAAGGGCTCTGATGACGTTACCCAAAAAAGGTGTTCACCATGCAGCTAGGAAGCCAATCCCACTTAAATTATAAAGCCCAGAGTTGGGGGGATGGAGAAGTTGGGCTAAGGACCAGCAGTTCAGGATCGATTTGGAGTTGAACTGGATCTGAGTTCAAATTCTGACTCCACCACCGACTCATGCAAATTATGTCTCTGTTTCCTTGTTTGTAACAATAAAGGGGGGAAAATCGACCTGACTGGATTCTTGTGAGGATTAAATGAAATCATAAATACAAAGCTTATGCTTGGCACATGCTAACAGACCAATATCTTGGTAGGGGGAAATTTCTATGAAATGGAACAGATGAAGCAAAATCCAAGGTGTCAGTGACTAGGCGGGTGGGTGAGGGTCAGGGAGAAACCAGGGTGGCTCCTGGAGTTCTGGTTTCGGCGACTGGGAACAGAGCAGTACCACTCGTCATGATACAGAGTACGAGTCAGGACCAGCAGATGCTGGAGAAAGCTGGAGTGATGCTGATGAATTGGGTTTTGCGTCAAGCTTGCGGGGCTTGTGTGTCTTGTGAACGGAGGTGTTCACCAGGCAACTGACACTCAGGTGAGACAATCTGGGTTTGAGAGTCACTGGCATAAAGGTGGTATCTCACCTTTAAGGACGGAAGAGTTGCTCTAGGGGGCCGGGCACAGTGGCTCAAGCCTGTAATCCCAGTACTTTGGGAGTCTGAGGCAGTTGGATCACAAGGTCAGGAGTTCAAGACCAGCCTGGCCAAGATGGGGAAACCCTGTCTCTACTAAAAATACAAAATATTAGCTGGGCATGGTGGCAAGTGCCCGTAATCCCAGCTACTCCAGAGGCTCAGAGAATTGCTTGAACCCAGGAGGTGGAGGTTGCAGAGAGCCGAGATCATGAGCTGAGATCATGTAACTGCACTCCAGCCTGCGCGACAGAGCCAGAATCTGTCTCCAAAAGAAAAAAAAAAAAAGAAGAAGAGTTGCCCTAGGGAAATAATATGAACTTCTACCTTATCCTAAGCCCTGTAAACTCCTAGGAGTCTTCGAATGAGCTTCGGGGAGTCTGTGAACATTGTGAGATTATACACAGAATGGTGTCTGAATGCGTTTTCCTAGCTCCAAGATTTCAGTAAATTTTCAAAGGAGTCTATGAGCCCCCAGCCTCATTTCAAAATCACAAACCACCAAAGCAGTGTGAGGCACTCCTTGGGGAATACAGATATTTAAGGAATAGGCAGAGAAGAAAAAGAAACAGGGAGAGAGCAAGAGACTCATGAGTGAGTGGCAACTCTGAGAGAGACGCCAACAGGCATTTACAGTCAGAGGCAACTGAAGAATTGATCAAGATAAGAACTGAATCCAGCAGCTGATGACCCTGTGCTGCTGGCCCTATTCCACGCAGTGAGTTCAAGAGGGAAAGGCAGGGAAGCAGACACTGTCAATGGCACAAACCAATGGCCTTAACATTACTTCACAAAAAAGGAAGGAAGGCTTTGCGTTAAGGATCAGCCCCCTGGGAACAATGAGAATGCAGCAAACGAAGCTGTATGAATCCAGGTCTGTTTCAAGGGCAGAGCCCCTCTGGTACCACACATAGGAACGAGATCCCAGCCTATTGCATTAGATTTCCATCAGCTTGATACAGATCCCATGAAACGAATGCTGGGAAACAAATTCTGCTAAGCCAAGGCGTCTTCTCTTTGTGTTACCCAATAAAATCACCCAAGAAGGCGGCCCGATGGCAGATTCCTGATGCAAGCACATGTTTTATATGAATGCAAGGCACCTTCAGACAGAAGTCACTGACATTAAGCTCCAGTGAAGCTCTATGTTTAGTTTATTTGTTAACAGTGCTGGCTTTGGGAGAATCAGATCCAGGATCTATTCCAGCTGTCACTTACTGTTTGCCTTGGCCAAGTTAATGAATGTCCCTGAGCATGACTTTCCTCATCTGTAAAATGTGCATAGCAACACACACTTCAGGCTTGGCTGTGATTATTTAATGAGATAATATGCTTAAGCTCATCACTCAGGGTCTGATACCCAGTTAAGCATATTGAATGCTGGCTGGTGCTACCATTATAGTCTAGACCAGCACTGTAGAAATGTGTGCCATGTCAATAAATATCACTTTTGTAGTAACCACGTTAAAAAATTCAAAAGGAGGCCAGGTGCGGTGGCTCACATCTATAATCCCAGCACTTTGGGAGGCCGAGGCTGGTGGGCCATCTGAGGCCCATCTGAGGTCAGCAGTTTGAGACCAGCCTGGCCAACATGGTGAAACCCCATCTTTACGAAAAATACAAAAATTAGCTGGGCGTGGTGGTGCACACCTGTAATCCCAGCTACTCGGGAGGCTGAGGCAGGAGAATCACTTGAATTCAGGAGGCAGAGGTTGAAGTGAGCTGAGATCACACCACTGCACTCCAACCCAGGTGACAGAACAAGAGATTCTCTCTCAAATAAATAAATAAATAAAAATAAAATCTAAAGGAACAGGTGAAATTAATGTAAATATTTTACTTTACCCAAGATATACAAAATATTATCAGTTCAACATATAAGGAGTATACAATTATTAATGTGGCATTTTCTGTTCCTTCTACCAAGTCTTTGAAATCTGAGAGTTTACATGCCTATAATCCCAGCACTTTGGGAGGCGGAGGCAGGTAGATCACGTGAGGTCAGGAGTTTGAGACCAGGCTGGCCAACATGGTGAAACGCCATCTCTACTAAAAATACAAACATTAGCTGGCCATGATGGCAGGTGCTTATAATCCCAGCTACTCACTCAGGAGGCTGAGGCAGGAGAATCACCTGGAACTGGGAGGCAGAGGTTGCGGTGAGTTGAGATCGCACCACTGCACTGCAGCCTGGATGACAGAGTGAGGCTCTGTCTCAAAAAAAAAAAAAAAAAAAAGTAAACAAGTTCCTATGATGTACAACACACAACCATTTTAGTGATGTTCCCTAAACACTCAGCACAGGGGTCTGTGTATTTATAGGGAAACATGACCAGATGACAATGAAAGAACTTCTAAGTCATAAGCTAGAGGGTGTCAAGGAATGACAGGGGTGGAATATGATGTTTTTAATAAAATGAACAACCTTCAAAGCCACCATGTGGCTAAGCACTACTAAGGAAAAGCAGCACTTAGCCCAGGACTAGCCAGAAAGGCAGGACAGGGGAGGCAGGAAGCACAGGCTTTCAGGGAGCAGATGCGCAAGTGACCTCTCAACCCACAAGGGTCACAGGCTTAGCAGGTCTGCAGCACAGATAAACACCACTGGCAGCACCAGCCATGACATTGCTTTGGGCAGTCTATGGCCGTATCTTCAAAGACAGAGCAAAGATGAAAGAGAAGTTATGAGATTTTAGTGGGAGTGGAGGAACCTTTTGCCTTTTCTGTAGTCAGAAGAGGAACCAACTTAATACAAAATATATTTTTCCAAGTTTTCAATTTAAGGGGGTAATACAATGTGATGTGAGATATTGACAGAACTTTCACCATATATACTCGTATACTTTTCTCATGATCATTTGACTAACAAAGTTAATATAGGTTTTCTGAGACGTAGATCCAAAACTCTACAAATAAAAAATTTAAGCAAAGAAAGTGAAATTATTGTCTTAAGTCATCACAAGGAGACCAATTCAGCAAACACAAGAAACTCAAAGTCTAACAGAATCTGGGCCATTGACTCTAGTGGCAGGAACCCTTTGGCTGCCAGTCCCCAAGGTCACCCTGTTACACTCATGTATGTTAGGTTCACAATGAACATGGTGCCCAGAAGAGGCCCAAAATTATATCTGAAAAACTCTGACTAGAGAATCCAAGGAGATGCATAAACCAGTCCAGAAAGACAAACGTTATGATTCAGTTTGGCCATGTTATTTGTTGGAGGAAAAGTGATATTTTGGATTGTGCAGAATAATGCAAAATCCAACAGAACTGGGCATCAGCTGGTGGTGTAACTTGCGTATATTAGTCAACGTATCTAAGTTTCACGGCCAGGTGTGGGGCTCAGGTCTGTAATCTTAACATTTTGGGAGGCTGAGGTGGGTGGATCACTTGATGTCTGGAGTTCAAGACCAGCCTGGCCAACATGATGGAACCCTGTCTCTACTAAAAATACAAAATTAGCTGGGTGTGGCAGCATATGCCTGCAATCCCAGCTACTCGGGAGCCTGAGGCAGGATAATTGCTTGAATCCAGGAGACAGAGGTTGCACTGAGCCGAGATTGCACCACTACACTCCACCCAGGGCAACACAGTGAGACTCGATCTCAAAAAAGCAAACAAACAAACAAAAACCGAACTTCTCTAAGTTTCATCATTTATAAAATAGGACTGTCAACGCTGACTTTGCAGAAGTTTGCTGAAGGTTAGGCATTATGTATGTAAAAGTGCTTCATGTAGTGTCTGAAACGGTAGGTGCTTCATAAATAGTTGTATTAATCATAACAAGAGTAAATGATCTATTGATGTTTATTTCCTTATCATGATAAAGACATCATTGGAAAGAAGTTTTAATAAAAGTCAGTAAAAGTAAAGGACACTACACAACTTCCTTTTTGAACCTGGGCATATATCAGGCATGCAAATGAGATTCATTTTCTCAGTCTTTGAAACCCTATGTGATTTTATGAAATTTTATTCTCCTGGTTTAATGAAACATGAAAGAGATTGGTCTCGGAGGCCTCTGCAAGTGACCTTGAAAATTGTGCTGTGTTTTCACAACTTATGTATTCATCCATGACAAATTTTGCATGTGAACAGCAGGGCGGAGTTGTAGGTGTAGTGAGAACGGAGTGAGAGGGGTAGACAATGTGTGTTTTTCTATATCTATATGTGTATATGTTTTAAGTTTGTTTTTTTTTTTTTGAGACAGGATCTATCTCTGCCACCCAGGGTGGAGCACAGAGGCATGATTTCGGCTCAGCACAGCCTCAACCTCCTGAGCTCAAGCAATTATCCTACCTCGGCCTCCTAACTAGTTGGGACTATAGGCTCGCACCACCACGCCCAGCTAATTTTTAATTTTTCCTAAAGACAGGGTCTCACTATATTGCCCAGGCTGGTCAGAACTCCTGGACTCAAGTGATCCTCTCACCTCCGCCTCCTATATTGCTGCAATGACAGGCATGAGCCACTCACTACACCTGGTCTACTTTAAGTCTTAATGTACAAAGATTTCCTTCCCCATGGCCTCAAAAGAGCCCTCTCAAACTACCAGAGATTCCTTTGGTAATGAGGAAAGGATTACATCTGAACAGCAGGGCCAGGGCATGGGAGTAGTGAGAATGGAGTAAGGAGGGTAGGCAATGTGTGTTTTTCTGTATGTATGTGTATATGCTTTAAGTCTTTTTTTTTTCTTTTTGAGACAGGGTCTTGCTCTCTCACCTAGGGTAAAATAATCCAATAGAACTGAGCATTGGTGGTGTAACCTTGCATATGAGCATATGAAAAACTCATTCACACTAAAAAAAAAATAGTACTATGATTTTTTTCCTTATAGCAGTTCCTTCCATTTTAAGAGGGGGTGTTCCCTAAAATGATACCTCAAAGAAAAATCTCTTGAGGTCTAAAAAATGCAAACACAATTGCTATAAACATATTGATACAAGAACTTTGTGTTCTGGTAGTGGAGTATTAGGTATCAGTAACAAAAAAAAAAAAGATAGAAACCTTTCTTAATACCCCTCAAATCAAACCCCATAGGTGACTTTTTACTACAGCTTCAGGTCAGTCTGGTTTCAAGTAAGAGATTTCCTTATAGCTATGCAACTCCATGGTGAATGCTATGTGTATGTGTAGACTTCAAGTGGATATACTGCACTATTAGATTCTCAATAACATTTAGGATTCATCTGCCAAACTGGGGCTTGCACCTGCTTTGCTTGTGACTAGTATGAAATTGTCAAAGCAAGCCAGGAGCTATTCTACCAACACATTCACAGAAGAAACGTGGCTAAGTTTACCTTTCTTTGGTCTGTGTTTCACTGGCAGGGACTCCTTTCTTTCCATTGCTGCTTCTCTTTCTTTCCATCGTCGGATCTGTTCCTCTCTCATCTTGAAGAACAGGATCTGTTTCTGTTCTTCGCTGAGCTCTGCCAGTAGATCAGGATCTATGTACATTTCCGACAATATCTGTTTCAGCATCTTTGCAGTTCCGGAGGCTGTTATACCTGTGGCAAAAGTTCCTGAAACTGGCCTCCAGGTGTGCCTCCACCTGTCCTGGCACTTGGGCGTGTCCACGAACTTTCCCAAATGGCTCACGATCCTGGCTGACTGGGACAATAATTCAGCAAACTGGCTCCTGAGACCTGGCACCAAATGTCCTGTCCAAAATGCTGTTCAATGAACCTGCAAAGAGAAAGAGCCCTAATTCAGGCAGTGTGTTAAAATGTGTGGACACTGGCTAGGACAGGTTTTAAAAGAAAAGCTTGAAGGAAATATGGTATCACTTTCCATTTCAGGGGGAAAAGAGAAGAAGAAAACCTGAGGCACGCTTTGTTAAGAGTTTGTATAACCTCTATCCTGTAATTTCTAAAGATACTTTATCAAAAAAGAAAACAAAACAAACCCTAACTTTATACAGGTCAATCTCAAGGAAATAAAAAAGTTCACAGAGGTTTGTCTCGCTCCCAACTAAGCAAATATATTATTATCCCAATTATCCCAGAGCCTAACAAACCACCAACTGTGTGGCTGAAAAAAGAAAGAAAAGAAAAGGTCACAGGAAGAAATTAAAAGGCTCTTTGCAAAGTACCTATTTCAAAAGAAAATACCATTTTTGAGATATCGCAGAGTAACTTACCCCAAACCAAACCAAAACAGAGCCATACTCAAGGAAGAAAAAGGAAAAAATCAAAATTAGACCATTAGGCAACTTCTGTAATTTCTTTAAAACATAGCACTAAATAAACACAATTTTGTACTTTCATCTTCACAAAAGAATAATGTAATTCCCAGACAACCTACTAGGGCCATGAAAATCAGGGCAGGTGCAAGACAGAACATTCATCTACACACTGGAAGGTCACCAAGTTTTAGGTGTGCTTTTTCCAGATAATCTAGTTCAATAAAATCTAAATTGACAGACATGAAGAGGTCATTAGGCTTATAACAAAGGATCCTTGAATTATATGAGTTTACTATATGGTTCCTTGAAAGAGAAGCTATAAATTGAGCATGCACAGTGGCTTCCCAGAGGTTCTCCTGGGGATGGAAATCCTACTGAGCTTTCATTCTGCTTTCCACATTTCTATTTGGTTGGCTTAAAACTATTACCAAACTGTCATACTTTTTTTTTTCTTTCTCTCTCCCATTTTTTAAAAAATACTTTCTAAGTCTCGCAAACCATCATACTTTTGTAATGAGGAGAAAACTATGTAAATATTTCCATTCTGGAAAACAAAAGACTTTGGATTTCATGTAGTAAGATTAAAAAAAAAAAAAAAAAAAAAAAAAAAAAAAAAACTTACTACAACTTTTTCGGAGTCACTTGTGTTCTAAGAAATTGACCAATAATTTGGCACTTATAATAACACCTCAATAATGTTACCACTTTGCCACGTGCTCTCAAATATCTTGTTTCCCCATATTATGTTCAAACACTCTTAAACTTCAGACAAGTCACTTAGCCACATTGTGGCCATAGCAGTGTTGGTTTCTCTTATTTCCTTTACCTGTCATTGATACGGCTAGATGTGTAATGTTCCTCTCACCACCTGGGAGCCTCCTTCAGCTTCCCCTCTTCCCCCTATTCCTTGCAAAGTTGTTTCTTGACTTAACACCAGTCTTTTGAGACAAGCACACTCAATAGCCAGGCTATCCCAGAGCAGCGTGGATACACAGCACTTAGATTCGCTGACTATTCATTGTGAAGTCAGAGCCTTCATGAAATTACAACTATCCCTACCGACTACAACCGATAATCTCGGCAACATTCAACTACCAGAATCCAAATGGAACTAAATATTAAGAGAAAAAATGTTAGCGGATTAAAAGTAATGTCACACCCCTCCCAGGTCCCCTTGTCAACTTTGTATTTTGCATTAAGATACCCTCAAAGGCTTGAATGGCCAAAAAAATGAATGTCTTGTAATGATTACTTGCCTTTTTGTTTCTAGCAGCTTCTCAAAGGGTGGAGCCAAAAAATCCACAGGCTCTGAGATAAAGTGGTAAGAAACCAAGGAGAATGACTCCTTGACATTCCAGTAAATATCCCTATGTTGCAATGGTTGACTTTTGCAGAAATCAAGCACGGCAGAAAATGAACAGTTCAGTAAGGTTTGAGACTTCTGCTCTGTTTCCCATTTTGATTACAGTGAATTCAAGGTGTGGGCAGAACCTAAAATCTAAAACTCTTAACATGCCAAAGTCACATTCTTCCTCTCTCCCCCACCCCCTGCATATTCCTGATAACACAGCTAACAATTCTTGTACCAGGCACCATCTTTGTTCTTTTTTTTTTTTTTGAGATGGAGTTTCACTCTAGTTGCTGCTCAGGCTGGAGTGCAATCACACTATCTTGGCTCACCGCAACCTCTGCCTCCCGGGTTCAAGCAATTTTCCTGCCTCAGCCTCCCAAGTAGCTATGACTACAGGCATACACCACCATGCCCGACTAATTTTGTATTTTTAGTAAAGATGGGGGTTTCTCCATGTTTGTCAAGTTGGTCTTGAACTCCTGACCTCAGGTGATCCGCCTGCATCAGCCTCCCAAAGTGCTGGGATTACACACATGAGCCACTTCATCCTCACAATGACCCTTTGAGTCCAGTCCATTACTATGCCCATTTTACAGATTAGGAAGATAGAGCACAGGTCAGCAACTGGTAAGTGTCAGAGCTGGGCAGTTCAGCTATAAGTCAGTTTCACTATAATCCACAACACAGAGGCCTTTTTTTGTGAGTTTATTTGTGTGCCCAGAGTCAGAACAGCAGGATGTGGTGCCATGTATGAAATTTCAGAATGAAAGACAGCAAATTCCTGCAGCCACAGAAATGCTGAACTGATGGTACTAGACACAGGGCAGAAGCCTCCTCCTGGTCAATTGCAGCTAAGCTTAGGGGAAGCCAGGCATTGAACACACCCCAGCCAGGAAGGACAGCAAGGAACTGAATGCCACAGTAGCCCAGGTGTGGACACTGTTTACCCATTTATCCGCCAGACACTTAGTCCTCTCCACTTCCTTTTGCACTTAGTCATCCACTTCGTCTCCACAATTTCCCCTTCCAAACAAACACTAAGAACAGCGCAAACAGCACAGTACACGTGCAAGGAGGTTCACGGCAACTCTGTGATGAAATGCTCATATTATTTCCATTTTATGTTGTTTTGTTTTGCCTTTTATAGCAAATGTGGTTTTCTAACATTCAAGTTAAATAGTTCATCTTGAAGGAAAGACACTGGCTTCCTTGAGCCTCCAAGAATACTTGGGGGACCCAGCCGACAACTCTTTGTGATCAGGCTGCTGACGATGTGGCTATTCTGCGGCTGCTGAATGGTGCTGGTGTAAATTACCTCTCCCCCTCACCCCCTAATTTCCATCCCCTAATCCCCACCCCAAGCCTTTCTCAGACCCTAACTCAAGCTCAGCACAGTGTATCCAAGACACTCAGAGAAAATTCAGCCTCAATTCCCAGCTCTGCCTCTAATCAGCAGCACGACTCTAGGCTGTCACCTCACCTTCTTGGGACTCAGTTTCCTCATCTGTGAAATGAGGGCCAGTTCAGTCTGTGACTCCTCATAATATGTGGTTTATGTGACATAATCCACTGTGAAGTGAAAGAGCCTGGTAGAGCCAGGGTAGAAGAAATAGAAATGAGGAAATTAACTAACCAGGTTTTCCCATTTTCACTCTCTGAAAAGGGCAAATAATCATTGCTGATACTGATTTAGATTCAAAGGACTTCCCCATAATATATCAAGTGCAGCAAACCTCCAGTTATTCAAGATCCAATAAAGGAAAAGCTCAGCTAACAAAAAACCATTCTTAAGAGAAAGATAAGCAACAAGCCCACACCTGCTATTTATTCTGAACACCAATTGCTCAAGGGTGAGAGAATCAGCTGTTTTCTATGATACCATAGATTTGGCCTGATGCCACCTTCACACTGTTCTACAATACAACTGTCTTTTGGATAACTCTGACGCCTCAACAAAATAAAAATTTTAAAAGGCCTAAGATACAGCCTAAATCATAAAAAGAGTAGGCCAGGCACAGTGGCTCCACCTGTAATCCCAACACTTTGGGAGGTGGAAGTGGGTGGATTGCTTGAGCGTAGGAGTTTGAGACCAGCTTGGGTAACATGGCAAAACCCTGTCTCTACACAAAATATAAAAAGTAGCCAGGTGTGGTGGCCCGCACCTATAGTCCCAGCTACTTGGGAGACTGAAGTGGGAGGATTGCTTGAGCTGCAGAGTTTGAGGCTTCAGTGAGCCGAGATCATACACTGCACTGCAACCTAGGTGACAGAACGAGACCCTGTCTCAAAAATTAAAAATATTAGGTCTCTGCAAAAGTATTGCGGTTTTTATGGCCAAAAAAGTAACTCTGTTTTTTGCCATAAAAAACTGCAATTTACAGCCAGGCACAGTGGCTCACGCCTGTAATCCCAGCACTTTGGGAGGCCGAGGCAGGCAGATCACAAAGTCTGGAATTCAAGACCAGCTGGCCCCATCTCTACTAAACATCCAAAAATTAGCCAGGCGTGGTGGCACCTGCCTGTAATCACAGCTACTTGGGAGGCTGAGGCAGGAGAATTGCTTGAACCTGGACCCCGGGGGCGGAGGCTGCAGTGAGTCAAGATCACGCCATCGCATTCCAGACTGGGCTAAAAAGGGCAAGACTCCGTCTCAAAAACAAACAACAAACAAAAACAAAACAACAACAATGAAAAAACGCAATTACTTTTGCAACGGCCTAATAAAATAAAAAATAACTAAAAGTATTGTAGTACCGACAATGTAACTATAACATTAACAATAGTTTGAATTATAATTCCTTTAAAACAGCCAGCTCTGTGGTCCAACTTTATTTTCTTATTCAAACTTTATCTTATTCATCTACCACCAAAAGGGCTGTTTTTAACCATGAAACAAATTACCAGAGATGACAGCAATTTGGCAAGTTTTGCAAATATATACTATTCTTCAGAAACTTGAGTTTACTCAAGTACACACAGATTTAGTATACCTAGAAAATTCCACTCATGCCAAATCTATGCCCCTGAATACTTTACAGTTATCTATTCACAATCTAAAAATAATGGCACCCAAGTCGTTGTTACTATTAAAACAGCAATCAAACAAAAGCCTTTTTCGGCAATGAGGAGCATCTGTCTGAAAGGGGGAGGTTCCATGCTTGCTGCTTCTCTAAGCTTCCTGTGAAGCTTAGAGACAACTCAGAAAATTTACAAACTGTGGCTTCTCCCGGGGCCCGCGTGACCCCCGAGTCCAGCAGTGGGCAGAGACGCCCTTGGTTGAGCCCACTGGGCACCAGGTCTGGGTCTGAGCCCCAGGGAGGCGGCGCTGCACGTGCCTCCGAGCGCGCCCGGACCCCACGTGGGGGCGCCCCTGGGTGCCGGCACGCAGGGAACGCGCTGCAGGGGTGCTGTGCCGGCTGCCACCGTTTCCCGGGACTTCCCTTTTGAAAAATCTCCGGGCGCAGGACGGAGCTGTGCTCCTGCTAGGAGTCTAGAAACTCCAGGCCAGCCCGGATCCTCTCGGGGCCTGCACTCCACTCGGGTGGTAGCACGCGCCGCGAGTCCTCGCCTGATCCCAGAACTTCCCCAAGTCTCCTCAGCCGCGGCAGACCCTCCCCCTAGGAGCTCACCCCGCTACCCGCTGCAAGTCCCGGGGCCCCGGGTACCACCACTCACCCAGCCAGCGGCTCCAGACACCGGACACCGGACACCCGCCGCGGCCGCGCTAGGCGCTCAGCCCCGCACCTGAGCCCGCCCCGCGCGCCGTGGAGGGGTGGAGGCGGGGTGAGTCTTCCGCCCGCTCGCTCTGGGCCCTGCGCCTCCCAGGTACCCCTGCAAGCCCGGAGGAAATTCCCTTCCCCCAACTCCAAACCCATGCACCCTCTCCCCAAAGCCTCTCCCCACCCCCAGCACCTACCAGTGCTGGGCGCGCCTAGGCAAGGTGGCCCGGTCGCCCGCCACATCCACTTGACTGCCAGAAGCCGTCGGGGGAGGGAGGGAGGGAAAGGCAGAGGCGCCCCGAGCGGCGCAGGCGGGCTGGGCAAACACTCAGGCCGCGACGCCAAACAGCTCCCGCAGCCGGCCCGCCCGCGCCGCCCTGCCGCGCCCACATGCTAGGGTGACTGACGGGGCGCGATGGCGGCCCCACCCGGGCGCTTGGAGGCTCTCCAGGGTCACTTGTCCGTGAGACTGCGTGGCCTGCGCATCTTGGGCCGCCTGGCCCTCGCGCTGTCCTCCAACTGCTGTGGTCCTCTCCTCTCTTACTTCAGGGGACTGGGATCTGCAGTCTGATCTCTTGGAGACTTCGGGACTTAGATTAAATCAGCAGGCCTGGCCGTTTCCCCGTTTCAGAGTTCTGAGTTCCGAGTTCCTTGCAAGGTGGAGGTTAGGAGGGTGCCCTGGCCCCACTTGTTAACTCTGCTTGGGTGCTTCAGGCCAAGCCGGCTCTAGAGCTTACTTTTTTTTTCTTTTGTTGACATTAGGTAAATGATCAAACTCTCTGGCACTTGTGGTTCAGGTGTGGCTTTGTAGGGCAAGATGAAGGAGAAAGGCTGGAAAGAAGGATACGGCAGTAAACATAGACGGGGGAGAAAATGGAAAAAAACTGGAGGGAAAGTCAAGATGTTGATAGGAGCTTTGTGGATTGCAGCAAGAACAGGTTGGGGTGGTGCCTGAAGACATCAGGGAGGAGCTGGCAGTCCACAGTTACAGGAAATCTTGGAGGAAAATTCAGCAGAAGCAGAGTGGAAAGCCATTTCCACTGGAGGGCATTTTCCATCCTTGAGGAACAGGTGGAAGAAAACTGTCTGCTTTGGGGAAGCCCAGATTTCGTGTGTTGGGGACTTAGTGTCATGTAATAAACGGTAATCACCAGCTGTCCTTTCCACAGCCTACCTGACCTCTTCAGGAGCCTGACCGGCTAGGTTCAAACACAAAATGTCATTCCCCGCCTCTCCCAACTGCAGGAGATATGGCTGAGTTACATCAAGCATCAGGGCAGGCGGCATTGTCAGGAAAGGAGACCCAGCTATGTAGGAACCATTCCAGGGAGCCTGTCAGGGAGGAATTTCTGGTCTAAGGCTTAGTCCCGCTGCAGATTAAATGATAACCTATGGGGTGCTTTAGGCTGAAGTGGGATTGGCCCCTGGAAAGCTGCTATGGCCAGATCCAAATGAATCCTAGCCCTGCATGGATGGGTGGGTTGAAGAACTATAGAGGTGGTTTATCATTTAGGAAAAATCCCATAGGACACTGTGACAGTCAGTTACCTTCCTCACACCCAGTCTCCCCTTAGCTCCTGACCAGTCCTTTGTTATAACAGCTCTGTCACTGTGCTACTAATCTCTGTACCTCAGTTTCCTCCTCTGGATAAAGAGTGCCTGCCCCCTAACATTGTTAAGAGGGTTAAATGAGATACTGCATGCAAAGAGATGAGAACAACTCTTGGCATGTGGTGAGTGTTCAAACACATTCACTCAGATCAGTTCATACCACATTATGATACTGTACTTCTGAGTTCCCCCCATCTCACCCAAGGCTAGGGGCTCTGCCCACCATGCTACCTAAGCTGCAAGTCATTCCCAGGGATCCCATCCTCCTGGTATTCATATACCCTGGAGTAGCTCCCGCACACTTTGTAAGGGCTGGTCTGCTTGACCAACAGAACCTGGCGGAAGTGATGATAGTATGCTACTTCGGAGATTAAGTTAGAAAACTCCTTGGAGCTCTTACCTTGAAAGAATGTTAACAGCCCAAAGGAATGCACACCGTACCCAAATAGCGCAATCCACGCAGAACCCAGACTCTTCCCTCTTCTCTCATCTGCCCCTTTCCATCTCTCTTGTCTCATGCCTCTATCCTCTATTTGCCATGATCTCTTCTCTTATTTCTATAGTTTCTTGTCCATCCTCTTCACTTGGTCTCCCCTCTCCTCTACCACCTTCTCTTTTTGTTCCCTTTCTCCTGACTCCTGGAATTTCCACTTTTAATTGGAATGGTCTGGAAGATAAAACATACATGTTTTTCCCTTAATTTCAAAAGTAGACAATAATATTTTTTCCAGGTGGAGTTTCACTCTTTTTGCCCAGGCTGGAGTGTAGTGGCCCAATCTTGGCTCACTGCAACCTCTGCTTCCTAGATTCAAGTGATTCTTCTGCCTCACCCTCGAGAGGAGCTGGGATTACAGGAGCCTGCCACCATGCCAGGCTAATTTTGTATTTTTAAAAATTTTTTTTAGTAGAGACAAGGTTTCACCATGTTGGCCAGGCTGGTCTGGAGTTCCTTATCTCAGGTGATCCGCCCACCTCAGCCCCCCCAAAGTGCTGGGATTATAGGCATGAGCCAGTGCACCTGTCCAAAAATGTTTTATAATGCACTAAAAAAAATCAGGTGGCCTATTACTTGTGGATCCCTCAGTTACTTTTTCCCTCCCTTTGAGCCAGTACTCTCCCAGGAAAACATTTCCCTCTCCATGATCTAGGATGTGTCGTAGAGAGGAATGTGGGGAGGACTGCTGACGGGCTGGCCACGGGCAAGTCATAGACATGAAGATGGTGGCACCAACACGTGTGTTCAGGAATGCTCTGCTGCAGCGTTCTCTGCCAGCACTCAAAGAGAAAAGCTAAATGTGTATTTGTTGGGTACTAAAATTTTCAATTTGTCTTTTATTTGTAGTAGTGATTACCATGAAACAAATACCTTGCACTTTAATGGATGTGTTCCTTGCCCTTCCATTAAGAATGTTGCTTAGGGGCCCTGCTGCCCAGGGCTGTCAAGTAAAATGGCATAGCATGGCACCTGTACAACTCTGGATGAGCAGGGGGCAAGCACAGAGATCACTATGTGTAAGGCGCCCCCTGGAGCTGTGCAATGCTGCCAGCCCTATTGATACCAGAAAGACAGGAGAAGACACTTTGCACTTTTTCTAAGTTAAAGATTAATCCTCATTTAAGTTCTACAGATAATGAAAATTACCTTCATATGTTTTCTTTATTAAATAGGATATTTTTCCTGTCATGTTTTGTCATCAGCATCAAAAACCTAAACCACTTTTTTAACTGTTAAAGCAGTTATATACTTATTCCACAGTGAAAGTCGTGTACATATGAAAAAAAAATACAAAAACATGTAAACTTTTATAAAAACTGATCAAATCTCAAAATAAGTCTCAATCAGTTTATCAATAATTAAAAGTATATTGAGGGTCTGCTATGTTTTCAGCTTTCTGTGAGCAGTTAGATTTGATTTTGGACTATTTTCATTTCTGTATGACTCTGTATGAGCCTTTATTTCTTCATCTTCATAAACAGCAAGATAAATTATTGGTCTTTACAGTCATCTGAAATTACATTACTGTAATTTTTGATGTTTTTCCAAGAGTTATCTTTATGGAATTGTTTCTTTTTTTTTTTTTTTTTTTTTTTTTTTTNAGATGGAGTCTCACTCTGTCACCCAGGCTGGAGTGCAGTAAGGTGATCTCAGCTCACTGCAACCTCCATATCCCGGGTTCAAGCAATTCTCCTGCCTCAGCCTCCTGAGTAGTTGGCATTACAGGTGCCTGCCACCATGCTTGGCTAATTTTTTTCTTTTTTTGTATTTTTGGTAGAGATAGGGTTTCGCCATGTTAGCCAGCCTGGTCTTCAACTCCTGACCTTAGATGATCCACACGCCTTGGCCTCCCAAAGTGCTGGGATTACAGGCGTGAGCCACCACGCCCGGCGAATTGTTTCTTTAAAATCCACACTCTGAGTTGCCAATTAGACATTCCTGATTTCTTATATTTCTGTAATACAGTGAGTGACAAGTAGCCCATGGCTCAGAGAATTGCTGACCTAAAACTTATGGGTAGAATTGGACAGCCACTATTCAAATGATATGGTATGTCTGCAGTGGCCTGTGGTAACCAGTGCTTTTTTACAGGTCAAAGCTCTGGGAGAGGAACAGAAGCAAATTTTTTCTAGTATTCTGGTGTTCCCTGGATCTTCCCAGGCAGTTTTGAGTAGGTCTACTAGACTTACCAAATCAAATCTCATCTCTTTCTTCAACCAGATTCAGCAATGTGTTTCCATTTCCTAGCTTCTCTTACATGCAATCTTTGCAAAAAGTGCACAAATCCCTTTTCGTTTTATAAAGGATTTTCTGCAAGTGAGTTCAGCAGTTCTCAAGTACATATTAAAATAACTCAGGGAGATTTTCTTTGTAACATTTGCCTCTTTGTCTACCCCTCCAAGGAGTTATTTGATTGGGATGGAATGGAGCACAGATATTAGCATGTTTTCAAAGCATCCAAGGGGATACTAATATGTGGCCAACGTTGAGAGTAACTAAAATATATGGAAATAAAGTTAATTGGTTATAAGAAATGCTGAAAAAGTAGTCATGGCACTTTCAGGATTTTACTGAAACATACATAAGGCTAGATATTCATCTTCTTGGTTCTGATCTTTGAGTGAGTTCCTAAACTTTGTCTGGGATGGACTTTCCTACCAAACACATTCTATCATTTAATAGGATAGGAATGAAATGAGATTCGTAAGATGACAGTGTCTGGCTTATTATAGGATGCCCAATACAAGTTTTGCTGCCTTTTTTTTTTTTTTTTTTTCTGAGATGGAGTCTGGCTGTATTGCCCAAGCTGAAGTGGAATGGCATGAGTCTCAGCTCACTGCAACCTCCGCCTCCTAGGTTCATGTGATTCTCCTGCCTCAGCCTCCCAAGTAGCTGGAATTACAGGTACTTGCCACCATACCTGGCTAATTTTTGTATTTTTAGTAGGGATGGGGTTTCACCCTGTTGGCCAGGATGTTCTCAAACTCCTGACCTCGTGATCCACCCTCCTCGGCCTCCCAAAGTGCTGGGATTACAGGCATGCCTTTTCTTCCTTTCAATTCTTCCTGGTTCTGAAACCCCCAAAGTTCCCTCTGGCCCTTTAATTGAGGAAAGCATTTCCCTCTTGGGCACCAAAGACTCACCCACTCCCCCACACACCCCATGCCTGGCTCCAGGTGTCCTCCAGATTTCTAGAACTGGAAGTTGAAGTTCATTCTGCCCTTGGGCAAAGTAAGACACTTTCCCTCTTCCTCTAAGTGTATGTTTGAATAAGAGCCAGCTTATGGCCTCGTCGATAACTGCCACTGTTTAAGTTTGAAACAGAACTGGTTTTTACTGGTGTGTTGGCATTTTAAGGACAATTAAATGTGTACAACACCCAGTATAGCTTCTAGTGGAAGGGCATGGCCCATTGATGACAGATGATTCTATACAAATAGAGAAATATAAAAGAGGGTACTCCCTGAACCCTTTGGAGAAAGGGCTGTAGATTCACATAGAAATCATATAGTCACCCTCCCCAGCCCTCACTGGGAATGAGCACTACAATTTGACAAATCCTCATTAAAAGATAACAATTCACACAGCTTTTAGGGTTCAAAGGAGGAATCTAAACATTATCTGGACTTATTTTGCAGCTGAAATAAAATGGAGGTAAAAGGTAAAACATCACAGAACTAGTCAGTGGCATAGAGACTTAAAGACTTTCCGATGCATAACCTTTACCTAGTTATTGCACTACATTAGGTTAACTAGCTCATTTACCTTACTGAATTAGGGAGTCAAAGTGAAGCAAGCCACCATCTGATCTCTCTCCTAACAGAGAGCACCTATGTCTCTTGATAGAGAGTAGGTGGGAGCTTCCTCTAGAGCTGCACGGGTTTGAGGCCAGCTGGGTGTACAGAGCTATACAGTGGTTTCTACTCTCAGTCCTGGACTCGGGGTTGAAGACCTGCAAATCACACACAAGCTATTGAGCCCTGTCTGATAAAAACAAAGCAACTCCTTTTTTTTTTTTTTAAGAAAGAGTTTTACTCCATTGCCCAGGCTGGAGTGCGGTGGCTTGATCACTGCTGACTGCAGCCTCAACCTCCCCATCTCAAGCAATCCTCTCAAGCAGTTAGGAGCACAGGCGTGTGCCACCACGCCTGGCTAAGTTTTTATTTTTTTGTAGAGACAGGGTTTTACCACGTTGGCCAGCCTGGTCTCGAACTCCTGGGCTCAAACGATCCTCCCACCACAGCCTCCCAGAGCGCTGGGATTACAGGCGTGAACCACTGTGCCCAGTGTGTGTCTCATCTCAAGAATAATAAGCAGGTATTGATGGAATAACCAGGCATTGATGAAACAACCAAATAATCCAAGTGAGTTTTTTAGATCAAATTCTGACCCAGAGAGGAAACATAAAGAAAAAAATAAGGAAGAAGAAAATAAGAAGAGACAGAGGAATCAATACCAGAAGGATAAAAAGAATGGAGGAGATTTTTTAAAAGAAATATGTAATATAGTTGATTTTATAAGCGAGCTTCACTTTGGTATGTTCCTGTAGAATCTCAAATCCACACTTCTTTCTAATAGAGAAATGATCCACACTAAAGAAAAAGGAAGAATTCATCTGGGGTTCAGAAATTATCTTGAGAGTCTTTAATGAAATGAGAAGAATCCCTGCCCAATACTGAATTTAAAAGCATGAATTTTATTGTTAGTTTTACTGTGTGGCAAGCAGCCTTTCCAAATTGTCTAAATAAAGTCTAATTAAATTCCCAGGAACAAAAGACTCAAATCTTACTAGTTTTTTTTTTTTTTTTTTTTTTTTTTTAGTTAGATTCCAAGGAAGAAACATGTCACTAAAGATTTAGATGATACTTAACTCTTAGATATGGTTCTAGTCCTCTGAGTGAGCTATAAATGATAACGACACCATAAATCTGTGCAGATTAACTTTGCAAAGCACTTTCAGGCTATTACTTTATTCTACCCTCATATGTTTGGTGAGGTAGGCCCTTGTGATCCTCAATTGACACATGAGGACACCTGAGTACAGGGAATTTCAATGACTTACCTAGGTTTACATAGTAACTTGGGCAATGGGGGAACCAGGGCTGGGACTCAAGACCTCTAACATGCAGTCCAGGGCTCTTTCTGCTATACCATGCTGCCCCCGGCAGGCCCTCGTTTCTCCGGTTACATTGCATGAATCAGGAAGGCTGGAACTTAACCTCATTGTATTTCTGTTCCCAGAGCCTACCTCAGTGCATGGTATACAGTAAGTACTTAATATATGTTTGTTGAACAAATGAATGCATCTAAATTTGGGTTAGCCCAGAGAGAGCCAGTGCCTCCCTGATTAACCTGGATAAGCTCCTTTTTGGAAATTAAGCCTAGGTGGCTTTGTAGCTTAATAGTCATCAATATGTTCTATATAATATCTTAACCTCAGGATGGTTCCCATAGCTTGAGTGTTCTCAGATGAGATGTTATTCTGTAAGAAAGGAGGAGGTGATCTCATGGAGATCATTTTATTATCCTGTCACAGAATCATATGCTTTTATTTTATTTTATTTTTGAGACTGAGTCTCACCCTGTTGCCCAGGCTGGTGTGCAGTGGCACAATCTTGGCTCACTGCAACCTTTGCCTCCTGGGTTCAAGGGATTCTCATGCCTCAGCCTCCTGAGTAGCTTGGACTACAGGTGTGTGCCACCACACCCGGCTAATTTTTGTATTTTTTGTAGAGACAGGGATTCACTATGTTGGCCAGGCTGATCTTGAACTCCTGACCTCAGATGATCTGCCTGCCTTGGCCTCCCAAAGTGCTGGGATTACAGGCATGAGCCACCACACCCAGCCTGAGCCACCATGTCAGGCCTATTTTTATTTTCTCTTGAAGTTTTATTATTTTTCAAATTATTCATTACATGCAGTGATATATATCTTTTGTCCCTAAAATGTGAGTTATACCAATTTGAGTAACTATTGTTTTGAAATATAGCCTTTCTAGATTATAATTTACATAAGACATCTTACAATTTTAGTATTACATCATCTTGAGTTATTATTCAATCATTTCATCATTCTTGATTCCCCAACTAGATTGTAAATTACTTTAGACCAAGACTTGTGTATTTATTTTATTTATTGTATATTCCCCTCATGCCTAATGAAGGACTGACTGTACAAAGATGAACTTCTTAGTGTCTAAATCAAAGAATGCAGAATTCTCTTGACACAGCTCTTAGTGTAGTTTGAAAATGTTGGTAAGATAATTTTCTTTTTAGTTTATCTTTGTCCAATTTAACAAATACTGTAGTTGGAATGGAATTGTCTTATTAAATTCTTCATAGTCTTTCCTAAGAGTTATACACACACACACACACACACACACACGTATACACATATATAGTTTTGTTTTGTCTGAGACCGAGTCTCACTCCCGTTTCCCAGGCTGGAATGCAGTGGTGCAATCTGGGCCCACTGAAGCCTCAATGTCCCAAGCTCAGGTGATTCTCCCACCTCAGCCTCCCAAGTAGCTGGGACCACAGGCGTGTGCCAATATCCCCGGCTAATTTTTTGTATTTTTTGTAGAGATGGGGTTTCACCATATTGCCCAGGCTGCTCTGGAATTCACAGGCCCAATAGATCTGCCCACTTTGGCCTCCCAAAGTGCTGGGATTACAGGCATCAGCCACTGTGCCAAGCCAATAGGTACATATTTTTATAATGGAAGTTTTTTCCTAGGTCAAAAAAATATATAGACAGAATTGAGGGTGCTACCTCTAGGATGTTTAAGTTAGGAAGCGACACATGGCTCTCTTCTTCCTTCTCTTCCTGCATTTCTTCTCTTCTTGCTTTTTATGTCTTCCTCGCCACATGGCATGCTTGGAACACACAGGGGTGTAGTTTCCATGGATAAAGTGAAAGGAAAATGAATGATTGCTTCTGCTTGTTCATCAAACATGTGGTAAACCTCTGTCATTGCCGGGGGGAAATGAAAGGAAGCAGTCCCTGATGGAAGTGAGCATAATACCTAAAAGGGAAAATGTCATGAATGAAAATATTTATAATGCTTTAAATAAAGGAGTAGAAAGTGTAAGTGCCACGTAGGCCACAGAGACAAAGTTGTGGGCATTCAGAAGAGAGATTACATCAATTGGAGGGATCAGCAGTGTTTTCATGGAGGATGTGGTATTTCAGATGGGTCTTTAAAAAGGAATCTGACGTAGATAAGCAGAAATAAGACACAAAAGCATTCCAGGCAAAGAGATTTCTAAGAGCAAAGGCTTGGAGGTAAGAAAGACAGCCTTACATAGAGAACTGTGATTCTGGGGTGGTGAAGGGGAGTTAGGGATAATAGGGCCGGGGGATTCTTTGGAACTAGACTGAAGAATGCAGAACGAAAATTATATACTTTTCTCATTGACTATTTGTGAACTTTTAGAGAGGAGTGCTGTATTTTAGGAAGATTAATCTGGCAGTATCTGGACAAGGAGAGACTGAAGGCCTCTCTTTCTTCTTTTCTTTCTCCCTCCCTTCCTCTCTTTCATCCTTCTTTCCTTCCTTCCTCCCTTTCTTCCTTTCTACCTCCCACTCTCTCCCTTCTTTCCTTCCTTCTTCCCTTCCTTACTCCCTCCCTTCTTCCCTCCCCTCCTTCCTTCCTTCCATCCTTCCTTCCTTCCTTCCATCTTTCGTCTTTTCCTTCATTCTTTCCTTACTTCCTTCCTCACTTCCTTTCTCCTTCCCACCCTTTCTTTCTTTCTTCCTTCCTTATTTTCTTCCTGTTTTCCTTTTCATAGAATCATTTGAATATTGGAGCCAATTTATTAGGATTAATCCCTCAAACTCTTTATTTGACAAATGTAGAAAATGAGGACCAAGAAAAGCAATGGCTTGTCAGGCTAGTTTAGGGGACATTAAAGACTAGAACTCAGCTCTTCCAAGCATCACTCCAGTGAACTTTGCACAGTCAATTACCTCCTTCTTCACATCCTGTGCGTACGTGATCTCCAGCTATCTCTGTTTATGTAAAATTATACATTTGAGGACTTCTCATCTAAGGTTTCATTTGGTTTTTCCATATTTCTAATTATTTTATTTGCCATTTCCTCTACTTTGCAATACTGAGAATGATCCCTTGTTAAGTTCATAATTTTGAAATAATCTCATTTTTATCATGTCTACCATTAAATTAACTAGTGGAGACACTAAAGAGAAATGGCCCCAAACCTGATCTTGTAGCAGTGAACCAGACATGTTCCCAAAACTATGTACCCTCTGGTTTATTATTAACTTGTATTTACCTTATTTTAGCTGCTATTCTCACTGCAAGACTGTGGTCTAATACATGATAATTTGGGTTGGCTTTTATTTTTTCAGGAAAAAAAGTGATCAGTTTGCATCAAACAAACCTGAACTGGTAACTATAAGTAAATTCTAAGTAGCATTTTAAACTAATTTTATTTTTCATCAAGCCTAAAGATATAACTTAAACAACAAAATGCCATATAGGAGATGGACTTTTGAGTTCTTCCTTCTGCTTTGTCTTTTCTATGAGTCAGAATTTCCCAGTACGTAAGCCATTATGTGGGGATAGGTTAGGCAACTCTGGAAGCCACATCAACGCTCTTAGCTTGTGCTACTGGATTGAAAGCAAGAAGTAACTTGGGTATTAGGACAGCAGGTCCCTGACAAGTCATATATTTATATACATATATATACACATACATACGGTTCAGGCTGAAAACAAAACAAAACCGCCTTACTTATACCTACCTCCTAAGTGCTAACGCTAGTTCCATGAGGTAGGTGCCTGTTACCCACAGTTTGCTTTGAGTTTCATCATCATCAACACCATCACTGATATAGTCTCGATATTTGTCCCCTCCAATCTCATATTGAAATTTACTCAGTGTTGGAGGTGGGGCCTGGGGAAGGTGTTTGGGTCGTGGAGGTAGATTCCTCATGGCTTGGTCCTGTCCCCATGATCCTGGGTTCTAAAGCGATCTGGTAGTTTGAAAGTGTGCGGCAACTCACACCACTAAAATATCTCTCTTGCTACTGCTCTCATCATGTGACATGCAAGAGTCTGCTCTACCTTCCACCATGAGTAGAAGCTCCCTGAGGCCTCCCCAGAAGCCGAGCAGATGCTGGTGCCATGCTTCCTGTCTGACCTGCAGTACTGTAAGTCAGTTAAATCTATTTTCTTTATAAATTGCCCAGTCTCAGGTATTTCTTTTTTTTTTTTTTAATTGTATTTGGGCTCTGGGGTACATGTGCATGTCCTGCATCCTGCAGGATTGTTGTATAGGTACATACATGCCATGGTGGTTTGCTGTCTCCATCCCCCCCACCACCCATTGCCTTCATCAGGCATTTCTTCTGGTGTTATCCCTCCCCATCCTCCCCACCCCACCTTACTGTCCCTCCCCTCCAACCCCCCATCTAGCCCTGTGAGTGTTGTTCCCTTCCCTGTGCCCAAGAATTCTCATTGTTCATCACTCGCCTATGAGTGAAAACATGCAGTGTTTGGTTTTCTGTTCTTGTGCTGGTTTGCTGAGAATGATGGTTTTTAGGTTCATCCATGTCTCTACAAAGGACACAAACTCATCGTTTTTTATGGCTGCATAGTATTCCATGGTGTATATGTGTCATATTTTCTTTGTCCAGTATATCATCGATGGGCATTTGGGTTCGTTCCAGGTCTTTGCTATCGTAAACAGTGCCACAATGAACATATGTGTTCATGTGTCTTTATGATAGAATGATTTATAATCCTTTGGTTATATACCCAGTAACAGGATTGCTGAGTCAAATGGAATTTCTGTTTCTAGATCCTTGAGGAAATGCCACACTCTCTTCCATAATGGTTGAACTAATTTACACTCCCACCAACAGTGTAAAAGTGTTCCTATTTCTCCATATCCTCTCCAGCATCTGTTGTCTCCAGATTTTTTAATGATCACATTCTAACTGGCGTGAGGTGGTATCTCAATGTGGTTTTGATTTGCATTCCTCTAATAACCAGTGATGATGAGCATCTTTTCATATGTTTGTTGGCTGCATATTTGTCTTCTTTTGAAAAGCATTTGTTCATATCGTTCTCCCACTTTTGAATGGGTTTGTTTGTTTTTTCTTGTAAATCTGCTTTAGTTCTTTGTAGATTCTGGATATTAGCCCTTTGTCTGACGGGTAGATTGCAAAAATTTTTTCCCATTCTGTTGGTTGTGGGTTTACTCTAATGATAGTTTCTTTTGCTGTACAGAAGCTCTTAGGTTTAATTAGATCCCATTTGTCTATTTTAGCTTTTGTTGCTGTCGCTTTTGGTATTTTAGTCATGAAGTTCTTGCCTGTGCCTGTGTCCTGAATGGTTTTGCCTATGTTTTCATCCAGGGTTTTTATGGTGTTAGTTCTTATGTTTAAATCTTTAATCCACCTGGAGTTAATTTTTGTATAAGGTGTAAGGAAGGGGTCCAGTTTCAGCTTCCTGCATATGGCTAGCCAGTTTTCCCAACACCATTTATTAAACAGGGAATCCTTTCCCCATTGCTTGTTTTTATCTGGTTTATCAAAGATCAGGTACTGGTACCAAAACACAGCTATAGACCGATGGAACAGAACAGAGGTCTCGGAAGCAACACCACACATCAACAACCATCAGGTATTTCTTTATGGCAATGCAAGAATGGCCTAAGGCAATCATCATTATCATCATTGGTCATAGTGTTCTCCTTGTTATCAATAACAACATTTTTGTTCAGACACAAGTGCATTTGAAGGGAATGAAAAGAATAAAGGGGAGCTATACCCAGAGTGATGTCAGGGTGTTTTCTTGGCTCACCTGAGTCAATATCAACTCATAGGAAATAAAAGTTAGCTATTCTACCATGTTCTCCTTACATCTTACTGTCTTTGGAAAATTGTGCTTGATTTTGAGTGCCACATTTGAAAATGACATTGATCTAAATGACTTCTTATGAGATCTGATTGGTTGAACATGTGTGGCGCCTCCCCCTGCCAACATCTCTCTCTCTCTCTTGCTACTCCTCCCACCATGTGACATGCAGGCATTTGCTTTGCCTTCTGTCATGAGTAAAAGCTCCAGAAAAAACAACCAAGTGCAATTTTTTTCCAGAAGAATGAATGAGTGAAGTGAGGGATCGTTAAAGGAACTGAGGGTGTCTAGCATAAATGAAAGAAGGCTTGTGGGTATTTGGGGACATCTCCAGGTATCTTAAGGAGTGTCATGTGGATGTGGCTTAGTTCGTTTTCACTCTATAAGTTCCTTGGACAAAGTCACGCTGTTGGAGATTTGAGACCATTTATTGCTCACCAAGCCTGTCTTCTTTCTTTAAGGCAGTCATTACTTAGCAAATGAAGGACAAATGAGGACCCCACTGCCACATTCACCTTCTCTTGGCACTGCACGGAGTTTTATCATCCTTAGCTATGAGTATGCCTTCCTTCTACATCTTTTCATCCTCAATGAACCACTGCTGCTCCTAGTCTGTTACTATTGAACTCTTGTACTAAAGCTCGTTCCATGGTGCATTTGAGACCAGCAAGCTTTATCATTCATCTCCTTCACCCACTGCCATCTAATCAGTTCCCAAGCACTGTCCCATCACTCGTAAACTTTGGCATCTGATACTAAATCTTCTTCTTCACTCCAACTCATACCATCATCCTAAGAAATTTCATCATCTATTTTGATGGACAACTCATTCCTTATCTTAGCTTAGAGGTTCCTGAGTTTATTTAATTCCAGAGAAGTTCTTTACTCCTCTAAACCTCTTCAAGACCTGGATCTTCTCTGCTTCTAAAATATAATATTTGAAGGTTGCAACTTCTGGAGACAACTTCTTATGCTTTCAGCTTTCTTATGAGCTGACTCATACTATACTTACTGTTTAACTGAGAGGTTTTTTTAAAGCCTTGATTCTTCCCATTTTATTGGCTTGTCAGCTCGCTTCTGGCCTTTTCTTTTTTTCTCCCCAGAATAGACCTCCTTGGTTGATTTCTTACTGTCATTTTCAATTTTCTTTCTCACCTTCCTAATTCTCCTAGGAAAATAAAATCACACAATCCATGAAGATAAAGCCTACTACAGATTAATGAATCTAACTTCAACTTGACCTTCAATACCAGACTCTTGGGTCTCCCATTAATTCTTCAGTTATCTCTGGATCAGATTTCTCTCCCAGTGATTTCATCAATGACTCCAACCCATTATCATTCTCTTCATGACCTTTCTCTCTCAACTTCAGCAGATGCCTTTGCCTCCCTTCTTGAGAAAATGGATGCCTTTACACATGGTTGCTGTATCAGTTAGCATTCTTCATAATAAACAACAGAACCCAGTCTCTTGGTTGAATGTCACAGTTGTTAAAGGAATCTCCAGGAAAGCTAGAAAGCCAGCGTGGGGGTTACCGAGCCCCAACTATGCCAAGAGGGCTGCTGTGGTGAGCACCACTGCCAGAATCCAAAACCTTCCCTAGAACCATGCATTGCTGTTGCATAGAACTGGAAGCCAGAAGTTCTTTCCCGATTGTGTCCAAACAGATAAACACTTTTGCACTTCATTTGCCAGAATACAAAGTCGCCATGTGCCTACTTCCTCACATTGCTCCCTTCCAAGTCAGCATCTCATGCAGAACCATCTGACCGATGGAAGGGAGCTCACATGCCTGCACTTTAGTGGCAAATGATGCCAGGACAATGAGTTCTGGTTTCTACCTTGGGGAAGCAAGATTCATAATGTAGAAAACTCTTCAAATATAGGAGGAATGTTCCAGAGTTACTTGGGAGCTGCAAACATGATAGATATCCCCCATAATCTCTTAGCTTCTCTTTCTTCCACCTAAAACTTTAACTCCTGCATACCCGTTCCTGCCTCCTTTCCTCTAATCACAATGCCTTCTACTTTGAAGTTCATCCCCTTAATTTCTATGCTTAACTTCATCCCGTTCTGCTTTGTGTCCTCTATCCTATCCTCTCATTACTATATTCTGAATCTTTCTGCATTTTGACATTTCTTAGTTTATAAATATACTCAAGCTTCTCCTACCCTAAAAATCCCTCCCTAGACTCCCTCAGTCCACTCTCATCTGCTCCTCAAGTGAACTTCTTAAAATAATAGATTCAACTAACACTGTTCATGTTTTCATCTACAATCCACCACCAACCTATTGTTATCAGATTCTAAACCATAATTCAGTGCCCTCAAACCTGCTCTCCACTGAAACTGCTCTTACTGTGGCAAACAAATGACCATCAGCTTGTCACATCTAATGAACATGGATTAATTCCTCTAACTCACAGTGCCTAGCTGTTTGTTTTGACGCTGGAGATGATGCCTCTTTTTTGAAACTTACTTCTCCTTTAGCTCCTGTGAGTACCCACTCTCCTGGTCTTCTGACCTTTTCTAATCAGCCTTTAATGCTTCTTCTTGGAATGCTTATCTGCCTCTTTACCTTTAAAGGCTGGAGTTCCTAAGAGTACTAACCTCCCTTCTAACTCCTCTGATTATAATGACTCTACAAACTCTGCTTGGGTGACTTCATCTGCTCATCTTTTAAAAATCTGCATGTATGTCAATGCCTCATGTCTTTACCTTTAGTCGAGATCTCTTCCTTGAGATTGTGACTTGGATAACAAATGCCTGATGCATATGTCCACATGAGCACTCCATCTGAGGGTCAACATAGCACAAACAGAATTCATATTTTCTCTCTCACTCTAATCTCTTAGTTGGTTACACTGACCAGCCCCTCACGCTATTCTTGGCTTCCCCTCCCCTTCCCTACTTGTTGTATCGTGTCAGTTCTGACCAGGCTGTGTGAATTCTAATGGCTAAATATTTCTTGAATTCTTCCTAGCCTCTACAGCTTTCCTGCCATTGGACCAAGGTCTTATCATCTATTTCTGAATTTCTAACTTGTATATTCTCCCAACTGGCCTCCCTTCTTCTCATCTTATCCTCTCCAAATCCATCTTCTACAGAGCCACAAAAGAAATATGCTTAAAAATAAAAGAGTCAAGCCTATTGTGTTTATAGCACCTCAAAACTCATCACCGAGAGAGTAAAGTCAAAGCTCTATAGCCCCAGCGCAAGTTCCTGTCTCTCTCTCCAGCTTCATCCTTTACTCTGTCTCTCACTTTTGGCTTCAAAACACTAAATAATGAATCCAGTTCCTTGCACCCCCATGCTATTTTTGGCTGCTCTGTCTTTGTACATACTGTCTCTTTTCCTTGAATCCTCTTTCCTTTCTACACTGCCACCTCACTCCACAAAGCAAAAACAAAACACGGGCTAACTCCTTCTCATCCTTTAATACTCAGCTCAGCCATCAGCTCCGCCACAAAGCCTTTCCTGACCTCTTTTCTCCTCCGCTGTAGAGAAACGCTCCCTTTTGAGAGCTCCCATCATACCTATTATGTATTCTTTACAGTACTTACTCAGTATTTTATAGCATCAAGTTACAATAGGTCTTTATGCTATATTAGGCTGTAAATGTCTTTTTTTAATGGAATGATTTATTATATTATTTTAAAAATTGATGAATAAGAGATTTATATATTTTCCAGGTATCTATGATAATTCAATACATTCATATGTAATTTATAAAGATCAAATCAGCATAATTGGATTATTCATCACCTTAAGTATTTGTCTTTATGTTAGGAATACTTGAATTAAGACTAAATATCTTATGGGCAAAATTTGTTTCATTTCTTGTTGTAACCCCAGAACTTGGTAAAGTATTTGGCATCCGGTAGACACTTTATGCATGACTAACAAATCAATAAAGTAGTAGATTACCTTTACAAACCCTGGAATCTGATTTTGGTACCTAGATGCTAATCCTTTCACGGTCCCTTGTATGAAAAATGGCTCTGTCATTTAATAACCTTATATATATATAAAACTTACAAGACTACCAAAGCACATTTCTAATAGCACTTTAAAACCTTTTTACACAGTTGCATCATCAGTATAAGAAGCATAGCAAAGACTACCCTTTGTCTAAAATTAAGAAGCAACCCTGACAGTGACCCATGAGGTCTCTGGATAATCAGAGCATGTCCAAGGTTAGAAGGCACCATGAGATGAGAAACTATGCCAAGGGAAAGTCAGCTATCCAGTGTGTTTGCAATCCTTGGGCTGAAATTAGTATAAGTGAGAGTTTAAAAGATCAGTTATTGGCTGAGTATGGTGGCTCATGCCTGTAATCCCAGCCCTTTGGAAGGCTGAGGTGGGCTGATCACTAGGTCAGGAGATCAAGACCATCCTTGCTAACACAGCAAAACCCCATCCTACTAAAAATATAAAAAATTATTGGATGTGGTGGCACACACCTGTAATTCCAGCTACTTGAGAGGCTGAGGCAGGAGAATCACTTGAACCTGGGAGGCGGAGTTTGCAGTGAGCTGAGATAGAACCACTGTACTCCAGCCTGGGCAACAGAGCAAGACTCTGTCTCAAAAAAAAAGAAAAATCAGTTATTAAACTACAAGACAAATGAATCATTAGGAAGGGGGAGCTGAATAAATGGTCCAGTGAGGTAAATACATTTTCTTTAGGCACTCAAAAAGGAAAGGAGCTCTTATTGCATGCAATGACAATGGGCTGACATTTAAAGGCTTGTAAGTCCCTTGAATTGACACATTCAGTCCTTAAATGGTCTAACCCTTAGTGAAGGGGCTATTTTGAAATCCACCTGTAGGCAATTGCTAAGCAGCGCTAAAGGCCACTAGGTACGATACCAGAATGCCAGTACCAAGTAGGATTCACAGGGACTCAGGTGTTCCTTCCTTTCTTGAAGGGAAAATGGAACAGTGAAGGCCACTTTACCTGCTGCTAAACAACATTCTGTCAGATCCCCGAAAAGGCCAAATAGCCAGAAATCTTGAGATGTTATTTTTGTTTGGTTTGTTTTTTTTTTTTTTTTTTTTTTTTTTTTTGAGACAGAGTTTCACTCTTGTTACCCAGGCTGGAGTGCAATGGCGAGATCTCGGCTCACCGCAACCTCCGCCTCCTGGGTTCAGGCAATTCTCCTGCCTCAACCTCCTCAGTAGCTGGGATTACAGGCATGCGCCACCATGCCTAGCTAATGTTTTTGTATTTTTAGTAGAGACGGGGTTTCACCATGTTGACCAGGACGGTCTCGATCTCTTGACCTCGTGATCCACCCGCCTCGGCCTCCCAAAGTGCTGGGATTACAGGCTTGAGCCACCGCGCCCGGCCTGTGTGTTTGTTTTAATAAAGGAAAATTTTGAGTTCATGTTCATTAATTGTCTGTATTCATGTAAGCCCCCAGGGGAACTTCTCTCAAAGGTGGAATATGGCTTCTCAGAGCAAATGTTGCCAGGTAAAAATAATTTTTTCTCCTTATCTAATAAACTGTCCCCTTCTACAGGCTGCAGATTAGACATGACAGTATGATGAGGATGACAAAAATGTGTTACAGTACAGTAGTATAAATTTTTGTAGGCACAGATGCTAGGTTTGAATTACAAGCATATAATTGACTTTCATTAAGATAGAAAGAATTGGTGGGGTATTTTTATTTTTGAGTTGTGTAGCTCATGATAAACTGGTCACTCTCAATGAGAGCCATGGCTACACCCATGAGCCCCAAAAACTAAGGGAATCCTGTGGTCTTTCTACGGCAGCCTATGGAATGGTTCCTGCTGTTTTGTTAACCTTATTGAAATGCCTATCCTAGGAGCTGCTGTCCTGGGTCATGCCAGCTGTTGGCCTGAGGCCATCAACCTCTCCTGCCGGCACTGTCAGGAGATGTAATCCTGTACTCTTCCTGGCTAGGGATCCTACCCTTCCCTATGTGGGTCTCATTGTAACAACAGGCAGCATCAGGATTGGCTTCTGTTCTCCCATATCTAGGGGGCGGCTGTGTTCTTTGGCAGGGAACTATCTTCATTAGAGGATAGAAGAAACTTTTTCACAGCTCCACCTTTGGAAGTGGTGAGTTATTCATTAACTAAAACCCCAGTGGTTCTGGAAGTGAGTCCCTGTGAGCTAAACACAAGTCTCTTGTGGAACTGGCCTTGAATTGAAAGATGGGCGACTGTTTTGGAACAGAACAAAGGGTGGACGGGAAGAGGAGTGAGGATACCTGGAGGTTTATCTTTGCTCTAACAGAACAAACAAAGGGAATGAGGCTCAGTCACTCCTCTCTCTGGCCCCCATGTCCTTATCTACATAATGAAAAACTTGCAAGGAAAGGAGTCTAAAAGTCCAAAATTCTACCCTTCCATGAATCTTGAGAATCAGGCAACAAATTAGCCTCAGAATCCGAGTTAAATGTCCTTAAAAGCATATTCCATATACTTCTAAATTCCAGCAAATAATAAATAACAAATGAGAAATGAGAAAAAGCAATAAATTAGAAAGGTCTTAACAATGCCAACACTCTGGTTTTTCCAGCTCATGACAAGGTTTATCTGATCATCAATCTATGTCTTTTCTTCTCTCACAAATTAGGCACCTAATGGTTTGATGTTTAAGTAAGAAATGACTCAAGCCTAGAAATTCTGGTCCTGTCAGTTGGATTAGAGGTGTTTTCCTAAAATCACTTAACTTTTTATTTTCATTCTCAAAGATCAATCTGAAATCTAAAGGCGGGGCAATTATATCTGGCATTGATTGGTCACAGTGACGGGAGTTTGCTGAAGCCTCACAGGAACAAGGGTGTGTATCCAGCCTGGGCAATGTTGTGAGACCCCATCCCTACAAAAAACCTTTTTAAATAACCAGGAGGTAGATCGTGCCTGTAGTCCCAACTACTTGAGAAGCTGAAGTGGGAGGATCACCTGAGCCCGGGAGTTTACGGTTGCAGTGAGCTGATTGCACCACTGCACTCCAGCATGAGTGACAGAGCAAGCCTCTGTCTCAGAAACCCCCTCCCCCTACCGCACACACACAAATTAAGGGTCTGGAAGGATATAAATGCCCTCCTATGTTTCTCATGATGCAGCAAGCAGATGAATTTCAAAACTGCTCTGCCATTAACCAAAGGTCAAATGAGGTCCAACCCACTGCCCATTAGCCAGTGGTGATTAGTGAGAGCTGATGACGAAGGAGGCTTTGCAGATTAGACATGGTGATGGGATTCCAACACCTGTACAGCCTTTCCAAATACTTCCTACATTCCCAGCTTGTTATCTAGCACTCTCATAAGTGTTGCAAATGCATGGGCACCCATGAAGTTGAAATGTTTGGATTTTTTTCAATGACAAGTTTCTAAGATCAAATTCAAAAGTAAAAAGAAAAAAAAATACATGCCAAGTGCTAGTATGTTCTAAGTGCAGTACTTGGTAGGGGAATATGTTAAAAAGCAAGTTCTGCCCCCAAGTTTTTAATCCAGTTGGTAAGGGACTGAAAACCAATTTATCAAGCAAAGATTTCAGTAGGTTTCTCCCAGGCTTCTACTGCAGAAGACCAGGATTATTAGGGCAAAAACATCACTCAGACTTTAAGTGTCCTGCCCATCACCTTCTGTCCCCAAAGTGGTTACCTGAAAGCCCACACAAGACAGGATGGATTTAAACACTCAAAACATTGGGAGCCGCAGTGGCTCGGGCCAGTTGTCCTGGCGCTTGAGGAGGCGAGGCTATGCGTTCAAGGCCAACCTGGGCAACATAAGAACCTCTCATTCATTTAAACACTCAAAACACAAATGAGGTATCCTCTTTCCTTATCTCCCTTAGCATCTGCTCCCTCTTCTCTCTTTGCCTGGCTCTAATTTTGTCCTCTGCCTACTGTATACTTTCAAATTTAAAAAATGGATGGAATGATCACAGCTTATTACCTCCATCCACAGTATATTACCTTCATCTGCCTTGAGCTGTGCATGGTTCTGGATCCCTTAGCATAGATAGACAACACAATGTAGGTTTACATGCAGGTGTAAGTGACATGTAACTGGTGTGCAGCACATAACCACATGGATTTTCTCATTCCTCACCCTTTCTTTTCTTTCCATCGGCTTCATACAACTGGATATGAGATTGAGGAAAAGAGTTTAGAGACCACTGCTCTATGTGAATTGGTGTATCCTTTAAGAAACAGTTCAAGCCTGGGTTCAGTGGCTCATACCTGTAATCCTAGCACTTTGGGAAGCTGAAGCGGGTAGATTACCTGAGGTCAGGAGTTTGAGACCAGCCTGGCCAACATGACAAAACCCCACCTCTACCAAAAATACAAAAATTAGCCAGGCATGGTGGTACATGCCTGTAGTCCCAGCTACTCAGGAGGCTGAGGCAGGAGAATTGCTTGAATCTAGAGGCAGAGGTTGCAGTGAGCCGAGATTGTGCCACTGCACTCCCAGCCTGGGCAACAGAATGAGCTTCCTTCTGGGGTTGGGGGTGGGGAAGAAACAATTCAAGTAGCCTTCTGTGAAACAAAAAAGCTTACATTAATTGAACATTTACTATATGCTGGACATTGAGTATCTTACATGTTTTAATTCATTTAACGATCAAAGTAAATCTTTTATTATCTCTGTGTTCCAGATGAGAAAACTGAGGCAGAGAAGTTACTTGCCCAAGATTAGGCAGTTTAATAGTGGAAGCACTAGGATATCAATCCAGGCTGTTAGATTCACATGTTTGTGTCCTTAACCATTACCATGCCACCTTCCTGGAGTGAAAAATGGATTAGGAGTCTTCTTTGTCACATTTCACATTCCTCTTGAATTTGTGTCAGCCAAGTTGCAATCCTAAAGAATGCTTGGTGTCCACAGAATCTAATCTATCTGCAATGCTGGCCTCCCTGCCACGAAGCAACAGTGTATCTCTGAGTCACTGTTGCTGTGAGCATCTGGCTGACATTTACTGTTTTCGAGCCAGCATGCCTGTCTGAAAGTGAAGCTGTCTGACTGGCTTTTCAACTGACATCGCATGGGGAAATAATTTTTCAAAGCGCCTTTTTATTTCTATAACTTCCTTGGATAGTGGTGTTGAGTGGTTATGAAACACAATTTGAAAAGTATTCTTTGATTTAAATACTTAGAGACATAGTGAATGAAGCATATTAACTTTTGGTCCCTGCATAATGTTTTGCCTTCAAGTGTACTTCATAATGTGGATTGTTGAATGGTTAATCAGTATAACGCTTTTGAAAGGGAAGCCCTTCTCTGAAAATCATAAACATATTTATTAATAATAATAATTTCCTGCTTCTTGACCTTCCTGGGATGTAAATCTATTTTGTCTTAGGTTGTTTAATTGTTTCACATGTGTAAATCTTGCCCGTACATCTAGATTTTAAATTCCTGAAGGATATCAAGACAGCTAGGCACACAATAAGTGTAAAACCTAATAAATATTATTGCTAAACTTAATAGAAAATATACAAGTACTAAATTATCTTTAGGTGCTAAAAATTATTATTATTATTATTATTTTTGAGACAGGGTCTTGATCTGTCACCCAGGCTGGAGTGCAGTGACACAATTCGGCTCACTGCAACCTCCGCCTCCTGGGGTCAAGTGATTCTCCTGCCTCAGCCTCTTGAGTAGCTGGGATTACAGGCATGCACTACCATGCCCGGCTAGTTTTTGTATTTTTGGTAGAGATGGGGTTTCACTATGTTGGCCAGGCTGGTCTTGAACTCCTGACCTCAGGTGATTCACCTGCCTTGGCCTTTCAAGGTGCTGGTATTACAGGCATGGGTCACCATGCCTGGCCTAAAAATTAAGTTTTAAATGATGAACAACATTTCAAAATTTATTTTGGAAAAAAAATTTTTACTTCCCAAGCGAGTGCAGTCCCCCTTTTTATTTCTGTTGTAAAAATTACATGACACATCTTCATGAGTATAATGGAATAAGTTATTTTTAAAGGGCATTAAAAAAAATAACATGAGTTTCTGAAGGACATGGAATTCCATAAACAAATATACTCGTCTTTCTCACAGTAGAATTTCAAATAAAATACTCAGGCTTTATATTTGTGTTTATTACTTTTAAAAAGAAGGCCATTTCTATTCCCATTCATGTTGCAGCCTCACTTCCCAACCTCAGTGAACCTGGAAACCTTTGAGAGTGGCCTTTAAAGGAGGGCTGTCTATACCCAATCCAGTTCCTGTCCACAGCCATACAAAGAGGCAGACATGCAAATAAAATCTAAATCTTTGAGCCAGAAGCATCAGCGATCACCTTCTATTGTTACTGAATGCAGATCAAGCGTTTTAATTTTGGGGATTCCGGTGTGATGTCTGGCAATATTGATGCAGATGATGAACAGTATTATATTTTAGTGTTAGCTGTTTTTTGTTGTGGTGGTTGTTTGTTTATTTGTTTTGAGAGAGAGAGAGTCCTGCTCTGTTACCCAGGCTGGAGTGCAGTGGTGCTATCATGGCTCACTGCAACCTCTGCCTCCTGGCCTCAAGCGATCCTCCCACCTCAGCCTCCCCAGTAGTTGGGACCACAGGTACGTGCCACCATGCCCAGCTAATTTTTGATTTTGTGGTTTTTGTAGAAATAGAGTCTGGCTGTGTTAGCCAGGCTAGTCTTGAACTCCTAGGCTCAAGCAATCCACCCACCTCGGCCTCCCAAAGTGCTGCAATTTAGGGATGAGCCACTGTCCCCAGCCAGTATTATGTTCTTAAGCAGTGCTTTTCACATAACTGGACCTCAGCTTGGAAGCTAATGAACACATGACCTTGATAAATGACCCATGATGGATGGCTGTGGGAAGACAAGGGCAAAAAGGCAATGAATGTTTTTTACAATGACTCTCTCAAAACAGGTGAAGAGTGGCATGAGATGAAGCTTACAATGCTGTTAGGAAATCCAGGCTGGGTGGTGAGAAACACATTCTCAACAGTGTGCAAGCAAGATGGTGGGGTACAGGCAGGGAGAGAGACAGAAAAGGGACATATGACAAGCTGGCAGGAAAGAAAGGACAGATACTTCCAAGGAAACCCAGAGAAAGCTACTCCGGACAAGTCATCTCTAGGCCTCAGTTTTCTTAACTTCAAAATGAGAAGAGTGGATTATTTCTCAGTTTTATAGCAACTCATAGAAACTAACTCTAGCTGGCCATTGCAAAATCAAGAAGGTACTGGAAGGATGCTGGAGCATGTAGAATCCAAAGAAGGGTGGAAAACCAGGCCTCGGAAATAATAGGGACCAGGAAGCTCCAGAAAGCTCAGCAGCTGGATTTGTAGATTTTCTTTCGAACATCTTGCTGTGCACAAGATTCAGCTCCAATCCCTTTCCCTTCCCCCAATCCTCTTCCTTCCCTCTGTGTCCCTCAACTTGGAATTTTTAATTCCTGGGACACACACTCTGATCAGCCCAGGATGGGTCAGCTGTTCACACGTGGATTCCTCACTATGACCAGACAGATTGGATCTTTGAGTACAGCCATAGCTGTTGGCTCACCTTGTGTTTTGGATAGGTATGGAGCTAGCTGACAATTTCCAGAGAAAGGCAAATAGATGAGATATGGGTGCCCTACAAATATGTTTTCCGTTCTACCTAAAGTTCAAGTAAAAACAATGTAGTTGTGAAAGTATTTTTAAGTAGGTAAAATAAATACTTTAATGTATGACTAAAGCTGAATACAGTTGATCAGGGAAAGGTTCTTGGAGGCAAGAAGGTTTATGAATGGAAACTTACAGGTCGGGTGAGCCACTATCTATTCCAGGTAGAGGGAAGAAAATGCACAGAGGCTCAGTGAGTCATTTTTTGAAGAGAGCAACTACTTTGTCTGAGTAGCCCAAAACATTAAAGTCAGAGATTAAAGAGCTTTAAAGTTAATTAGATTAGAGGTAAGATAATTTGGTAAAGGCTTGTACTTGGGAGGCAACCCAGAGGAGCAGCATGTTATAATGGAAAAAGCATTTTAATAGCGTCCAGGAAGCCTGGAATCTGCCATGAATTAGCAGTTTCTTTTTGAGTAATCAAGTTCCCTTGGCTTCGGTGTAGTCACCTGTAAAATAAATCTATAATTCCACCACTGACAATTGCATTTTATTTGTTTATTTTTAAAATGTTTATTGAGCAACTACTACATGCCAGGCAGAACTCTTAAGTGCTACAAATCCAGCAACGAAACAAAAGAAACTGCCTTCTGTCATGCAGCTTTACTGGTGCGTAATCAATAAAGTAGCAATCAGAACAGTGTTTAATTCAGACACTTGTTGATCGTAAGACTTGCCTTATTTTCTTGTCCCTGCATTTCCTGTATACGCTTCCTTTCCAGATCCTCCTCTTAGGACTACATGATTCTTTAGATAACTCTCTCTCCCTTCTTCATCAGATGGCAGTGCCATCATCAGAAAATATTTGCTAAACTCTTAACTTGGAGTGCTTGAAGTGTCCCCCCAAAATAGTGCCACTCTTTTTTTTTCCTCTCAAGTTCTGAGCAAGTTAAAAAATAAGACAAGAGGAAAACATTTCGTTTCCAAGGTGGTGGATTGGAAACATTGTTAGCCTACCTCTCCCCTTGGAAAGACAAAATAGTGTGTAGCAATTCATGCTGTGAACTTTTTCCCAAGAAGTAACACAAGAACTTAACAGAAAAACTGAAAGAAACTACAGACCCTTTGAAAGAAGCAGCAGGCAGCAGCCTACATTATGAATGAGCCAGGTAGAAAACTATGAGTCCCCACAGTGTGAGGTGGGAGACGCTGCCACCATGATATTCACTCCTAGTGGGGACCTGGCAACCCAGGCCGTGGGGGAAGCCCTTAACCCTGCCCAGTGCTGATTTTGTAAGCAGTTAGGGAGTGTATGAGAAGGAGCGGCATTGGGATGTGCTTTTTGTGCATTCTCAGACTCCAGCAGGGACAAAGGGAAGCCACTCCTGATCTTACCTCATAGAAGACCTTGCAGAAATCAGCCAGCTAACTGAGGTGGTGGTCGCAGGTTGAGAGAAGCTCCCAACTGAGATCTGTGATATAATCTTGAGTGGGGACGAACCCCCTTCCGCCATGTAGGCACAAGCAGTACATGTGTGATAGCCACAGGGGCAGGAGCTGTGTGTGCTCTTTCACAGGCGGACGAGGAGAGGTGTAGTTGGAAAACCTCAGTTGCTGTCTGGATAGGGAAGATGTATAGCCTGGAGTAGTTTCGAGTTCAAGTGCAGGCTGACTGGAACCCAGCTAACTGCTGCTAGTGGAACACTGCAGGTGTGAGACCTGCCTTGCCAAGTGTGTGGCACTGGGTAGGGCTTACTGCTGCCTGCTACTCCCCACTCCCTGTGCAGATTCTTCTGTGAGGCAGAGGCAGCTTTGGTCCTCTTGGAATATTACCCCAGTGGCCAGGGAACTGCCTTCCAATCTCCACTGGGGCCACTGCTTGCACCTGTATATGGGAAGCTAGGGTACCGCCTTGCCTGACCCAGGGTCACCTGACTTTGTCCCTCCACCCACCCTGGTAGCTTACTACAAAGGACAGGTACTTTTGAGAGCTCCATGGCACCACCCATTGCCTGAGACACCAGAACACCTCGCCTGGATAGCGTAAGGCAAGCACAAATCCTACCAGTGCCACTGCAACTGGCATTCTTTTGCAAGCACCACCTTCTAGCTGGAGGCCAACTAGAATATTCCATCACAGCATTTGCAGGCACAGTAACACACTGCCCAGGAAGGATAAGATTTTTGCACAACTTTAGCTATTACCAATGCCTACATCACCCTGCCTAACCAGGAAGTCTTGACCCTGTCCCTGTGACCAGCACATTACTACTACAGCTGGCATTTGAGAAAGCCAACACCCTAAGGTGATTTATAAGCAAGGAAATCTCACAGAGTCCGCGTCATTCCCATTCCACCACCATCAGAGCTGGTGCTGGCACCTGCTGCTGGGAGACTAGAAGAGAAGTCACACCACTAGATCTTTTGTGGGCATCCCCTAGCACCAGCCTGAAGCGTGGCAGCCCTGCTGTGCAGCTAGACCCAGCAAAGCAGCAGGATTCACAGTAGTCTGGCTCTCGGGGATTCCTACTCCTAGGGGAAGGGAGAATGCACCACATGAAGGGAGCATCCTGTGGGATAAAAGAATCCAGACTGTAGGCCTTGAGTCCTGGAACTTTCTGCTTATGGAATGTTTTAGCAGAGGCAAAGGTGGAATGCTGGGCTCAGTGGAGAAAGTCTGCTGTACTACCCCAACATTCGGGCAGACCCAAAGCTCATGAAGCATCTTGGAAAAGGAGACTTCTTCCCCTCACCCACCACTGCAAACATAGCTGAGTCTTTGCTCATGGGAGCTCAGCATGGATGCACCTGTAGACAGCCTTTCTGTAACACTTTAGGGTAGCTACATCCCCATAAGAGGAGTGCCGTCCAGGTTTAAGCTTGCAGGCGGGGTAGAGTCACAAGCCCCTCTACATGGAACATTAGCGTTCCTACAGATAAAAAGAGGTGCCTGTTTGATTTGAATGGCTAGAACACTAGGTAAGAAGTGTGGATGAACCTGGAAACCATCATTCTCATCAAACTGACACAAGAGCAGAAAATCAAACACCGCATGTTCTCACTCCTAGGCGGGTGTTGAACAATGAGAACACGTGGACACAGGGAGGGGAGCACTACACACTGGGGTCTGTTGGGGGGAAACGGGAGGGACAGTGGGGGGTGGGGGGCTGGGGAGAGATAGCATGGGGAGAAAGACCAGATATAGGTGAAGGGGAGGAAGGCAGCAAATCACACTGCCATGTGTGTACCTATGCAATTATCTTGCACGTTCTTCAAATGTACCCCAAAACCTAAAATGCAATAAAAAAAAAAAGGAAGTGTGGCTGAGAGGTGGATCACCTTCCTGCTGGCCTTGTAAGAGAACTAAAGTGGCTCCCATCCTTCCCCCTGAAAAGATCTCAGTGCATGTCACTGAGAGCTTCCCCAGCTGCCTCTGTCAAGTCTGGAGCCTCTGCCCACCACTGGGTGTTACATTTACCCATCTGCTTTAGCCACAGTTGGTTTTTACCCAAGGAAACCTCCTGCTGGCCTGAAGCTTAGGCTATTTAACCCAGTGAAGAAAATACTGGGGAAAAATAAATAAATAAATAAGTGTCCACACTGGGGAATGACATAAGCTTCCTGAGACTTCTGCTATTCCAGCCCCACAGGAGACAGTGAACTCACGCACACATAGAGCACATTGTTACTATAACCAGCACCTGAGAATGTGATCACACAAAGACTCTATAGCCAAGGAACCCATACAGAATCTTCCCCACTGAAAGGACCCAGAGCCAAATTAGGTAACAATAAACTATAAATACTAAAGCCACATCCTTAAGAGAAAAAAAAACCCTGAAAACGTTTTAAAAGCATAGTCAAATAAAAAATAAATTCAAAAATGATTAGAACAAATAGTCTACACAAATGAGAAGAAACTAGAAAAATAATTCTTGCAATATGAAAAAATAGGGTTCTATAACACTCCCCAAAAGATCAGCAATGGATCCAAATCAAGATGAAATCTTTGAAATACTAGATATAAAATTCAAAAGGCTAATTATTAAGTTATTCAAGAAGATAGAAAATAAAGGTGAAAATCAGCCTAAATAAATGAAAAGCATTCAGGATATGAATGAAAAGTGTTCTAAAGAGACAGATATTTTAAAGAAAAATCAATTAGAACATCTGGAAATGAAAAATACAATTAGAGAATTACAAAATGCATACAAAGCATGGAGCTTTAACAATAGACTAGACCAAGTAGAAGCAAGAATTTTAGAGCTTGAAGACAAGGCTTTTGAATAAGCCCAATCAGATAAAAGAAAGAATTTCAAGAAAGGAACAAAGTTTTCAAGAAATACAGGATTATTTGAAATGGCCAAACCTAAGAATCATTGGTGTTCCTGAGAGAGAAGAAAAAGCAAAGCAAAAACGTTTGGAAAATGTGTTTGAAGGAATAATTGAGAAAACCTTCCCATTATTAAAAAAATCAAAAAATAATAGACGTTGGTGTAGATGTGGTGACAGGGAGTATTTACACACTGCTGGTGGGAATGTAAATCAGCACAACCTCAATGGAAAACATCATGGAGATTTCTTAAATAATTAAAAGTAGATCTACCATTCTATCCTCCTGTCCCTCTGCTTGGATATCTCCCAAAGGAAAATAAGTCAGTCATTATATAAAAAGAAACCCATACATGTATGTTTATCACAGCACAATTCACAATTGCAAAGATATGGAACCAACCTAAGTACCCATCAACTGATGACACTTAGGTAAAAGTGTCATCAGTAAAGAAAATATATATATACACCATGGAATAATATTCACCCATTAAAAAAAAGAATGAAATAAAGTTTTCTGCAGCAAATTGGCTGGAACTGGAGGCCATTATCTTAAGTGGAGTAACTCAGGAATGGAAAACCAAATACCATCTGTTCTCACTTACAAGTGGGGGCTAAGCTCTGGGTATGCAAAGGCATACAAAATGGTTTAATGGTCTTTGGAGACTCAGAAGTGAGGATGGTAGAGAGGTGAGGGAAATAAAACTACATATTGGGTACAATGTACACTACTCTTGTGACAGGTACATTAACACGTCAGACTTCCCCACTATACAATTCACCCATGTAACCAGAAACTACTTGTACCCTGAAAGCTACTGAAATAAAATTTTAAAAAAGTAGACAATAGGAAGGCAGATGGAACACCTAGATGACCCCTTTATTACTGATAAATGCTAGGGCACAGTTTGTATCTGGTGACCAGACGGCATTAGGACACTGAGCCCTTAGATTAGACACACATATACCTCAGGTCAGTTCTGGTTCTCCACCTGCAGCCTTCTCTATGCTGTTTCCTGATGGAGGAACAGAACTGATTGCAGGCTTCCTACAGGCAGCTGGTTCCTAGGAGGAGGAGAAAGCTTGGCCTGTGCATGTCCAGTTCCTCTTTCAAATCCACTAACAGCAAGTCACTACCCCTCCCCTACCCCTAGCATGTAAGAACTTACAAGGCAGAAACAGGGACCCCATGAAATAGTTTCCTGTGTAACACTGTTCCCTTATTTAACTAACATTGTCATGCAGCCCATGCTGGCAAGTTGCTTAATCTCTCTAGATAATATTGTTGTAATTCCTGGGAGCTATAGTGAGTTTTCCACCAAAACCATGGAAACTAGGAAGATTTCTCCCATAAATGATGAGACACAGATACGTCATTTGAAGGAAAAATAACTACCAGGTCAACAGTACTTGACTAATGACATGGCCAGACCTGCATCGTCCAGTATGGTGGCCACATGTAGCTATTTAAATTAAAATTGAGTAAATTTAAATAAAACCAAAAATTCAGTTTCCCAGTCTCACTGGTTGCATTTTAAGTGTCCACTAAGAATGTGTCTAGTGGGACAGTGTAGATTGAGGACATTTCCATCATCAGAGAAAGCTCTGTTGGACGGCACTGCTCAAGAAAAGCACTATTTCATTCATAGACGAGTTGGTGAGTTGATTAATCTTTGAAGTATAGACAATGGAAAGTTCTCAAGTCAATGCCTGGCAGTCACATTGCATCAGTCTGGGTGCTGGTAGAAAACAGATAGCACACTTGAAGATTAATTGAAGAATAATAAGGAGGTTTTTTTTTTTTTTTTTTTTTTTTGAGACGGAGTTTCACTCTTGTTACCCAGGCTGGAGTGCAATGGCGCAATCTCGGCTCACCGCAACCTCCGCCTCCTGGGTTCAAGCAATTCTCCTGTCTCAGCCTCCTGAGTAGCTGGGATTACAGGCGTGTGCCACCATGCCCAGCTAATTTTTGTATTTTTAGTAAAGATGGGTTTCACCATGTTGACCAGGATGGTCTCAATCTCTTGACCTCGTGATCCACCTGCCTCGGCCTCCCAAAGTGCTGGGATTATAGGCGTGAGCCAAATAAGAAGGTTATTAACAAAGGTGTGGATAGGACTAAGAGAATGACCAGGAGATGGTGGAGCCTCCAGAGCCGTCGCACAGCTGGGAGCTATTCCCTGCTCCACTGCCACCCCAGGTTTGGAAGGAAAAATGCCATTACTGGACCTGGCTAGATAGACCTCGGCTGTAGATGAAAAGAGCTACCGCCAAATTGATGAGCCTGTAGTGGGCAGTTCATGGAAACACGCCGATTCCTTCTCAGGGTTCATCAACCGTCCTGCTGGTGCCTCCCCCTGGTGTCGGACCAGAAATCCAAAGAAAGGAACCCAGGAAGCAAGTTGTAAAGGCCAGACTCTTGGGGCACAGAGCAGGACAGAGAAGCATGGGGAATGAAAACAGGAACAAAGGAGATGAATTAGCTCTCTCTTCAAGTGCTGTCCAGAGCAGAGGGAGTTTTCACCTGGGCTGAGCTTTGATTGGACAGTCCTAACGTAGAGATGGATGCTAGAGGCTTGCAGTGGTGCTGTTGCTGGGTTGGCTTCCCATGTGGGTCTGACTTTTAGAAAAGAATATACTCAGTGTGTGGTGTTCATGCCTGTTCATTAGCAGTTTTCTCTCTCACTGTTAATGAATACGTTGGCAATTTGAGAAAGTGTTTCTGAGCCAGCAAGGCCAAAGACGCACACTTTGGTACAGAGTAAATTTACCAAAGTGAGGAGTGCACTACCCTGTGAAACCTTTTGGGAAACATCTAACTGCCCCCGCTCCCCCCCGATGAGGACTCTAAAACATTGCTGTGAGCGCACCTTGTAATTCCTACAAATAACATCTGCCTCTTGGAATTGCCGAGAGTGTTCAAATACATATCTTATATAAAGCACTTCACACAGTGCAAGGGATGCAAGAGACAATTTGTTCATTCATTTGAGAAATATTCAGGAATGCCCAGTACGTGTTGGTCTCTGCTCCTGGCTGTGGAGATGTAGCAGTAACAAAGCAGACAAAATTTCCTGCATTCACGAAGCTTATATTTAAGACAGAAAGCTGGATAAAAGTAACATGGCTAAGTAAATCATGCATTATGTTAGACAGTAGTAAGTGCTGACAAAAATAAAGCAGAGAGTGGGACTTGGAAGAGGAGTTGCAAGTGTAGATAGGGTGGTCAGGGAAGGCTTTTCTCCGGGTGTGAAATGTGCGTAAAAGCCTACAGGAAGTGACAGGAAGTGAGGGAGAAGCCATATAGACATCCGGGGAAGAGCTTTCAGACAAAGAGGAGAGCCTGAACAGAGGCCCTTGGATGGGAGCCTGCCTGACATGCTTCAGGAACAGAGGGGTGGCCAGAGCAACTGGAGCAGAGGGAGGGAAAGGGAGAACTGGAGAAGATGAAGGCAGTGCTGATGGTAGGGACTGGGTGGCAGATCAGCTAGGGCTTGCAATCAATACATTTTAATGACTTTCCTACCCTCCAGCCTGAAATTATTCACATTGCCGTCTCATGCCATTATTGAACTGTTTTGTTCTTAGATAAATGTTCTGTTTGATCTCTCTGAGGCAGTCATTTTCAGCATCCTGGAAGCAGGGCTCATGTCATCTATATATATATCTCTTTAACTTGCCTTATTTAATATAGCGCCTCACATCAAGTTGATTCCTAATGGATGCTGATTGATTGATGCAGAAATTCCCATTTGTTCTTTAATTTTCTGCAAAAAAAATTCAGTGATGTCCCTGTCCCAGTATCATGTGAGCTATTAAAAAAGAAAGCACAGCTTTTTAATTTGACGGCAGAGTGAAATAACCTTAGCTTATCTGCATAGTAATAAAAACCCAGGCCATACCCTTCAGGAAAAATAGCTCAGTTCGTCATTCAAGCAATGAAAAACGGAATGATTTCACTGTCTGTTAATGCTTTCCGATAATCTTTTGATCAGGACCAAAGCCATATTAAGCAGCCTCTAACAATAGAGGCTGACTGTGCCAGCCAAGGGACAAGATTGATAAGCTTGAAAGCTGCCAGGGCAGCCGCAGAGCCCAGCATGTAGAAGACCCTGCGTCCGTTGCGCCCATACATCACCTGTCTTTTTCAAAGGAATGACAGCCTGAGTACTGTGCTGCGCTGAGAGACTTGATTGAAATTTCTCAGATAAATCAAAATGAACAAGACGTGTTTGCACTTGAATCAAAATGAGGTTTCCCAGTACCTTAACCAGAAAGCAGAAATATGAAGCCAAACCAAAACTCAATTTATTTCATTGTGGTGCCATTATGTGTTACGAGTTCTGTGGTCCACAAGGCAGACTGTCTTCCTTGGGATGTCTTTTTTATTTTGTTATCTCTCCCAGTCCTAAAGTTCCTTGTCCTTTCTCTTTTCTTATAATTTTTTTCATCACTCTCCCTCTCTTTTTTTTTTTTTTTTTTTTTTTTTTNTTTTTTTGAGAAGGAGTTTCGCTCTTGTCGCCCAGGCTGGAGTGCAGTGGTGCACTCTCTGCTCACTGCAACTTCTGCCTCCCAGGTTCAAATGATTCTCCTGCCTCAGCCTCCCAGGTAGCTGGGATTATAGGTGCCTGCCACCAATCTTAGCTAATTTTTGTATTTTTAGTAGAGACAGGGTTTTTGCCATGTTGGCCAGGCTGGTCTGGAACTCCTGACCTTAGGTGATCCAACCACCTTGGCCTCCCAAAGTGTTGGGATCACAGGCATGAGCCACTGTGCCCAGCCTTCTTCATCTCTTGATTTACCTTCATATCTCATGCACTCCGTTTCCCCCATATTTTCCCGACTAGACGCTTGGCTCTTGTGTGGGCAGCACCGTGTTTGAGAATATTAACTGCTCACCCTTTGTCCCATGTGCCTTCAACAGTACTGCACATAGAGTTGATTCTCATGTTGTTTTAATCTGACTCTTTTATTTCTGTAGATAATCATGTTGTTCCAATAGAAATTTGAGATGGCTTATAGAAATACACATAGTTCAGCAGGATATTAAAACCAATGTCCTAATGGAGAAATTGTAGTGAAAGGGTGATGTGGCTTGACTGTGTTCTCACCCAAATCTCATCTTGAATAATTGCCCTTATAATTTCCACGTGTCATGGGAGGGTCCCGATGGGAGGTAATTGAATCATAGGGCAGGTTTTCCCCATGCTGTTCTGGTGATAGTGTAATAAGTCTCCTGAGTGCTGATCGTTTTACAAACGGGAGTTCCAGGGCACGTGCCCTCTCTTGCCTGTCACCGTGTAAGATGTGACTTTGCTCCTCCTTTGTCTTCCACCACGATCGTGAGGCCTCTCCAGCCATGTGGAACTGTGAGTCAAGTAAACCTGTTTCCTTTGTAAATTACCCAGTCTTGAATATGTCTTTATTAGCCACATGAGAACAGAGTAAAACAGAGAGATTGAAAACGCTGGCCTTTATCCTGTTTATGCTTCTTCCTTGGGTTCTTTCTGAACTGTGTCCTCTTGTGATATAACACACATTCCATGGGCCAGGTCTCTTTATAGGCACTGCCGTCCACTGAGTCCACTAAAGAAGCAGCCAGCGTGACCCTGCAGCTTGACTTACTGCAGGTAAACTGTGCACCCTGGCCTGCTCTGTGCATGGGCTGCTTTGAGAGAAAATATTTATTGTTGTGTAATTGATTTGGTCTGCAAGATTAATGTTTTCCTTCTTAGGCAATATGTCCACAATTAAGGAAAAAGGCTACCAGGTGAGTAGTGATATTTGGCAGGCCAAATATGGGATGTGGTTAGCTGAGTCATAAAGACTGAAATACACTTTTCTAACTCAATTTTGGTCTACATTTTACTTTTCTGTTATTATAACAGGAAAATTACAGAATATTTAGAAAGGAAATAAGTTACCTACTACCCAAATCAAAAAGGCAACTTTTAAAAACATTTGTTTCTAAGCTTTTTACCAGTTATAACAATAGAGGCTTAAGTTATACTTTGTTCCTTAACATGATTTCCTGTGCAGTAATTTTAATATCTGCATAATATCCCTTTTATGATTTTCCATAACCACTCTCCATTAGCATTTAAATTCCTTCCAATTTTTCATTAGTATAAGTACTGCAGTGAGCATCTACAAACATATGGACTTTTTTTTTTTAATTTTGGATTATTTCTTTAGGACAGATTCCCAGAGGTAGAATTATGGCCAATGGGCTTTTATATTTTTATGATTCTTTACACATATTACCAACTTGCTTTCCAAGTGTTGTGCTGATTTGTGAAGCCACCCCTGACATAGCAGATAGTCTACTTCATAGCACATTTGCCAGCTCTGGAATTGTGTTAAATCTGTAAATTAACTTGAAAGGAAAAAATATGTTACTTCATTAAGTCTTTCAATTAAATATATCTATTATTCTATTTGTTACTGCTGCAGCTCTTATTTTGATATATATGTACATGAATTCTGGGTGTTATACATACATACATTTGTATGTTAGATGCAGGCAATAAGGGGATTCCTTAGGCCACAGCACCCTTTCCTTTCTCTTTGTTTTTTATGTTCTCCCTTGCCTGTTTTCCTATCTTCTCCCAGCCCAGCACACCCTCCAGACCTTATCTGCATGCACACCCACATGCTATCTTAAAGATTCACAAAGGTACAAAGGTAATAATAAAACACAAAAACTGAGTGGCAGAGATAGCAAGGGCACCCAGGCATGAATAAGTTCTGTGCTAGAGACCGAGTAACTGGAGTCACGGGGGTGTTGATGAGATCAGACCCACCCTGGAAGTAGATTAATGGGGCTGCTGACCCCCTGTCCACTGGCTGATAGTGAGAATTTTGAAGCATCCTTCATGAGGCTATCATACAGTACCCGAAAAGAGTCTCGGTCCTTTGACTCGGTGCATGCCTGTGTGCATGCATGTATGTATGTGGGAGTGTGAGCCGATGAGAGGGGCATTCCCAGCATGATTCCTCAGCACCATTTTCTAGTTTTAAAGGCAAGTGCAGTGTGTACTGTTTGCACGGTGGCACTTCACTGCTCTAGGGTCAAATGGTGACGGAGGTAGAGTTTGGGATGCTTCCACACAGCTCCCACTTCCCTGTGCTGTGTCCTGGCTCTCCTCTGTTGCTCCGAGCCAACAGTAGAGGAATGCCTGCACCTGAAATGGTCCCAGGATCTGAACTTTAGAATCTCAGAGCTGGAAGACATCTTAAAAGTTACCTGGCCCAGCCCTTTCTTTATCTATATATGAGGAAAGTGAAGCCAAGATGCGTAAAGTGGCTCGACTCAGGATAGTTGTGGTAAAACTAGCACTAGAACCAAGGTGTCCCGGGCAAAAGGTTAAAAGACAGGGCTACTGGCCCTTGCTCTACCTTGCGGGAAGTGCATGGCTTTGGGTAAGTGGGTCACACAAGCTTCTGCATTTACATACTTTTTAAACCACATCTGCCTATCCAAAGGGCCACTACAAGGATTAAATTGAATAATGGATGTGAAAGAGGGTTTAAGAGACTGTATTCTGCTCATGTTAGATGTTTAATATTCACAGTCAGTAATGGACTAAGGGGGACAGTGGATGCCACCAGTTTCTTGTGCAAACAATAAGAGGGTGTATTATCTGTTGAAAATTGATAAACAATTATAAAACGGACTAAAAGGTTGCTTTCTTTTTGTTATTGTTGTGTTTGGCAGTTTTCAATCATTTCAGTGATAAAATACTCTTTCCTGAAAAATCATTTTGTAGGTCACCATTGCAAACGATTGTCATGGTTACTCTTGAATTTTAATGATATGTGCGAAAGCTTCAACTTGGCACATTTTTGTTTCTTAACCTCTGATAAGCCTTGTATTCCACATGGAAGTTAACTCAGAGACCTCCCAGTTAGAGACGCCAGATTTAACAATAAAGATATGAGACGCCCAGTTCAATTTGAATTCCAGGTAAACTGCAAATGATTTTTAGTATACATATACCTCATGTTTATTTGGGATATACTTATACCAAAAGAAATATTGTTTGCCAGGTGCAGTGGCTGACGCCTGTAATCCCAGCACTTTGGGAGGCCGAGGTGGGTGGATCACCTGGAGTCAGGAGTTTGAAACCAGCCTGACCAACATGGTGAAACCCTGTCTCTACTAATAATACCAAAATTAGCTGGGTGTGGTAGCACATGGTTATAATCCCAGTTACTCAGGAGACTGAGGCAGGAGAATGTCTTGAACCTGGGAGGCGGAGGCAGTGAGCTGAGATTGGGACCATTGCACTCCAGCCTGGGCAACAAGAGCAATTCTGCATCCCACCCCCCCAAAAAAAGAAGAAGAAGAGAAGAGAAGAGAAACATTGTTGTTTGCCTGAAATTTAAATTTAACAGGTGTATTGTATTGCATCTGGCAAATCTACCAATTACACATGAGAATACAGCTACCTGCTTTCATTCAGGGAACCAGTTTATCACAGTTATGAGTGATTTGAACTTACTGCGCGGTTTGTGTCCACAACCTTGGTAGTAATACATTTATTTGAACTTAAACAGTAGATTTAAAATAAAGCTAACACTGGAATTGTAAGGACAAGGAAACAGAACATGTCCTTCAATTTTGTCATTCTTCAAGTGGCCACCTGGAGTTTTTATATGGTTTTTTAAAAATTTAGGAGTGAAACAGAGTATGAACTGCAAGATACCATATTTTTGTTTGGTAAGAGCACACTGTAGTTCACATGACACATGACATATTTTACTGAATGTTGTAGGTTGAATTGTGGTTTCCCAAAAAGATATATTGAAGTCCTAACCCCCTGTACCTTACAATGTGACTTCATGTGGAAATAGGATAATTGCAAATATAATTAAGTACAATAAGATGAGCTGATACTGGAGAAGAGTGGGTTCTTAATCCAGTTGGCTGGTGTCCTTAAAGGAAGAGGAGAGAGACTCAGGTAGATGAATGGCAGGTGAAGACACAGGCACACAGAGACGAGACCATGTGACAGCAGAGGCAGAGACTGGAGCAAGGCGGCTGCAAGCCAACGAGCACCAAGGATTGGCGACCCCCATGGGAAGCCAGGGAGAGGCGAGGAAGGATTCCTTCCTCCAGGTTTCAGAAGGTTTCTCTTCAGTAGGTTTCCCATGCTGACACTGATCCAGGACATCTAATCTCCAGAACTGTCAGAAAATCAATTTCTATTCTTTTTACCCACCCAGTTTTTGGCGCTGTGCCCAGGTCCGCCATCTACTAATTGCATGACTTTGGTCATGTTCCTTCATCTCCCTGAAGCACAGTTTCCTTATGTATAAACATGAGGCTAATCATACCTGCCCCAAAAGCTGTTGGAATATAATGAGATAATGCACTTAAAGGGCTCAGCACTGTGTCTGGCCTAAGATAATGATGTTGATGTGCACATGATATTAACATCTCTTCTTATGGCACTGCTATTGTAATGGCACCTTCAGGCGTGATTTCTCTAGGTGTAGTGCCATGTCATCATGTGCCCTGGAAGACCATGTTCTCCGGATGCAGAAGGAATGACTCTCTGGGGGCTGAATTTTAGGCATGATAGAACATTTCTACACATGGAGGCCCCTTTCCAGAATATGTATTTAAACCCCAGTCCCTTGTCAGCCACCCCTGACTGTACACATAGTAGCTTCAGTTTAATTTCAGCCCTCCAACTCCCAGACTGCCCAAGAGAGATTCCATACATGGACGAAAAGAATGAGCAACCTTGAATAAACATGATGTTGCAGAAGAAGGTCACTACCTGAAGAGGGCATCCTCTAACCACAAGATTCTCTTTATATGCTTTATTTTTTATTTGTATTTATTGATTGATTTATTTTGAGATGGAGTCTCGCTGTGTCACGCAGCCTGGAGTGCAATGACTCCATCTTGGCTCACTGCCACCTCATATCCTGGGTTCAAGAAATTCTCCTGCCTCAGCCTCCTGAGTAGCTGGGATTACAGGCACCCACTACCGTGCCTGGTTAATTTTCGTATTTTTAGTAGAGACGGGATTTTACCATGTTGGCCAGGCTGGTCTCTAACTCCTGAACTCAGGTGATTCTCCTGCCTCAGCCTCCCAAAGTGCTGGGATTACAGGCATGAACCACTGCACTCAGCCATATGCTTTATACTGGGAATCCCACAAAACCACTCCTTGGCAATCAAGGAAGCTCAGGACTGTGATAGATGCCACTGCCCTATCAAGATTGATTACCGTGCCTGAGAACAGCCTGAAATTGGTGACTCTGGGGCCAGAAGTCAGGTTCTAGAATAACGTAACCATCAGCATGAAGCCAGAACTATAATGCTAGTAATAACACTATGATAATGAAGATGGCACTTTAAACAGCTGGCATTAAGTTTTTACTATGTGCTAGGTACTGTAAGATGTGCCTTTTAGAGCTCACAGTTTAATATTATAAACAGCTATGTGAAATTGTTATCCTTATTTTATAGATTAGCAAACTGAGCCTCAGGGGGTAATTAATCTGCTCAGGATCCCAGGGCTGGTAACTGGCTGGGCCAGGGCACAGATAGGGCACGGAAGATACTGCCACCCTAAGTGGCCAGACACAAAGGAAGCAACAGAGTTGCCCAGGGCCTGGCCCTCTCTGCTCATCTACATGAACTGGGGCCAGAAGATTCATTCCATAAATATGCATGCAATGCCTACCATGTCCCACGAATCGTGCAAGGTGCCAGAAGTGACATCGAGGAAGCAGGTGGCACAGTGCAGGTTGCAAGGTCCTATCCTTCATCATTGTGCTGGGCCCTTCAAACATATTCCTTTTGGAACCTCAGTCTTCCCTCCATCTCCCAGTGGCTGGGCCAGTTAACCCATGCAGGGCAGAGGCCAGGCTTTTGGGCATTTAGGGGTTATTTCCACCCTAGAAGGTGGGAGAAGAGCACTGCCAAGTTCTTCCCTCTCCCCACATTAGCATCTTATCCTCAGCACCATGGTCATAGCACCATGGTCATTCTCATTCTCTCGGTTCGCTCGAGGAGCCTGGCACCAGGCCAAGGGGATCACACACGTTCTCATTTCCTTTCCACAACCTATTAGGAAGAGCTTATGAGATAGGTCCATTGTATTTTCCCATTTGATACATGAAGCACCCAATGTTTGGAAAGGTTAAGTAAGTTTGCCTATGCTGCTCAGCTGATACATGGCAGAATTGGGATTGGAACTCAGGTCTCCCTGACTTCACAGCTCATGTCCTGTAAATTACCCCATACCGACTTTTAGAACCAATTAGGCTTAGAGTGGCAGATGAAGGAAATAAGTACAATTATACATGGAGTCAACCTTTAAAGTTGTTTTCAGCCATCTACGCTGGCCTTTTCTTTCTAGGCTGGAATTGTTCTCGCAATATGACTAAACGTTCTAAGTTGTTACATGATGCTGAAGAGCCCAAAGGAGATTCCAGATCCTTCTAAACAAATGAGATGGTTTAGTCTGTGAGGCAGGGAACATTACAGAGGCAACAGGAACTTTAGAAGAATCTCAGTCTCTGACTGGTTTTCTAAATAACACTTCATCTGAGAAAATTTTATTTTATTTGTTTATTTATTTCGAGACTGAGTCTTGCTCTGTCACCCAGGCTGAAGTGTAGTGGCACAATCTCGTTTCTCTGCAATCTCTGCCTCCCAGGTTCAAGTGATTCTTGTGCCTCAGCCTCTCTAGTAACTGGGATTACAGGTATGTGCCACTATGGCTGGCTAGTTTTTGTATTTTTGGTAGAGAAGAGGTTTCGTCATGTTGGCCAGGCTGGTCTTGAACTCCTGGCCTCATGGGATCCGCCATCTTGACTTCTCAAAGTGCTAGGATTACAGGTGTGAGCCACTGTACCCAGACCCCAACTGAGGAACCTTTAAAGGACCATTGAAGGATTTTAGACTTTCCTGGAGTGCCATTGAGAGGCAAAAATTCCTTGTTTTAAAAACTTCTACTACAATTTCCCCTTCTCTAAGCCACTCCATTCTCAATGGCATGATCAGTCTTATCTTTAGCAATTTTGTTATTGTTGTTGTACTTAGAAAATCTCTGCTCTCAGCTGGGCGCTGTGGCTCACGCCTATAATCCTAACACTTTGGGAAGCTGAGGCGGGCAGATTGCCTGAGCTCAGGAGTTCGAGACCAGCCGGGGCAACACCTGGTGAAACCCCCATCTCTACCAAAATACAAAAAATTAGTCAGCTGTTGTGGTGTGTGCCTGTAGTTCCAGCTACTTCGGAGGCTGAGGCAGGAGAATTGCTTGAATCTGGGAGGCAGAGGTTGCAGTGAGCCGAGTTCACGCCACTGCACTCCAGCCTGGGTGACAGAGCGAGACTCTGTCTCAAAAAAAAAAAAAAGAAAGAAAAAGAAAATCTCTGCTATTGAGAAGAATAATCAGAATGAGTGACTTTATGACATATAGAATGAGAGAGTTTGTACCTTCCTACATCTACACCTATACACAGAATCATCACTGTCAAAAAATCACTGGTGTGGGTGGCAATGGTGGTGACAAAGGGGCCTAGCGACCCCAAGCCCTACATGGAAACCAATACCAACTTTTACTTATGTTCATAGAACTGAAAAACTGCAGATTAAGACACCCAGGATCTTCATTTGTATGTTATTTATCGTTTCTGATTTGTCCCAAGACTAAAATTTTCCTAGGTATAAAGCAGCTGTGTTACTAGGCCGCCCTCCTGAAACAGCGTCTTTCTGTCTTACTCTTCAGAACTTGCCAGGGCTGTTTCACTTTTGCTTCTAGCTGTAGTAGTTCCTAGGAGCCTGTAACTTCCTTGTAGTTATTCTAGGCAAGACTTACTGAGTTGAGAGTTGTTTTGATTGGCTTAGGGCCTGTGTTGGCATATAATGTAATCATTATGGACCAGGTCCATGGGTTCTAATATCTTGCTTTTGCTGTTTGGAGGCATATATTTTCCATGTGATATTAATATTGCTATTTCTAGGCATTCCATAAAGCTGCCCAGCTGTGCTTTGGCTTAGAGACAGAGTATGTAGGGCACTAACCTGGTGACTGCCTAGCTGAAGAGCAGCAACTGATTTTTCCTTATTTCCTACTTCCCTCTCCCAGCCCTTTCTTCCCTCTCTACTTTTTGCAGAATCTCCCTTTAGGGTGGGCCTCTATATGCCAACAATGAGGGGTCATGAATTGGGTGACTTACTGCTTTTGCCTTTTTATGGGAATTTCCAATTTTCCCCGGTTCACCGCGTTCAACCTAGTAGTTATATGAAATAAAATGTTCTTCCAGCAGGCGGCGCTGGAGGCTTCTGGAGGCTCTGGAAGCCACTGGCTCCGGGAATACACAGAAGGCCTCTGAGGGCTACAGTCGGAAAGGAGACTGGCTTTCTCAGTTTGTCTAGGACAGAAACACATGCCCAGGATTTTACCCTGGAATCCAACCGCGTGGTCATATGATCCTTTTACAGACAAGACTCAATTGAGGCCATGCAGGAAATTGGTGAATACAACCTTCTTATGTACTGCAATCCTGAATAAATAAGAATGAGTTAGCCAAATGCATGCATTGAGAATAAGCCTGGCAAAACTCCAGATGTTGGTGGTTTCAGATATGCTGTGTTAACAGAAGCTGGGCTGACTAAAGGGGGGAAAACAAACCAATGAACCAAGTAAACCAAACAATTTAAGTATAAATAGAGCATTTGATGATACCGTGATTCTTTTTTTTTTCTAACTTTTAAGTCCAGGGCTTCATGGGCAGGACGTGCAGGTCTATTACCTAGGCAAACATGTGTCACGGGGATTGGTTTGTTGTACAGATTATTTCATCACCCAGGTATTAAGCCTAGTATCCATTCGTTCTTTTTCCTGATCCTCTCCCTCCTCCCATCCTTCTCCCTCTGGTAGATCCCATTGGGTGTTGTTCCCCTCCATGTGTCCACGTGCTCTCGTCATTCAGCTCCCACTTACAAGTGAGAGCTGTATTTGGTATGCGGTATTTGGTTTTCTGTTCCTTCATTAGTTTGCTAAGGATAACGGCCTCTGGCTCCATCCATGTCCCTGCAAAGGACTTCATCTCGTACTTTTTTATGTCTGCATCGTAGTCCATGGTGTATATGTATCATACTTTCTTTTTTTTTTTTTTTTTTTTTTTTTTTGAGACGG
>NW_016107435.1:2980260-2993856 GCF_001604975.1 Cebus imitator | reverse complement strand
TCACCGCAACCTCCACCTCCTGGGTTCAGGCAATTCTCCTGCCTCAGCCTCCTGAGTAGCTGGGATTACAGGCACGTGCCACCATGCCCAGCTAATTTTTTGTATTTTTAGTGGAGACGGGGTTTCACCATGTTGATCAGGATGGTCTCGATCTCTTGACCTCGTGATCCACCCGCCTCGGCCTCCCAAAGTGCTGGGATTACAGGCTTGAGCCACCGCGCCCGGCTATATCATACTTTCTTTATCCAGTCTATCATTGATAAGGCATTTAAGTTGATGCCCTGTCTTTGCGGTTGTGAATAGTGCTGCAACGAAAATACACATGTGTGTGTCTTTATAACAGAATGATTTCTATTCCTTTGAGTATATGCCCAATAATGAGATTGTTGAGTTGAATAATAGTTCCGTCTTTAGGTCTTTGAGGAATTGCCACACTGTCTTCCATAATGGTTGAACTAATTTACAATCCTACCAACAGTGTAAAGCATTCCTTTTTTTTCCATAACCTGACCAGCATCTGTTATTGTTTGACTTTTTAGTAATGGCCATTCTGACTGGTATGAGATGGTGTCCCACTGTGGTTTTGATTTGCTTTTCTCTAATGATCAGTGATGTTGAGTTTTTTTTTCATTTAACTGTTAGCCATGTGTATGTCTTCTCTTGAAAAGTGTCTGTTCTTGTCCTTCGCCCACTTTTTAAGGGGGTTCTTGGGTTTTCTTTCTTGTAAATTTAAATTCCTTATAGATGCTTCATATTAGACCTTCATCAGATGCACAGTTTTCAAAAATTTTCTCCCATTCTGTAAGTTGTCTGTTTACTCGATAGAATAGTTCTTCATAAGCAGTATTCATTAGAATCACCCTAGCTTAAAAAAGAAAAACATTCCTCAGTCCCACTTCTGAATGCATGGATTGGTTAAGTCTGAATAGGATCTGGGAGTCTGTATTCTCTGATGTTCCTTAAATGAATCTGATGCATTCTCTTACTGTGTAGTACAGAGCTGCAAAGACCCTTTGCATTACTCTACGCTCCAGTATGTGTAAAGTAATGGGAAGAACAGGTCATATTTATGTGAGCTTTCATGTTTCTAAATAAGTTTGCTCATCTGTAAAATGGGCCAAGTTGCAGAAATGGACTAGTTTTCTAAACCCAGAGTCCAAACATTGGCTCTGACCAGACGCCCATTCTCCCTACATCCATACATTCCTTCCTTTGCCCTCCAAAAAAGTGCATTGTGACTATGCTGAATGGAGAGACATCATTATTCTTCAAATCTTTGCCTTTGCTCAGTAATAAATTATTATATAGTCATGTCCTTGCCAGGATTAACTTGTTCCTTTCCCTAAGGTTTGTAAGTGTTAGGAAGTTGAGCTGCTTTCATTTTGTAGTCTAAGAAGTAGCAAATGAGTCTTAAAACGGTTCTCAATCAGATCACTAATTATTTAATGATTTGGGAATCAGAGACTTCTCAACGGAATAATTAAATTGGTTCACAGTAGGAGAAAAGTAACATATGGATATTAGTGATTTTGTTTATTTTTATTAAGAAAAGAGACTACTAGAAGACAAATTCCCTGAAAAGACATCGAGCCTCTGAACACTCAGGGTAGACAGTCTCTTAGGAAACAACCAACTGACATCTGCTCAACCATGACGGCCCATCCTTCTGCTAAAACTGGGCACCTCTGTTAAGCTCTGCTAGTTCCCTGCCTTCCCTTAACTCTCCTTCCCTGACACCCTCCTTCACACCCTTCAAGAGTAAATCAAAGTTCAGCTTCTCTGTGGTGCCTCCGCCTCTTCTCTGCATTTTGATCCTGACTCTGAGGTTCACTTATGCTGTAAATATCTGTCTTTCCCTTAAACTGTGAGCTCCCTGGATTGGGGACTCTGACGCACTCGAAGTAGCTTGAACATCTGAATCAACTAGTTAGTGATGCAAGATTAATATACAAACAGGATTTTCCTAATCTGCAGGGAATATGGGTGGTCACACATCAGACCTCCCCACGTCCCAAAGATCAGCCAAGCAGGTATTTAATTTTACTGGTAATTTATTTCATCAGCTTCAATACTGCCCATACCTAAGTGCCTCTTTGAAAATATGAACATCCCTAGGCAGAGTGAACCACTCCCCTTGGAATAGGTGTGATAGCTAAATATTTTCTTCCCAGGCAGGAAGGATTCAAAATGGCTCTATCAACCATGTGCTGGGAAGAACTCAGGGTTTAAAAGAGAGTGTCACCTCACAATTCTGCAGAGGATGACCCCTAGGCAAAAATGTTCTACTAAATAGGACAGGTTTGGATACAAGGGAGCTCTGGATTATGAACAGGTAGAATGTTCAAGTTGGAACAGAATCCAGACTTTCCTTCTGAATAAGCAGCAGTCCAAGGTCAATGTTGGGACTTCATAATCCACATGCAAAATGGTTTTAAGAGTGCCCTTGTGCAGTCCCCTGAGCAATTATCAAGGCCACATTCCCTGGAACCAGAGCTTTGCTCAGCACTCTGCTGGCTGCATGTCAAAATCCTCAAGGGCTCATTTTTTTTTTTTTTTTTTTTCCAAAACCAGTGGACTGTATTTTGAACACAAACCTGCATTTTTAACAAGGGTTTGAGGTGATTCTGATGCATCGGCAGGTTTGGGAAGTAACTGTGTAGGTTATCAGGGTTGTTCATATAGATAAGCAGAGAGGGTTTTTAGTGCTAAATAAAAAAGACCTTAGACACAGTCTGAATCATTGTATTTTCTTCCTTTTTTAATTCCAGCAAAGTTATACTAACTAACTAACTAATTATTCTGGTTACTTAATATAACTTTGTGAATTACCAGGAAGATTTTGTTTGTTTGCTTCCAATGGGAGCCAAGATCAAGAGGGGCGAGCTCCTTCCTCTTGCCTACTGCATAATAGGATTACTCTTCATTATACTGAGAATGTAGCCTTTTAGGGTCCCAGGCCCCTGCTTTATATAGGAGTCTCCCTCAGGACTTCTGATCTCAGGGAGTCTCTGGGGTTATTGGCCTGCGGCAGCCCTCAAATTATTCTTTAAGCTCTCCAGGGCTCAGCCCCACTGCCTAGGGCTCTTGTTTTTCCTTTGTTCTAGGCTTCTGTGGAATCCTTATTTTCAAACTGTGAGATTCACATAAAAATATGTTTGTTGTTGTTATTCATCAGGAGGGTTTTTCTGGGAATCCACTTCCTCATAAATGTCAGAAATAGAAATCTCACCCATCCCTTTAGTTTTCTCTGACTCTTGTAAATAATATATAACTAGATTTTGTTTCTTTACCTTCTTAATGTGAGAGTTTGTTTTAGTAGAGAATTTACCCCATTCACATTTTTTGGTGAAACGAGTTCACTTTGGTTATATTTAATGTTTATTACCTAAAGTTTATAGTTGTTTCCTCTTGCTTGTTTTCCTTATTTTTGCTAGACCGATACAGTTTCTTTTTGTTCCCTCCTACCTCCACCAGTTATACTTTCTATCATGCCTCTTCAACCATAGTGGTTATGTTATCATCATCATCCATGTTTAAATCTATGTTTAAATGTCTAACCTACTGCTAGCATAAAAACTAATAATAAATATTAGCTGTGCTCCTTTGCCAAGATGCTTTACTTATCTACAGTGCCATTTCCCCTACACCAATATAAGACCTGTGGATGCTCATATTCTCAACCTCCAGCTCTCTCTGCTGTACCCACCCGATATGGTTGGCTGTGTCTCCACCCACCCAAATCTCACCTTGAAGTGTAGCTCCCATAATTTCCATGGGTTGTAGGAGCCCGGTGGGAGGTAATTGAATCACGGGGGATGGGTCTTTCCCATGCTGTTTTTGTGACAGTGAATAAGTCTTAGGAGATCTGATAGTTTTATGGAGGGAAGTTCCCCTACACAAGCTCTATTTGCCTGCTGCCACATAAGATGTGACTTTGCCCTTCATTTGCCTTGCACCACCGTGATTGTGAGGCCTCACCAGCCATGTGGAACTGTGAGTCAATTAAACCTAAATTAGCCAGTCTTGGGTATGTTGTTATTAGCAGAGCGTGAAGTCAGACTGTTGCATCCACCATCCGTAACTATCCACCCATTCCAGGAATTTCTGAGAGCTTTGTGTGTGTGTGCGTTTTTTTTTAAATGAGTGTTACTCTGTCACCCAGCTGGCATAATCTCTCGGCTCACTGCAACCTCTGTCTCCTGAGTTCTAGCAATTCTCCTGCCTCAGCCTCCAGAGTAGCTGGGATTACAGGCATGTGCCACCATGCCCAGCTAATTTTTGCATTTTTATTAGAGATGGGATTTCACCATGTTAGCCAGGCTGATCTCAAACTCCTGACCACAAATAATCTGCCCACTCTGACCTCCCAAAGTGCTGGAATTACACGTGTGAGCTCCCATGCCCAGCCGAGAGTTTTATTAAAGATGTTTTTGTTTGTTTGTTTAGTCCTTGTTTTTCTTATTACCCAAAGTTCATAGTTTACTTTAAAGTTCACTCTTGGTGTTGTAGATTTCATGAGTTTTGACAAGTGTACAATGACATATATTGACCACTAAAGTATCATACAGAATATGTTCATTGCCCTAAAAATCCATGCTGTGCCTGTTCATCCCTCCATCCCCCTGGAAGCCACTGATCTTTTTACTATTTCCATAGTTTTGACTTTTCCAGAAGACCATATACTTGCAATAATACAAATATAGTCTTTTCAGATTGCCTTCTTTTACTTAGTAATTAACAGGTATTTAAGGTTCCTCTATATCTTTTCATGGCTTGGGACTCATTTTTTGAAATAGACTTTATGTTTTACAGTGGTCTGTAGATATACAGCAAAATTGAGCAGAAGGCACAGAGATTTCCTATAGAACCCCTGCCCCCATGTATGCACAGCCTGCCTGACTATCAAAATCCAGCACAAGAGTGGTCACATTACAATCAATGAGCCTACATGGACACATTATTCTCACCCAAATAGTTGTAATTATGGTTGACAACTACAATTGTTTGTAGTTGACAGGTAGGGTTCATTCTTGGTATATTAAAGACATTGCATGGTTTGTGACAAAATAATAATGGCATGCATCCGCCATTATAACATCATACAAAGGGGTTTCACTTCCTAAAAATCCCTTGTATTCTGCTTATTTATTCCTTCTATCCCCTATAACCCATGGAAACCATTGATCCATTTATAATACTGTCTCCACAGTTTGGCCTTTTCAAGCATGTCATATAGTTGGATTCATACAGTATGTATCTTTTCCAGACTGATGCCTTTTGCTTGGCAATATGTATTTAAGGTCCTCTTCTTTTCATGGTTTAATAGGTCATTTGTTCTTACTGCTGAGTAACATTCCATTGTGTTAATGTACCAATGTTTATTTATCTATTTACCTACTGAAGAACCTATTCGTTGTTTCCGACTTTTAGCAGTTATAAATAAAGCAGCCATAAACATTCATCTGCAGGTGTTTTGGTGGACATAGTTTTCAACATAGTGGTAAACTTGTTTTAATTTGCAATTTCCTAGTAACATATGATGTTGAACATCTTTTCATATGCTTGTTTACTTCTTTTGTTAGTATCTTATGGTGAAAGCTTAGATCATCGATTTTAAAGCTTTCTTTTTTTCTAATATACGCGTTCAGTGCTATAAATTTCACTCTAAGCATTGCTTTCACTGAACTCCACAAATTTTGATGTTACATTTTATTTTCATTTAGTTTGAAGTATTTAAAATTTTTTTCTTGAGAATTTGTCTTTGACCCATGTGTTATTTAGAAGTATGTTGTTTAATTTCTAAGAATTTGAGATTTTTCAACTATCCTTATGTTATTGATTTTCAGTTTAATTCCATTGTGGTCACAGGGAGAATATATTGTAAGATTTATGCTTTTCCATTGATAATTTGTGTTTTATAGCCCAGTATGTGGTTTACATTGGTAGATGTTCCATGTGAGCTTGAGAAGAATGTGTACTCTGCTCTTGTTGGTTAAAATAGTTGATAGATGTCAATTATATCCAGGTGACTCGTGGTGCTGTTGAGTTTGTCTATGTCTTTACTGATTTTCTGCTGCTGGATCTGTCCACTTATGATTGAAGAATGCTGAAATCTTCAACTATAAGTCTGAATTTATCCATTTCCCCTTGCAGTGCTATCACTAGGCTAGCCCTGGTAAAACAACTTCTCTTGAGGGCAGGAGGCCTTGTTAAGAACAATGCTCTTTTGGATTTCAAAATGGCGACCTCCCTTTCTTTCCTAATGGAAGCATGAGGGATTTTTCTTTGATCTTCCCTCTGAGAACCTGGAAGAGCTCCTGATGTAAAACCCATAAAACTGTGAGAAGCCTTCTCATGAATGGGTCCCCTGGAGTTTTTAATTCTCGGATTTGTTCACGTTGTTTCCCATAATACATAAATTACAGTTCAGGTCCTGCCCTAGTAGTGGTTTCAGTGAGGATTTCTACTCATGGAATTCTGCTTCAGTAAGTTGTGATTCTCTGTATCTATCCTGTCTGTCTCTCCAATTTCGAGGATACTGGTTTGCATTGAGGCCTCACTTTTCTAATAAATCTAAGAAAAGTTGTTGGGTTTTCAGTTTGTTTGGCTTCGTACTCATTGTTGTGGTGGAGTGATGACTTCTACATTACTTACATGCCCAACTGGAAACTGGAAGTCTCCTGTTCTTACCCCCTTAATACATGTGTTTCATATCGAGAAATTATACAGTCATTTCTTTAGATTTAGCCACAGGTACTACAAAATTCAATTCTTATCAGGGTTTTTATACTCTTCAGCTTCTCTATTCTCTGATTAAAGATCTTTGTTTCTGATTTGTGTGTATGTGTGTGTGTGTGTCTGTGTGTGTGTGTCTGTGTGTGTGTGTGTCTGTGTGTGTGTGTGTGTGTGTGTGTGTGTAGGTTACTTCCTGAAGTGATTTCTTTGATAGGATATGTGGATGGTATGCTTTCTGAGAGCTTGAAAATGTATAAATGTCAAGAATTATGGCTTCACCATGTGTAGGACTTTTGGACTAAGCCCTGTTCCCTTGGTAGGTTAAAATGATTGTTCACTATCTATTAGCTTCTGATACTACAGAGGAAAAGTTGAATCCACTCTTTTTGAGAGTATTCTGCTCTTTCTGGCTGGAAGTTTATACAATACTTTAAAAATCAATGAAGTTCAGAAATCTTGTATGTCATCTTTCCCTCCAATCCTGCTTGAGACTCTGCTCCCATTCAATATAAGTTTTTGTATTTTTATACTTGAGAACACTTTTTTCCTGTGTTTCCCTTTATTGTTACTTCTCTATTTTTTCTGTTATTTCCCGAAAATCTTATTTACATACAGTAATAGGTTTCTTAGGTTTGCCTTCTAAGTCTCTTACTGTTTCTCTCATGATTTGTAATTCTTTGTTTTTACTCTGCGTTGTATGTTGTGAATTATTTATCCCTTTCAAGTCTTGTGCTATCAATTTCGTTCTTACCACACCACAGTATTTTTCTGTTTCTTGTGAACTTTTAAATCCAAAATCGTATTTTGTACTTACAGTGAATCTTTATAAAAATATATCTAATTGCATCTATTGAGATTTTTGTTTTTATCAGATTTTCTTCTGCCTCTTTCAGTATTTTTATAGTGAGACAACCTCCCCCTTAGACTTTGCATTAATTTTCTATCACTGCATAATAAAGTACCCCAAAATATAGTAGTTGGAAATACAAGCATTTCTTATCTTACAGCTTCTGTGGGTCATGAACCTGAGAGTGGCTTAGGTGTGTGGTCCTGGTTTAAGATCTCTTACAGGCTGCAATCAAGATGCTGGCCAGGGCTACAGTCTTCTCAATGCTGTGGGAGATCTACATCTAAGCTCACTCACATGGCCTTCTCCACAGGACTGCCTTGCGAGCTGGCAGCTGGCTTCCCCCGGAATGAGGGACCCAAGAGAGTGTAAGAAAGAATACCTAAGACAGAGCTACAGTGGATTTATAACGAATTCAGAAGTGATATACCATACTCAAGGCGGGGGAATTACATAAAGATGTGAATACCAGAAGGCAAGACCCCTCCCACCCCTTTAGAAAGAGCTGTAACTTTCCCTGCCTATTCATGAATATAGCTTATTGTTAAGCCTATGCATGTCAGGTTTATGAGGCTCTCTTGAGCACTGGAAAAGTGAAGAGGTTAAAGACATGATTGTCTTTGTTCTAGAGGCTACAGGTAAATAAGCTGTTCTGTTAAATTTGGTAGCCAGAACTTTTGGTCTCTTATACAAGAAGTCTAGAGCTGTCCTGATGCCATAGGAAGCCACTAAAGAACAATATGACCAGGTTTGCTTTTAATGAAAAAAATTGCTTTAGTAAAGATACAGCAGGTGATTTGCAGGAGAGGTAGAGGTTTCGGTTATGACTCGTTGGCAATAATTCAGGCAAGAGATGATGTGGGCTAAATTAGAGCAGTGGCATTTGAAGTAAGTAGATTTGATACTTAGAAGCATTTACTAAATTTGATTCTTTACATTGGGAGTGAGAGATTAAAAAAAATAAGATAACACCCAATCATGCAGCTTTAACTGTTAATTAAAGGGGCCATTCAATAGATTCCTAATTCAATAGAATTAGGAAATATAATTAAGATAACTCATTTTTTGTTATAGACTGTAGGAAATGATAAACTCCGTTTTTTAAGTGCTTTGCTTTAGGTGCCTGTGAGACATCCAAATGGAACTCTTCAACAGGAAGTTATATTGCAGAGAACTCCATCTCAATAAAGAGATTGGGCTTATTGTGGAAGTCATTAGAGTCCGATTCACAGAAGTCAGAAAGTACCTATTAAGGAAGAAGTGAATAAGGCTAAGGAGAAAAGCTGTTTGAAAAGAATTACAGAATGAAGGGAGGAAAGTCACAAGAATATCATTGTCAATAGTATCAAATATTGAAGATTTTGAGTGAAATAAAATGGGGAAACTATCATCTCACTTGGGACGATGAAGACTATCAGTGATGTGCCAGTTGAGTGGTACATGGGCAAGACAGATTGCAGTAAGTTGAGGAAGTAGATGGGGAGGAAGGAAAGAGTGATGCTGCTATGGTTTGAATAATTGTGTCCCTTCTCAAATTCATGTTGAAACTTAATCCCATGTATAGCCGTATTAAAAGGAGGGACCCCCTAGGAAGTGATTGGGTCACAAGGGCTTCACCCTCATGGGTTGGGCTAGCACTCTTATAAAAGGGAGTGAGTTTGGCCCCCTTTTTTGCCCTCTATCCCTGCCACCATGTAAGGACACAATGTTTGTCCCCTCCAGAGGACACAGCAACAAGGCACCATCTTGGAAGTAAAAATCAGGCGTTCATTAGACATCATATCTGCCAGTGCCTTGATCTTGGACTTACCAGCCTCCAGAACTGGAAGAAATACATTTCTGTTGTTTATAAATTACCCAGTTTGTGGTATTTTGTTACAGCAGCAGAAATAAATGAAGACAGATGATTAGCTGGGAAAAGGGATATCAACCTGAGACAGGTGTCAGTCAATTGTGAAGTTTATTTTGCCAAGGTTAAGGATGTGCCCGTGACACAGCCTCACGAGGTCCTGATGACAGGTGCCCGAGGTGGTCAGGGCACAGTTTGATTTTATACATTTTAGGGAGACATAAAACATTAAAGTTTGTAAGACGTGCATTGGTTTGGTTTGGAAAGGCAGGACAACTTGAAGCGGAGAGGGGGTTTCCAGGTCATAGGTAGACAAGAGGCATTCTTTTGAGTTCCTGAATAGCCTTTCACTGAATACACAATTTAAAGGAATAAGCACTTAACACCTTATTCTGGCTTAGAGAAACAACAGGGCAAAGGAAGCAATCAGACATGCATTTGTCTCATGTGAGCAGAGGGATGACTTCGAGTTCTGTCTGTCTTTTGTCCACAAGGAATTTCCTTGTGGGCAAATTGTGAGGGAGGTATGTAGCCTTTTTTTTTTCTTTCTTTTTTTTTTTTAATCTTTTTAGCTGTCTTATTCAGAAATAGAATGGGAGGCAGGTTTGCCCAATGACGTTCCCAGCTTGACTTTTCCCTTGGGCTTAGTGATGTTGGAGTCTGGAGATTCATTTTCCTTTCACAGAGTGGGGGAAGAGGAAGGCAGAGGAAGATGCTAAGAATTCGGCTTAAGCTGGGGCAGCAGTTGGTGTTGTTATCATCATTACTATTCCTACTATTGACACTTATCCAACACTTATGTGCCAGGCATTTGTGTTAAGTGTTATTATTTTTATATAACATATGGCAATGTCAATAGAAGAGTTTGAAGATATGGGAAGAAGTGCTGCTTCATGAGTTCAGTTTTTAGGAAGGCCAGGAAGGGCTATGCCGTGTAAATATGTTAATGTTTTGTCTGTTGAGTATATTTGTATTCAAGAAATGCCACTTTCCCACCTGGTAAGGCTGCTGCTGACATGTCCCCACTTCCCTCTCCACTCTCTGAATCCTGGGATGAGCACTTGACTCAGGGTGGCTGATCATTTCCTTGGTGATGAGATGGATGTGTGACTCAGGTTTGGCAATCAGAGTCCTTCCTGGTGCTTTTGTTTCAATTACCAAGACAATGAAATTTTGTTTCCTGTTTTGTCAATATTTGTAAGGACAACAAAAGCTAGAATTGCTGGTGGCAATCTTCACTACCCACCTGGAGGTGACCTTCCTTGTGCTGAGGAATGGAGGAAAGAAAACCTCAGAGGGGACAAGAAAAAGGCAAATTCCTGAAAAACTAATTTGAACTTTTGGAACTAGTTGTGGTTAAAACCAGCCCTATCCTTGGGGCTCATTTGCCTATATTAGTTTAAATTAGGTGTTTAACACAACCAAAACCATCAGGGACAATGTAGGGGAGGAAAAACATGCAAGGAGGGAATTAAAATAGGGTGGGAGTTAAGATGTCGCTTCTATTGAGACAGAAAGGAATCAGTGGAGGAGATGGAGGGGAACAACAATTTATAAAGGTTCTGCTCTGATAATTTCTGTTTCCTCTGTCACAAATAATGCTATGTTACCTTCAAGTTATAATGGCACAAGTGGCAAAAACTTCAGAAATGTGATGAAAATTTAGTCACTCAGGAGGAATAGGAATAGAAATTCGCTAAGAATGCACACCAAGAATGGCTGGGCATTGAGAAACCATGGATGTGTGTGGCAGCATTCATGTATTTTTTCTTTCTTCCCCTTGCTTTGCCCTACAGCACAGGTGTAAGAATAGAAAAGACAGATCACTTGGCTCATCTTGAATTTTATAGAATGTGCACAATGAACAAACAATAGGTTAAGGAAATTGGAGTTAAGATATTAGAGAGAAAACGACTGAAGTAATGAGCTATGGAATATAGGCAGCACATAAAGAGAAATAAAGCCTGAATGAGACCCAATAGCCCAAAAGAAATGAAGATGCCAAGGTCATTGTGACATTAAATAGATACACGGTATAGTGGTAGCAAACTTGAATGATAAAAGACTGTGGATAGAGTGGGATATTGGAATTTTAATTTCATAGGTAGAGTAGAGGTAGGGAAGTCAAGATATGAGTTTAGGAAATGGGTGACTGAAATGAAGCAGCAGACATTGAGCCCTCCTTTATAATATCTCAATTGTTTTAATTTTATTTATTTATTATTTATTTTTGAGATGCAATCTCACTCTGTTGCTCAGGCTGGAGTACAGTGGTTCAATTTACACTCACTGCAACCTCTGCCTCCCAGGTTCAAGTGACTCTCCTGCCTCAGTCTCCCAAGTAGCTGGGATTACAGGCATGTGCCCCTATGCCCAGCTAATTTATTTTTAGTAGAGATGGGGTTTCTCCATGTTGGCCAGGCTGGTCTTGAATTTCTGACTTCAAGTGATCTATCCACCTCGGCCTCCCAAAGAACTGGGATTACAGGCATGAGCCACTGCACCCAGCCCCTTCAATTGTTTTTTTTTTTTAATTTAAATCTACAAATATCAAATGGGCATTCAACTCTCCTGGATAACCCTCCTCTTTTGCCGTAGTAAATTCGCCTTTTTAGTCTTTAAGATGATTATTTGACAACGTCTCCTTAAATTTCTCTCATCTCCCCTTTTCTCCACTCAATTTCTATAGAATTCTCTGTTCTATTCTGTCTCCCTTCCCAAGGACCATGCTTCTACAAGTATATCATTTTTCTCTTGCATCATCAGTTTTCATTCACTGGGTCATTCCTATCTGTATATACGCATACCTTAATATCACCCATCATTGGAAAAGAGCCTTCATGATCTCATCTCCCTTCAGCTGCCACCATATGTCTCTATTTATTTTCACAACAGACCTCCCTAAAAGACTTGTATTCCTGGCTGTCTCCACTTCTTCACCTCTTATTTTCCACTCTACCCACACCGACCGGGCTTTTATTCCTGCCACTTCTCTAACAGCCTAGCCAAGATCACCAATGACTTAGCTTTCTCCAAAGCCAGTGGTCAATGCTCTCTTCCTACTTTACTCACACTCTCAGCAGCATTTTGTATGATTGATCATTCATTTCTTCTCAAAATATTTTTTTCTCCAGTCTCTGCGACACTGGTTTTATATTTATCACGCCAATAAATCTGGAAGCCCTCCATCTTATCTAGTGTTCCTTCTGTTAACCTGGCTTCTCTTTTGCAGTCTGTGACCTGCTCTTTTTCCCATCTTCCAAATAATCTTTCCAGGCTTAAGGCTTCTGTATGTAGGCCCTGAATCTCTGAAAAAGAGGAAACAGGGAAATGTTTATTTATTGTACTTTTTCACCCAGATTAATGAATGAACTCAGGGTTTTAAAGAGAGCCTTTGCCTGCAAAGATAAAAGAATACGGAGTTACATTTGAAAATGTTATTAGCATTTTAAAAAAATATTTTCTCTGTGTTTAAGATATTTAAAAACGTTTAGATACCCATTAATTTTCAGTTTATTCTTATCTTCTGCCCTGAGCTCCTGACTTCATTGTTATGGCCACTTGGATGTCCAGTAGTCATTTCAAACTTGACTTGGTCAAAATAGAAGTACTTATTTCCCTAGTCTCCCATTTCCATGTCTTTTCTATTTAACAAAAGGGCACATCATTCACCTACTTGCTTTGGCACACAACTATGCATCGCCCTTGATTAAATCTCTATCATCTACTCTTTTCATCATTCTTAGGTGGTAGTCTTGCCTCATGCGTTATGTTAAAAATAGACACAAATGATAACCAACCAGTTTCCTTATCACCAAACCCAATAACCTACTTGTAACTTGATCCACTTACTCTTTCTTTCCTGATACAAAGATCCCCCCACATTTGTTTCATTTTCAAAATATGTACAACCCTAGTCCAAACCACCATTATGTCCCTCTGGACTCTCAAAGCAGCTTTCCAACTGACATTTCTGTCACAATTTTTCTCTCTGAATATCCATCTACTCCATCTTCCACATCTCAGCCAGAGTGAGATTTTAAAAATGTACACGATGACTCATGCCTGTAATCCCAGCACTTTGGGAGGCCAAGGCGGGTGGATGACCTGAGGTCAGGAGTTCAAGACCAGCCTAGCCAACTTGGTGAAATCTCTCTCTACTAAA
>NW_016107435.1:2974611-2980053 GCF_001604975.1 Cebus imitator | reverse complement strand
CGGCTTAAAACCCTCCATTGGCTTTCATTAATCTTAGAAGAAAATCCATCTTGTTTTCTGCCTTTACAATTTGCTACCTTTTCTACCTGAAAAAGTGCTTCACCAAGTATTTATACGGTTGCTTCCTGAAGGTCCCAGCTTCAGCAGTCCCCCACCCCAGATACTTTACTTTCTGTTTTCTTCATCATGATGATCAGCACTCATGTGAAATGACTTATGTGTTCTGAGCTTTATTATTCTAGTTTCTATAGAAACTTCACTATACCTACACACTAGAATGTAATCTCTTTGAGAGTAGGGACTTCATCCTAGTCATTCTCATATCCCAGAAGCTTGCACAGGACCTGACATATAGCAGGCACTCAATAAAGGTTTGTTGACCAACTGACTTTCCCTCCACTCCTGCCTCCTCACACATACGTACAAGGAAAATCACACTAAACTGTACATAATAGTGCTTTTCCTCATTGAATACCTTCACCCTGCTTCTAAGCCTAGAAAACTTCTCATTTTTCGAGACTTAACTCAAAAACCTACCACCAGAAGATTCTGAATTCAGACAGTAGTATCCTTAACGGAATCGTCTTTGCTAAATTACATTTATGCAGTATCCTTGGCTTTTATCAACAAATGTTTTTAAAAACTACCATAGAAATTTTTCTATTATTTTGTTATAGGAGCATTGTAGGGGACATGGTTTCTACTACAGTTCTCAGTAACAGTAATACAACTCCCTCTTGAAAATCCTATTTTAGAACATACTTCTAAGGAAGGCTTGTTTTCTCTTGTAATAAACTGGTTTGCTTTTTCCTTTATGTCAATAAACAAGCAATTGCCCATGACTTGCTTTTCTCTTTGACTACCAGAAAGTTCATAGCAAAATTAGATGCTAAAGTATGGCATAACTAAGCTATTCTTTAAAGAAGAAATTTACTTTTCCTCTGGGCTTGATTTTCATACAATATTTGCATTTTCCCCTGGTCCTGATTTCTTATTTCTATTTTATCATTACTTTAATGCATACCTTTCCCAGTGTGAGCTGTCCCGATTCTTTTCCAGGAGGTAGGGGCATACATAAATAAAGAATAGAGCGAGCTTGTCTCTATGACACCATTTCCCATGTCCCCAAGCTGAATGAATTGCATCCTTTCTGTGCCTGTAGACTTTGTTCCATCTCCAGTACATCTCTCTCCACAATATCTATACAATGTAGTGGTTAAGGAAGTAGGTTCTGTAGCCAGATTATCTGGATTCAATTATTGATCTATTAACTGTGCCGTCTTGGAAAACAACTTCTCTGTGGTTGAGCTATAAAATGAGGATACTGATGATACCACCTCGTAAGTTTGTTGTGAGGATTAAATGCATTGACATAAAATGCTTAGAACGGTGCCTGGACTATGTGAAGGGCTCAGTAAAGTTAACAATTGTTATTATTGTTATTATATCATAGCTACATTTATGTTGATTCTCCTGATATGTCCTGAACTCCTTTAGGGAGGGGACTTTATTTTATTTATTCCTAGCACATAGCACAGTGTCTGGGATCAACTAGGCGCTCAATTAATATTTATGGAAGTGATTCCAACTGAAATGAGAATTTACTCAGCATTATGGAACATTAGGAAGTGAATTCAGAAAGGCATGTTGGAGCTGGATTTTGAAAGGCTTTAAAAGTCAAGTCACACTTACATTTACTATCATAGCAAACACTATCCTCTGATAGCTTTTGGAAAACAAGCAGGGAAAAGCACTTATGAAGGATGATTGTTCTGAGAATGGGATACATAAAATAAATGGGGTGGGATGAGGTCACTAAGCTAGTTATATCCCATTTGTCAAAAAAACAAAAAACAAACAAACAAAAAACCCACTAGTACTACCTTTGTTGTTTCTGGAGTTCACTTTTTTGTTGCCTGAACCCTATTGGCAAAGACTTGGCGATAGACTACAATTGTGATGCAAGCAAGTTCCTTTGCCAAGGCCCACCAGCAGAATTTCCCCAGAAGACTGGAGGGGATGAGTCAGGGGCAAGGAAGGGTTAACAGATCCTGCATCAAGGCCTGGTGAACCAAGTCCTCTTCCCAAGACGGTAATATACTAGTGAAATAAATTAGATTTAAATTATCACCTGAGGCAATCCTGAAAAAGAAAAGCAGCCGTAGGAAAGACTGGAGCTAAAGAGGACAGCCCTGTTCTCTTTGTGACCATGGATACTACCGCCATGTGGATGTGAGCCATAGGACTTCTTTTAGTACGAGCTGAGATTCTTCTGCCCTGGAATTAATTCCTCCGAGTTATTGCCAGGCCTGGAGATATGATTCCTGCACATGGAAGATGAGGAAAGGGTACAGACAAACGAGTTATGGACTCAGCAGGCTAACATGACAGCCTTATAGGGATGTGGACAGAGAGGAATTCTCCCCTCTCTAAGCAGACTCTGGATTGTTTAGAGAAAGAAGCAAATAATCATTGAATCAGAATGAAAAGTCCTTCCTCCCTTCTCAGGATGATGTCCTGTTAGCAACCTGTTTGGACATAAGAAGGAAATTAAGAAGCATCATTACTGTTAATATTACTTTCTTTTGCAGAACGGTAACAGCCCTGATATTATACAAAGATTGATAAAAGTGTATTTTATAAGTCAATTATTACATCATAATTCAGAAAAATAGTAGGAAACATTGTTGTATAGAAACCAGAAATAAATAATGATCACTCTTGGATTTAACTTCCTCATAAATTAAAGCATTTCCCATTGTGTGATAGCTGAGAGTTAACAATTCTCCAAAACTTTCAAATATAAGATCTATTATAGCATTGAGTTTTTTTTTTTTTAATCACTGATTATTTTAAATGTATTAATCAAAGAAAGCAGCAAATGAAAATTTTAAATCCATTGATTCTTTTTGCAGGCATTGAAATAATTCAGAAAAGACATGTTTCTAACTTTTATGTTAAAAATAAAAGTAAGCATTTTCTTAAGAATTTTTGGGTTTTGGCTCATCAGATCACTAGACATATTTAGATGGTCCTTGTCATTTTGTCCTCATAAATACAAATTGCAGCTATCGTAAGGAGAAGAGATTCCCTCCTTGTTATAAAATAGCAATATCCCTTAGTAAAAGTCTGAAGTTTGTTGTAACTGACAAAACAAAAGAAAACAAAATCAGAAGCTTTTTAAACTTTGGGCAGCCTGGGTTGTCATGGGGATCTCTGGTGCATGTGAAATCACCAACCATGGATTTGGAAGTTAGTGGGTTCTCTGATAGGTAAAATAAGCATCTATTTAATGATATTCATGCTCTATAATGTTCACTGTTCAAAAACTTGCTCTAAGACAGGGAACATGTCTCTATTCTCCCTAACACTGTAAAATACTTAGAACAGTGCTGTCTACACTGGAGCTTCCAAACAAATGCTTGATTTATTGAAAAAATCTATACAGACCATGAGGTAAACACACTACAGAACCCAATTACCTGGCTCATTGTGTATGTGTAATATACCTTATATTTTGAAATCATTTCAAGTTTGGTATGCAGAACAATCAAACAGAAATAAGGAAAGGCGTAGAGTCTATAGTTCCCCATTGTGGATAATTAATAAGAGCAAAATTTCTGGAGTTTGGTGACAAAAACAAATGTGAAATCTTCGAAATGTAACGTTAAAACTAAATCTTTGAGGCAAAAGTGTCCAAATATAGGACGACTCACATTCCAATTACCAAATTTGTCACACAAGACCAGGTGCGGTGGCTCACGCCTGTAACCTCAGCACTTTGGGAGATCAAGGTGGGTGGATCAACTGAGGTAGGTAGATCAAGACCAGCCTGGCCAACATGGTGAAACTGTCTGTATGAAAAAATACAAAAATTAGCCGGGCATGATGGTGCACACCTGTAATCCCAGGTACTAGGGAGGCTGAGGCATGAGAATCATTTAAACTTGGGAGGCAGAGGTTGCAATGAGCTGAGATCACGCTGAAGTACTACAGACAGGGCAACAGAGCGAGACTCTGCTTCAAAAAAAAAAAAGTCACACAAGCAAAAAGTCCTTTGTTGACCTTACTTTTACCCTGGTCCTTTGCTTCAGTTTCCTTATGGAGCCTTTATTATGTTTCAGACACACTGCAAGGACCCAGTTACAATGGTACCTTGGCCAGATAACAAATAGAAAAAATATGATTGGGATTTTTTCTTCTTTTCTTTTTAGTAATCATGAAGGGTATCTGCGCTTAAAGAACAATTTAATTCAAAAGCCATGTTAGACCATAGCTGCCTGTATTTTTAGAAAGCACTTAACTTGCCTGTGTTTTTATAATAACATGTATCCCTTATCTACAGTATACAATAAACTAATAGTTCCAATAAGGTACTTGGCCTTTTAAACCTGTCTTTATCTCATATAATGTAGATAGTTGACTTTTATTAATAGCAAATATTAATATATTAACTTATTCATAATTTTGTTCTTGGACTTCTGCTAATAAATGAAAAGAAATGCAACAGTTAGAATATTTTTCTCTCGTCCATGCTTTAATTATAGGGAATTCTCACATTACCCTTCTGTCTAAAATACAGCTCTCTGTGTATCCTTCACTTCCACAAAAACAGCTTTAAAAAGTAACAGTGGCAACAACTCAATTCATGCATTTATTATTTTAAAAAATCTAAGATTTTAGAAGAAGGATAAAATGAATTTGTTGTGTGGGTATTAGGATATTTTAAGCATTTAAGATAAAATGTGTGTAAATTTGGAAAGGGTTCCTTTCCTTACACGGGGTGACCTGATAAAGAGAGTGGATGAATGGAAGAAATACATGCTTCTCTCTTTCTAACTGGATCTTTGATTCTGCCGCAGCACAGCACCCAAAATGCATCTTTGCTTTGCATTTTTAATTCTGACCCTCGCATATCTTTAGTAAATTAAGTAAAAAATTTAGTAATCTTCCCCCAGTGAAAGTCTTATGATGGGCTCCACACAGTTATTCAGAATTGTAGTTAAGAGTGGAACCCCCAGTAACATCCGTACTCCTTGGAAAATGCACCATGGCCATATGTCTGCACCAAGATTTGTACAGTTGAACACTTGTCTCCAATATTGCACTACACCACATGATACAGTGAATGTTCCTTTGACCATTAGATGAAAGATATTATCATTGAATAGTCTCTCAAATATGTTTGTTTTGCAATGAAGCTTCCTGGCATTAATTTCATTAAAAAGTTGACTGGGCATAGTGGCTCACACCTGTAATCCCAGCACTTTGGGAGGCCAAGGCAAGTGGGACACCTAAGCTCAGGAGTTCGAGAGCAGCCTGACAAACATAGTGAATCCCACCTCTACTAAAAGTACAAAAAATTAGCTGGCTCTGGTGGTGGGTGCCTGTAATCCCAGCTACTCAGGAGGCTGAGGCAGAAGAATCACTTGAACCCGGGAG
>NW_016107435.1:2943999-2974480 GCF_001604975.1 Cebus imitator | reverse complement strand
AAAAAAAAAAAAAGAAAAGAAAAGAAAAGAAAAAAAAAAGAGTTGCATAGATAGAAGGAGGAGCATGTAGGATAGTTTCTTCCACTGTGAAAATGACAAAGGAGTTTACTAACAAATATAAGACCAAATGAAACTATATACTGTATATAAAATTGTTATATACCAATTTTACAAATGGACAGGAGAGATTTTCCTACATAAGGTTTACAAAGCGAAAGTGGTTCCATGGTCTTTTCAGTTGCCAAAAAGAGGTAAGCAAAAGCATCCTTTAGGAGATTCACCAGAAGTGTATGACCAGCTTAAAAGGAGAATCCTGGACAACACATGCAGCTGCAAAGGCCACAAGTGTGACACTGACAGTCAACTGAAATGGAAGGAATTTGAAGATGGTATCATAAACATTTCAACCTCATATGACAGTTTTAACAATACTTGCAAGGTTGTCGTTGGTAAGAATGATATCGGAAACTTCTTTAGCTATATTTGTTTCTGTTAATCCCACTGCGAAAACATCTGCTCTCTTTAACACCAGGCCATCATTAGGACCATCATCAGTAACTGTTACAATTTGCCTCTGTCTTGAAACATTATTCATTACACATTTTACTAAGTAATATATTTAATGATAAGGCCAGTGTACCAGCCAGTGTTCTCTAGAGAAAAAGAAGGAACAGGTTATAGAGGAAGAAATTTATTATAGGAATTGGCTCACATGATCATGGAGGATGCTAAGTCCCACAATTGGCCTTCAGCATGTTGGAGAACCACGAGAGCTGGTGCGATAATTCAGTCTGAGTCTGAAGGTCTGAGAATCAGGAGAGCTGTTGGTATAATTCCCAGCCCAAGAAGCCCCAAGAAATGCTGATGTCCCAGGAATTAGAATACAGATGTCCCAGATCAAACAGGGAGAATGAATTCAGCCTTCCTCTGACCTTTAGTTCTATTTGGGCCCTGAAAAGATTGGGTGAGGGCAATCTTCTTTAGTCTACTGATTCAAGTGCTAACAGCTCCTCCAGAAACAGCCCCAGACATATACCCAGAAACAACATTTCTACCAGTTAGCTGGGCATCCCTTAGCCCAGTCAAATTAACACACAAAAGTAACCATCACAGCTGAATCTTGCAAGTACACGAAATTCTGACCAATCCTTGTTTTTGAGCCTTTTTTCAATTTCTCCATTTTCATTTTTATGTGTTAGTTTCTTGAAATCTGTACCCCCTAGATGTGGGTAACCTTCAGGGACCTTTGCAATGCTGTAGTTCAGGGCAACAGCCCTTACAATGTGGAGATTATCACTAGAATCACCCATGCAGTGAATCTAGATACTGCATTCGGCACCTCATGTGTTCAAGTCTGAACTCTGGTTCCTGTGAACATGACCTTATTTGGAATAAGGTCTTTGCAAATGTAATCAAGATGAGGTCCTATTAGACTAGGGAGGGCACTAATCCAGCAAATTGCTGTTTTTTTAAAAACAGGGAAATTTGGACTTAGAAAAGACAGACGGCCATATGAAGATAGAAGCTCCAAGTCATGGAATACCAAAGTTTGCCAGCAACCACCAGAATCTATGAGAAAAGCAAGGAAGGATTTTTTCCTAGAGCCTTCAGAGGGAACATGGGACCTCTGGGACCTCTGGGCTCTAGGACTGTGTAAAAATACAATTCTGTTGTTTCAAGCTACTCAGGTTGTAGAGCTTTACTGAATCAGTCACAGGAAACTTATGCCTTGGGTCTCATGGCATCTTCAATGCCTACAAAAGCAGTTCATGCAAGATCTGTAGTAATATCTTCCTCATTGCTCAGCCAGGTTTGTATCTGCAGAATTTCTGAACATCAGGCACAGTATTCTTGGCCCTGCACAGCCATCGGTTTCATAACACTTTGGAAAATGTCTTTGTTATTTGCTCTAGTCAGGACTCTAGGTATTCCCTCTTCATTCAAAATTTCACACCTCTGTTAAGTAATAGTTCTGAGACTCCCTCTTTGAACAACTAAAAACCCTCATCTGGCAGTTTTAAGACAGTAGTCATAGATTTTTCCTCTGAGTTTAAGATGAACTCTTTGTTTATGCAGAGTTCAACTTTGTATAAATTCTTCTGTGGTATGCTTTCTTTTTTTTCTGAGATGGAGTTTCACTCTGTCATCCAGGCTGGAGTGCAATGGCATGATCTTGGTTCAATGCAAACTCTGCCTCTGGGGTTCAAGTGATTCTCATTCCTCAGCTTCCCGAGTAACTGGAATTACAGCTGACTGCCAGCATGCCTGGCTAATTTTTGTATTTTTAGTAGAGATGGAATTTCACTGTATTGGCCAGGCTGCTCTTGAACTCCTGACCCGAAGTGATCAGCCCACCTCGGCCTCCCAAAGTGCTGGGGTTACAGGCATGAGCCTGTGGTATGCTCTTTCTTTTCCATCTTTCTCCCTCCCCTCCCCTCCCCTCCCCTCACCTCTCCCTATTCCCCTCCCCTTCCCTTCCCTCCCCTCCCCTCCCCTCCCCTCCTCTCTTTCTTTCCTTTCCTTTTCTTTCTCAAAATCTACTCTTAAATGACGGAGAAATTCCAAAAAGGCACTTATTCTATTTTATTGCCAATCTGTTGGGGTGGACCTCAACAACTAAAAAATGGTTTTAATTATACAAACAATTAACAGCAGTGTCTGTCAAAAAGGTATTCCCAATGGGTCTGGAACTTATACAATGAGCCTCACCAATGGAAGCCTGAACTCTTGGAATACTAATGTGCTTGTTTTATCAGAACAAAAGACTGTTGCATTTCCCATAGTTTTACAAGCACCCAATGTCTCACTGAGTGATTATCTTTCATTTTCTTCACAGAATAAGCCAAGGAAAGAGGAACTGCAAAAGAAAAGCTTTCAAGAACAGCCACCACCAAGCCAGTTATTCTCATAATGAAAAACTGAATAATATATTCTGTATAAACTGCAATGCAATCTAAAGTTCATTGGTTGTCCTCAGTCCTAAAAGTCTGCATTGCCAAATTTGTCATTAAGAAGACAGAGTGAGGATAATAGCCATGAGCCAACCACACTTGCCAATCCTTATGGATAACTTTGTACATTTGTCTTGCAGGATTATTATATATTTTTTGGGTGTATGCTTGAACCGGCCGCATTTTGCCTTCACCTTCTCAGGCTGTTGTGTCCCTGCTGGTCCCCTGAGAATCTGTTTCTGTTTTGTTTTAACTTCCTTTGTTCTTAGTTTAAAGAAAAAAAAATCAGCAGACCTACCATGAGGCCTGCTTGTAAGTTATAACCAGAGCCCTCCTTCCCCTAGGACGACGACAGCAGGCTGGGATCTGGGATCAGCATCTTCCTCCTTATCTCTGACCCTCCCTGAAGGTGCTGTGGGAGCAGGCAGCATGGTACCCTAGGGGAACTGCTCCACATCACCACCACGAGGTTCACCAGCTGGACCTCCTCCCCTTGGCCGCCTGGCAGCTCGCAGACGTCCTCTGGTCCTGGCTGATGCGCTTCTCCAGGCCGCAGCACTCGTCCTCCCTGCTCCAGTCGTGACCTTGGCGTCCTGCACCAGCTGGCAGGCCTGGCTCCCGGGCAGTCCTCGGGCACGTAGCACAAGACCGGTAGGGTGACGGCGGCCGCCTCAGTCGAGCAGGCCACCACCCGCTCTGCACAGCGCCCTCCTGCGGTTCGGCTCCCGGGGTGCCGGGGCGGCCCGCCCCCTGGCGGTCTCCAGGCGTGCACAGCCCGGCTGCCTCCACCGCCACCGCCTCCGCCTCCGCCTCCGCCTCCGCCTCCGCCTTCGCCACCTCAGCGGCCGGGAGGACAAGGATCGAGGAGCCACGCACACCCCTTGTTCCTGCGCCCGGCGCCAGGGGACCGCTGCAGGGAAGACTTCTTTGCCTCCTTCCCCCTTTCTCCAGCTACTCCCAGCGCCCGGCCTGAGGAGTCACCCTGGGCTTTCTACCAGCACCCGACTCCTCCCGCTGAGCTGGAACATGCCCCCTTCCAATCCCAGTTCACACCTCCCAGCCCCACCAGGGGCGCTGCCGCCTTCCATCACCGTAGACAAGCTCCCGGTGTGCGCCAGAGACACCCAGGCGGAAACCCACCGAGGCCGCCATAGAGAGCAGTTTATTGAGAGCTTGCTGTGGCGAGGGAGTCAGCCACCATCGCTTGCATTTGGGAGGAGACTTGGAGGCAGGCCGGGGAGTGGGGACCCTTCATCGTGGAAAACGGAAGGCTTCAAGGTGTGCCCGGATTGGCGGCTGCTGGTGTGGGGGACCTGGAGGCAGGTATCCCATGCGATTGGCTTGGGAAACATTTGGCTTTCTCGGGTCGGTCCTGAGTTAGAAGGAGGGGGAAAGGGCAAACCTTAAGGAAGCTAGCGGTTATTGGTCAAGTCTTGACGCTTTGGGTCAGGTTGCTGCAGGGGTCACGGTTCAGAGGTGTTTTTTTTTTTTTTTTTTTTTTTGAGAAAGAGTCTCACTCTGTTGCCCAGGCTGGAGTGCAATGGCGCAATCTGGGCTCACTGCAACCTCGGCCTCCAGGGTTCAAGCAATTCTCTGCCTCAGCCTCCTGAGTAGCTGGGATTACAGGTGCACACCACCACCTGTGTCTACTAAAAATACATAACTTATGTATTTTTACATAAGTTATGTCTCTACTAAAAATATATAACATGTATTTTTAGTAGAGACAGGGTTTCACCATCTCGGCCAGGCTGGTCTGGAACTCCTGACCTCGTGATCCACCTGTCTCAGCCTCCCAAAGTGCTGGGATTACAGGCATGAGCCACCGTGCCCGGCCTCTGTTTTTATATATGGCCTAGCCATGCTGGGTTTGTATACTGTCGCTGGCCAGTCCTCCTTTCCTGTTTCCTCCGGCCACATACACCTTTCCAGGAGAAAGCTGCCAATGGGAGTTCTCAATCAGCTCTAACCTTCAAGGGCTGGGTTTTAACATTATGTCCACGAGACATGCTGCAGGTGGTAGGCATCTGCTCTATGCAGCCTGAGCCCAAGGTGGTGCCTTTTGAGCCTTCAGCTCTATATTGAAGACCAGCAGCTGAGCTCTTTGATTTTAAAATTGTGAAACCACTTCTCCAACCTCGTCTCAGTTCTACATCATGGGGACAGCCAGTAGTTACAGAAAACTATATAGAGTTAGCCCTTGAATACCTAGGAGGTTAAAGGCAGCCCCTCCTACCCCCACATTCTCCCACACTCTTCGAAGTCAAAAACCTGAGTATAACTTTTTTTTTTTTTTTTTTTTGAGACGGAGTCTCACTCTGTCACCCAGGCTGGAGTGCAGTGGTGCAATCTCGGCTCACTGTAACCTCAGCCTCCCCAGTTGAAGCAATTCTCCTGCCTCAGCCTCCCCAGTAGCTGGAACTACAGGCACCTGCCGCCACACCCAGCTAATTTTTGTATTTTTAATAGAGATGGGGTTTTGCCATATTCGCCAGGCTGGCATCAAACTTCTGACCTTGTGATCTGCCCAACTCAGTCTCCCAAAGTGCTGGGATTACAGGTGTGAGCCACCACGCCCGTCTCCTAGTATAACTTTTGACTCCTTCAAAACTTAATACTAGTCTGTTGACTGAAAGCCTTATCAATAACATAAACAACACGTATTTTGTCTATTATATGTATTATATACTGTATTCTTATAGTAATATAAGCTAGAGAAAAACTATTAAGAAAATCACAAGGAAAAGAAAATATATTTACTATTTATTAAGTGGAAGTGGATCATCAGGAAGGTCTTCATTCTCTTTGTCATGTTGAGTATGCTGCGGAGGAGGAGGAAGATGAGGGGTCTTGGTGTTGCAATGGTGGCAAATGCAGAAGGAAATCCAGGGGTAAATCCACGTCTTGTGTATATAGTCACCACATATTCTCATGAAGAATAACATAAAACCTAAGCATATACCACATGCAAAGCTCTATGTTATATAAGGGATGAAGAAGGCTGTGGTAGACCTTCTGTGGCCACAAATTTGGTATTTATCTGGTGTCTGTATTCACATAGCACCCTCAATTCACTTTTGCTATGTCCTCTTCCTGTTCCTGAATCTCCACTACAGTGTGGGAAAATAGGCATTGCCCTGATACCCAGAGCTTTCAAGCATCTTTGCAAAGTCTTCCCATCAATGTGGAATGTCGGTTTGGCCCCATCTTCTCTCTCCCTGAATCTAGTTAGCAGCAATTGAATGGTCCCCTGGTGATTCACTGGGTGCTATTTCGTTTGTTCCGTCAGCTGTTTATTAATCTGTAACTTCCTGTTAAAATGCAGGGTGTGCTTTTTTAAGAAGCCTTACACAGCATAAGTTTTATTTTGGGACCGGACACACTATTATATAAAGAGGATCTGTGAGTGTTACTTGGTCTCGTAAGCTATTTTTTTTTTTTTCAGCAAAATGTTGTGAGCACCTACCGTGTGCCAGGCAGTGTTCTGTGAACTGGTTGTACAGGAGTGAACGAGATCACCTTAATTTTGAGAAGTTTATCATCTACTCAAGGGAAACACGTGTAATAAACTACAGTAAGTGCAACCATAGATGTTCAAGGTATGGGAGGGTACAAAGAAGGAAGTGGAAAATTCCAGGCCAACAAAGGAGTGAAAAAGACTCTAGAATAGAACCTAGCAAAGATTTTTCAACTGGTAGATGGCATAACAAAGATGGCATATTTTGGTGACAGTGTAGGGAGGACAGATTGGACAATGAAGAGCTTGAAGGTGGGAAAGTTATTTGAAGGTTGTTTAAGAGGCTGTTGCAAATGGTTTAGGCAGGAAATAAGCCGAAGAGAAGAACAGAAAGAATGTTTGAAGTAATTTTTACAACAGGATGGGACAGTGGGAGGTGAGGAAAAGTGAGTGGATGAAAAGTTTCTGGTTTGGAGCACTTGGTAAATGATGCTGCCATTAAATCAAATGGAAGAAAAGAAGGAGAAGCAGGTGTGTTGGGTGAGGGCTGTAGAGACCATGTTTGGACCTACTGAACTTCAGGTGCTATGTGGGAACATCATTCAATCACTAGATACTCAGGTTGTTGGAGCGTGAGGTCTGGCTGAAATACCTATTTGGGTAACATCTAATGACTTGGAAACCTTATTAAACAGATTGTGTTTTGGTTTATGGTGATTCATATACATATGTACATATATATATATATAATGTTTTTCAGATAAAATGTAAGTGTGTTCCAGATCATGGCATTTTACTTTAATGGTATCAGCTTTTATGTTGGTGGCTGGGAATGTCAGGGGTTGAAGGCAGTGTAAATTAAATACTATTGACAAATTGACCTTTTGGGTGTTAACATTGACATTAAAGGTGTTACTTGCCTTTTCAGTACTAGAGATTTAAAAAATACTCTGAACAACTATGGAAATCTGTATAGTTTTTAATTGTGGAATACTATGAAATAGGCATTCTGCTACAGTGGTGTTTTGCTAGTGCCGAGGAAATGGGTAAAAATGTGGAAGATGTTTTCTTTTACCCTACAAAGTAAAATTTTCAAGAATATTTTTTGTGAAAGTGTCCTTTGTGTCCTGGAATCTAATTTAATCCTAACCTTAATTCTAACCCTAACCTGTAGCCTTAAGGGCAGGGTCAACACAAGCCCTAACCCTAGCATAAATGCTAACCATAAGCCTAAACCTAAATCTCACCCTCATCCTAAACTAAACCCTAACCCAACACTAACCACAAACCTAAACATAACCTTAACTATAAACCTAAAGGTAGTGCTAACCCTAACTCTATCCTTATCCCTATCTCTTGTCACTCATCCTAATCTTAACCTTACAGCTGAATTTTTTCAGGGTAGATCTGTTAGGAAAAAAGTATTCTTTAAGACTCCAGAAACTAGGTAATCAAAATTGAGAAGTAAATTTCAGATTAAATGCATAATCTATGAGCAAATCATCAGGAGACCATGTTTAACAACATATCATGATTAGGTAGCCTGACCTTTCTGATTGAGATAACCAAAGGCCAGGTGAGAGGTCTGAAGAACATTCTTGCTGCTTCTTTCCAACAGTAAGCATGCCTAATAAGGGTTGCTATAAAAATTCAGTGACTACTGATTATTAAAGAAATGCAAATCAAAACCTCATTGAGATACCATCTCATGCCAGTTAGAATGGCGATCATTAAAAAATCTGGAGACAACAGATCCTGGAGAGGATGTGGAGGAATAGGAACACTTTTACACAGTTTGTGGGAGTGCAAACTACTTCAACCATTGTAGAAGACAGTGTGGTGCTTCCTCAAGGACCCAGAAATAGAAATTTCATTTGACCCAGCAATCCCATTGCTGGGTATATACACAAAGGATTATAAATCATTCTATTATGAAGACACATGCACATGTATGTTCATAGAGGCACTGTTTACAAAAGCAAAGACCCGGAACTAACCCAAATGCCCATCAACAATAGACTGGACAAGGAAAATGTGGCACATATACACCATGGAATACCACACAGCCAAAAAAATGATGAGTTTTTGTCCTTTGTAGGGTCATGGATGAATCTGGAAACCATAATTATCAGCAAACTGACACAAGAACAGAAAATCGAACACCACATGTTCTCACCCATAGGAGGGTGTTGAACAATGAGAACACATAGACACAGGGAGGGGAGCATCACACCCTGGGGTCTATTGGGGGTGGCCAAGGGAGGGGCAGCAAGGGGTGAGTGGGGAGGTTGAGGAGGGATAACATAGGGAGAAATGCCAGATGTAGGTGACCGGGGAATGGAAGCAGCAAACCACATTGCCATGTGTGCACCTATGTAGCAATCCTGCATGATCTGCACATGTACCCCAGAACCTAAAGTACAATAAAAAAAAAGAATTCAGTGACTATATCCAAGAAACAAAATCTAAATTTACAGTACACAGACTTCACAAGGTGTATGCTAACCTTAATCCAAGTCTTCTTGAACTCTTTCAATTTAAGACTTTTCTACTCCAGGAAAATTCTAGAACACTGATGCCTCACTGACTCATCCACTTATATCTAAATCTCACTGTGACTCTATCCAGACCTTACCAGCTAGGACTCATCTAGATTAGACTAGTCGTCAACAGCAATGCCTGGGTCAGAGGGGTAATATTAGACACTGTGTTATATTTAGAGACTTCAAAACCAAGCTGAGGAAAAATGATTAGCATCCATAAGACAATGAGAGAATTTGATGGGACAGAACATAACTCAGTGCTGTGTTATATGCTATACAGACTTGGACACTAAAATGGTATAAAGTGACAGTTATGAGTGGTCACAGTGGACAATATTTTCTCTCATTTGTATACAACTTAGCAGCTTGCCAAAACTTTATAACACATATCCAATCCTTCCTAGGATCTCGGGAGGTTGATACAGTAGGTATTAGTGTAATCATTCTTATTTTGCATATTTAGAAACAGGCCCAGCAGAGTTAATTATTTGCCCCCAAATTTTCCAGTGAAAGTGGTACATTACAGACTAGAACTCAAGTCAAACAATTTCAGATACAATGGGAAGTCCATTCTATTTCATGGAATATGTGAGACTTGAACTGGGCCTTATGGACTGCATAAAGTTGAAGAGATGGGGAAGAACAAAGGAGTGTTCTGATGGGATAAGAAATATAAGGAGAAGGCTGGGTATGGTGGCTCATGCCTATAATCTCAGCACTTTGGGAGGCCGAAGCAGGTGGATCTCTTGAGGTCAGGAGTTGAAGACCAGCCTGGCCGACGTGGTGAAAGCTTGTCTCTACTAAAAATACAAAAATTACCTGGGCTTGTTGGCACGCATCTGTAATCCCCACTCCTTGGGAGGCTGAGGCAGAAGAATCGCTTGAACTAGGGAGGTGGAGTTGCAGTGAGCCAAGACAGTGCCACTGCACTCCAGCCTGGGCGACAGAGCAAGACCTTGTCTCAAAAAAGAAAGAAAAAGAAAAAAAAGAAAAAAAATATAAAAAGAAGGCAGGAAGCTGGGAATGGGATAGTGAAGAGCAGACAAGTGGGAGTGGATAAGGAAAGATTGGAGGGAAAAGTGGAGCTTTGGGAGTCAGGCAAGTTGTTTATATCTCATGCAGGGTTTCACCATGAAGTCAATGAACTTTTTGAACCTGATAATGACATAAGGAAGATCATCTGAATCATCTGATGGTGGTGTGCAGGGCAAATGGGAAGAAAGAAGCCCTAGGGACCAGACAGGTGGCTTTTGGGTGGGGATGCAAGGAATGTATGGAAATACAGTGGCAGGAATTGACATAAAAATGGAACAAAATTGGCTTTTAAAAAGACAGTTAAAAAGCCTAGGGTTTGATCATGATAGGTAAAGAAACTGAAAATATTAAAGAATTCCACATTTTCAATAACTAGTTATATGGCCTCAGGCAAGTCATAGAATCTCTCTAGGCCCATCGTCCTCCATAAGTGACTGAAATTATGTGTATAGAACTATTGGAATAATCAATTTATCTTAATTAAGAAGGATAACTTTAAAATGGCAAGAAAGGTGTTCTCAATAACATTATATTTAAAGCAATGAATAACTGGAAAATATCTAAATGTTCTATAATGGGGGAAGAATAAAACAAATTATGAGTATTATGTAGAAACTAAAATCACATTTAAGAACATGGAGACATAAATACTCATAATATAGTGACAGGTTGAAAAACAGGACACAGTGCTATCCAAATGTTACTAAAAATAAATATGTGAATAGGCAAAAAAGAACTGGTTGAGAGTTCTCTGGCTGATGATAATGTGACTGATCTGTATTACCATTTTTGTACTTTGTACATTTCTGGAATTTCCAAATTTTGTACAATAAGCCTTTATAATGAGAAAGAAATATTTAGGAAAAAAAGAAAGACATGAGATCATCTACTACTACTTAAAATCTTTAGATGTGTCCCTTATAACTTTTTCAAAATAAAATATCACAATGAATAAAGAAGTAGCATCATTCTCTGTCTGACTTAGAAAATATCGGAGAAGTGGAATGGATTCTGAGACGTGGCTAAGAGAGAGAGATGACCTTCACAGAAGAGAGAGAACAGAAAAGAGAGAAGAGGATAAAACATTGCAATAACAAAGCAGAGACAGCTGCCTTAACTGAACGGAAATCAGAGTCCTTGTCAGTGAAGTAGGCTGACTTTTGGGAGCTGCTTACAGCTCCAATAAATACAAAATCAACTCAGGAAGTAGATAAGAATGAATTTATGTCACAAATGAAAGCAATGTTTTAGTGTACAAAATATTTCATTAGGTTTGCTAACTTCAGGGAGACCTTTACTAGGATTCCTCTTGGTTTTCCATTAGGACTGCAAAATATTTTCAATGAATGTGTATTTAGACATAAACGAAAATCCACCATCCAGTGACATTATGAAACATCCATGTGTTGAGAATTTTTCATGAATTTATATAAAACTACATAAAATATGTCTAGGAAATATTTAGGCAAATGTGCGTTTGAGGAAAATAGTAATAGAAAACCAGCAGAATAATTATGTTAATATCTTGACATTGACTCATGGTAATTTGTTTTTGTGCTTAGAGAGCAGATAATACAACACAACAGCACTACTCATTTGAGGGAATATGGAATGGTAAAACTGCCTTTGAGTCAGTTTCTTGCTAAATGTGTTTTTCTTGTGATTTTGTACTATTAAAATAAAAACTAGGAGAACTATCTCTAATAGGCACACTTCTGGCAAACGCAGCCTTCCACTTCAATTATCTTTGATTTTATTTTACATTTTCCTGTGTTGTTGTTGTTATTCCACCAAATATATGCTACCCAAAGTTCAGGAAACTCCCCTCGAATGTTTCTTTTTCCCTCCCTACAATCTGCATTGGCTTTGCCAAGTTCACCATCACTGTCTGTTCTGGGTGTCACCCCAGCTTATCACTAGATGAAGCACACTAGAGGTCTCTACAAACCCAATAAATACCAAATCTGGAAAGAGTCGGGGTGATAGAGGCAGGAGGCAGAAAAATCCTAGGCAGACATGGGGGGTCAGGTCCCCAGTGAAACCCCACCTTCAAGCCAAAAATGATTCAAAACCTGAATGCCAAGCTACAAGCCAAAGCCACAGACTGGATTGAGAACCTGTCTTCCCGTTTGGCATGCTTTCCTTTGACTGAGCCCCACTCTTCAACTATTTTACATATACCTTCCCTAATTGTTTTTGCATTGTGCCCACCTTTTACTGGTACCTTTGTTTTAACCCTTTTTTTCATACTCACAAACCAATTAGCATGCACTCCCCTAGCCCCAGATTCAGCTACATCAAGACAAGATGAACTTCCCCTCCTCTCTCCAACTCTCCTCTGTGCTGAGAGCTGACTTGTCACTGGCTCACTCATAATGCTCCTTCCCTCCAGGGGCAGAGTGCGGTGGGCCGATTAGATGAGGCTGCAAGTCCCACTAAGGGGCCAGAAAAACCCTTTATCAAGAGTTCAGTCTTTCTGTCTGGTTTTCTTTAGGATCAGCTTGTCATTAGTCTTTGGATATACCGACATGTGCTAGTTTTCTTGGCTGTACTCACATTTGTAAAAATGGCGTAAAAGAAAATAAATGAACACAGCGCTTAGAAGAAGAACTTGAATTTCTCACTACCCAGTGTCTGGAATTCTAGCCAATATTTTATGTGGCCAGTGGGCAACACTGTTCCCTATCAACCAGGAGGATTTTCCCAGTTGTAAGATATTGTTCAATATCGATTATCAAAATAAGCACTGTAAGATTGTTTGCTTATATCAACATAGAGGAAGCGAGAAAACAAAAATTTCCAGTTTGATAGAAAATTTTTAAAGATGAATGTTGTTAGAATATGTTTGCATTTCTAAAATAGGAGGCAGAAAATAAACAGTGCTGGGAAGAAAGGACAGAGGGTAATAATAAAATGAGACCTTTTGACCTTGTTTATAGAAAGGAAACAGTTAGGCCCAAGATGGCTTTTCTGTTGCAATCTTCTCATCTCGTATTTTAACTTGAATGACTGTGAAAATAAACTGCAAGTTTCTGTACCATATGTAATTGGTGTGACATCTGGGGCTCCATCAGAGGCCACTGTTTCTCTAACTTTAGCTAACCAGTGCACTTCCTGTCAGAGTCAGAGTCCAATTACCCTCTGGCACCTTTTCGAATCCTCTCCTCTTCTCTCTCTCTCTGACTCGCAGAAGTGTCCCTTCCTGCACTTATATAATTCCTGCACTGAAAAAGCTTATTCTCTTCCCAAATATATATAAGCAGAGAGCAATAGGGTTAGCTATATCCACTGGAAGAAATTTAAATCATCTTGCAACTGACAATTCCTCATATGCTTGATTACATGTACATTTTATACCTTTTCCTTAACAAGTGAGCCAAGATCGTGTGTTTTTCATCCATGGCTTGAAGTCTAGGAGAGAAGGAGAATGAGGAAGAAAATAATTTGAAGATTTTTACAGAGAGAAGGGATTGAAATTTTCACTGGAATGGAATAACTGGAATAAACAAAGTCAATCATGCCAGGCAGCTTAACTGAAAGCATTTTATATTTTAAGTTTCAGACATAATCCCTCAAAACCAAAGTGGAACCTCTTCAAGGAGCTGGCAGATGCAAGCCTGGTAAGTCACTGCTTAGGATTTAAACTTTGATCTGAAGCAGAATACTAGCAAGAATATATTTTAGGAGGAAGTGTTTGGGTCCTTCAAAATTCTGTCTTTGTTATATCCATAACTGTGCAAAGATAGGAATTCTTGCATAATAGCAGAGGTAATTTGGGGTATTTTCCTTGGCAGCTTTGGATAATGTTTTCCTTTGGAGGAAGGAGAATCAAGAAAATATTTTTTGTTTCACCGTCTAAACCTACTGTAGCATAAAATCAAATGACCAGTAGCATGGTATTTGAGGACTTAGGCGGATTAATGACCTGTGAATTATGCTTTTCTTTCAATATATGCAGAAATATTTGCTGGTTGGATACACAGTTTTCATAAACATAAACTGAAGGATGTTTTTTTGAAAATAGAAAACTCAAGTCTATCTTAATTAGAAGATCTAGTTCTATTCTAATAAAATGGAATAGACACTTTGCTTTTTGCCCTTCAGTTAATGTCTTATGGTTATAGAGATGGAATCATGGCAAAAGCATTTAATTAATGACAAATGCATTTCAAAGAAAACTGTGACCAGTAAAAATATGAAAGTAAGATACCATGTTTCCAAAGAAAGGCTGGACATTGAAACTTCAAAAGACAGAGTTAAAAAAAAATACCTTTTGCTTTCCACTTATCTGTAAAAGTCTCCTTGGTTTTCATAATCAAATCCACTAACTTAGCTTTTATACAGACTTTTACCCTCAAGTAAATAGGGAAATACCTGAATGTAAAATCACTACAGTTCATTAAATGTCAAAGAGAGACTTGTTAACCAGACATATTAGATAACCAATTTCATGCAGAGCAGCTGCTAACAGAAAATGTCAGTGTTCCCTTTGAAGACAACTGATGATCACACAGAATGTAAAAGTTTACAAATAATTCGAAAAAAATTAGAAAGCTTGCAACCTCATGTCATGCTATACATTCTTAAGCAGAATAAATGTTACGATTAGTGTCATTAATAACAATGACCAAGCATCAATGTGTTAGACATTGTGTGGAATGTAGACACGGTTTCAGCCTAATTCCATAATCACAATTCTGTTAATGGGCAGGATATAAGCTAGCAGTGAAATTTTAAAAATGAGTGTGGGCTGGCAAGGGTGGAGATGAGGAGGTAGTAGGACTGTCTGGGGAATATTTGATGTACTTTTGTAGATATGAAAAGATAAGTTTCTCAGAAGAACTCTTTCATGAGGATGTGATTTTTTTGGGGTGGTACAGGGAGGTGGGGTATGGAATAGAGAGTTTAATTTTTTTCCTTACCCAAACAGGATATACCAAGCCTTATAGTTTAAATTTTGCCAAGGATTGAGATGTGATTTTTTTTCCCCATCTCTGTCCTGGGAATTTCATTTTCCTGATATGGGGAAGGGAATGGAGCCCTTCCACCCTCTTCTGAGTGTTCATCTTCTCTCCGAAGAGGAGAACATGAAATCCCCACGAAGGAATTCTGGCCAAGTCAGAGAAACTGTAAGATGACCCATCTTTGGATGGGTCTAAGAAAGCCTGTGAACTCCCTATAATGTTATGCAGACTTGCTAGCTGAAGAACCACTTCTTGCATCAGCAGACTGTTGAAAGGAAAAGCACCGGCTCAGGGGAAGAAGAGAAAAGTCTTTGAACTCAGACTGCCTTGGAAACCAGGGCTGCTTCTGCTCCAGAGCTTACACCCTGTATCTCAGGTTATTCATGGGCAGAACCTCTCTGCTTGTGCTTTGTTAAAGAGTGTCTGTGTTTGGAGACAGAGAGAATTCCTTCCCATTGTAAACAAATACAGGCCAGCCAGGGAGATTTAAGAATGTGGTAACTGGGATTAGTCTTACCCAAGCTGGCATTGGGAGTGTCTTGGCTATGGAGGAACTGAGGCTTTCTTGGGTGACTCTGAGTTGGATCTAACAGGGGTGAGATGAAGACTCAAGTGGAGAATCAGAACCCTGGAGCATTACAATCATAGTGGGAAAGAGAGATGTGTGCAGAAAACCCAATGATCAAGGCAAGGAGGGAAGTTGGAAGCCTTGTAAAGTTAGTACTAAAAGAGTCAGAAGTAAAGTTGGTACTAAAAGAGTCAGAAGCAAAATGGGGCAAATTGAACAGAAGAAATGGCCTTGAATAACTCTGACTTGGCTCTGCTAACAACAAGTGTGCATTTCATATTGGGTGGGCTAAGCATAGCCATGGTGGCCTAATGGTGCGGCACCAGATTGGGCAAGTCATTCTCCTGATACTGTGGCTGTGCAAACTTTGTCTAAAGCCTTTTTTTTTTTTTTTTTTTGGAGACAGACAGTCTCTTTATCCCCCAGGCTTCAATGGAGTGGCACCATCTTGTCTCACTGCAACCTCCACCTCCTGGGTTCAAACAATTCTCATGCCTTAGCCTCCCAAGTAGCTGGGATTACAGGCAAGTGCCACCAGGCTCAGCTAATTTTTTACTTTTAGTAGAGACGAGGTTTCATCATGTTGGTCAGGCTGGTCTCAAACTCCTGACCTCAGGTGATCCATGCGCCTCAGCCTCCCAAAGTGTTGGGATTACAGGTGTGAACCACTATGCTCGGCCTAAAATCTTATATTATAGGCTAAAAGAAATCAACTCCCTCATTTCATATACGTGGAGAGTGAAGTCCAGGTATTAATTCCAGATTTAATAAATAATAAGGGACAGAGCCAGACCAGATTCTGTCTCTTTCTCCCTATCCATTAAGTAGTCAGTTTTGCCACCAGTATCCACCTTGAAACCTTCATGCACAACCTCACTGAATCTTTTATCCTTAACTGAAATCTGCGTCTCCTTTGAGGTCTCTGCTTCTCCTGCACCTCTCTCACGTTGCGGGTAGGGAAGATGTCCTCTGTTGCCCTCATTACTTCTTGCATACTTTCTCCCTTACCCTAAAATCTCCCAGTTTTGAAGTCCATGCCATCAGATTGCTTTAAATCCCATGCCTTCAGACTGATGTCACCCCCTACCTCTTGTTGCTGAAGTCATCAACCTGGGTCAAGTGCGTTGTAAGGTGTAAAATTCCAAGTGCTACCTTGACGTCTCTGAGTCTCACAGTGCCACAGAAGCTTGACCATGAATTACCCTGCTTTCACGAGATATACCCCTTCCTCAGTGGGAAAGTTTCCCCATCCATCTAGTTCCTTTACCAGCCAGACAGCTACACTCTTCCTGTTCAATCTTACAAGTTTCATTTGCCTGCTAGCCTGTGAAATTATTCAAATAAGCCAGTTATGTCCTCCCATGAGAATGAAGGGGCACCTCATCCTTTTGTTCCTACAAAGCCTGCCTCCCACAGTCTCTGCTGGTTCACTCAATTCCTGAGTGCAACCCCTGTGTGGTCCTGTTCTGGAGGGCATACAGTGGCCAGGGCTGTGAGTATATGTGAATGATAAGCTGCTGTCAATCCCATCTGTCCAATGCTGGCTATCTTGTGTTCAGCTGCCTCATACTATTTAAGGCAGGAAAGCCCTCTTTCAGCAATGGAGTGAATAGGAAGTTATTGGAACAGTCAAGCTCCCCATTTTTTGATCACTTTTAGCTCCTGAATCACTATCACTGTTTTCAACATTTTCCCCACTAATTCTTATTGATGTCAATATGTGCATATGTAATTCTTGCAGTCTCCTGGTTTGTCAGTATCTTTAGTTATTGATCTTGTCCTCAGCCCTATTTCAACCGTTCACTTCCATATTGTTACCAACAACTCCAGAACTCCATGCATCTCACCCATCCCATTCTTTAACATCCATTTCTTATCTTTCCAGTTCACTCCTAGGACCTTCATTTCAAAATGAAGACCCCCACTTGAGACCTCCATTCCATTGATTTTATCACCTATTCTTTTCTTTATTCATTCCCATCTCTTCTTTACTCCCACTTACCCAATTAAAATTCTATGGCTAGTTGTTACAATCCTTTGCATAAAGCCTCTTCCTTGCTGGCATATTCTTCTTTTTATTCATCTTATTTATCAAAACCGCAAGTCTGGTGAAACACTACCATCACTCTACTCTCTTCCTGCATCTGTGCAGCTGAGCCTCGCTCACACATACTCACACTACACGGTCTCATTTTAAATTCATGACCTCAGTCCTCAAGCAGGCCTTTAATACTGCCTGTCATACAGTATTTCCCTTCTTTTTCTCCTTTCCATCAGAAAACAGTCTTTATTTCTCCGGTTTTAAAAAAATAACTCTTAATTGACCTCATTTTTTTCCTCACCAGTTCTCTTATTTGCTTTACACATTTCCCAAAAGAATTATTTTCTCCAATCCTCATCTTATCTCTTGAAGTCTACTGCAATCAGACTTTTATTCATGCTACTTCAGCAAACCACTCTTGAAAATATCAATAATAACCTTGGTATTACTAACACAGTAATCAATTCTCAGTCTTAACAATTGGCAGCATTTTACCTAAGTGATCATTGCATCCTCCTTGATACACCTTCCTCACTTTAAATGTTCTGTACTCTTCTAGTTTTCCTTCTCTTTCGTTGGTTGCTCTTTCTCAGTGTCCTTGGCTGTTTCCTCCCTGACTTCTTTACTATGGGGTGCTCCAGGGCCTGGTTCTTATATCTCTTCTTCTTCTACTTGTATGCTCTCTCTTTGGGTGACATAATCCATGTCTTTAAATACCAGTTATAAGTTGATAACTCTCATATTTATACATCCAGCTGGAAACTTTACCTCACACTTGAGACACTCATATCTAGCTACCTACCTGACACCTCACTTGGATATTGTATTGCTTAGGGTTCAATCAGAAGATCAGAACAACTGTGAGTGATAGGAAATGAGGAAATTATTGCAAGGATTAGAACTTATCTAGGTGTGGGGGGTGTTGGAGAAGTTTATAAAAAGCTATTGGTCTGGCATCTTGTGGTGGATCTGAAGTTGTTGTGGGTCACCTGGACAGGTAGTTGAGAAGGATGATTGGACCAGAAGTGAAAGAGAGCAGGATAAACTGGAACACACAATGATAAATGACTAATACTTGAATCACATCTGTCTTCCTCTGCATCTAACTACAACAACATGGATGATCTGTCAAAGGAGCTGGTCCCTCCACCAGTGGGCTGCAGGTACACCTGCCCCAGAAGTTGACAGAGCTAAAGGAGGCACTAAAGTGGTAGCTTAGGCCAGGAACAGTGGCTCATGCCGGTAATCCCAGCACTTTGGGAGGCTGAGGATGGAAGATAGCCCGTCTCTACTAAAAATACAAAATTAGCCAGGCATAGTGGTGCACGTCTGTAATCCCAGCTACTTGGGAGGCTGAGGCAGGAGAATCACTGGAACCCAGGAGGCAGAGGTTGCAGTGAGCCAAGATCATGCCGTTGCACTTAAACCTGAGCCAAAAGAGTGAAACTCTATCTCAAAAAACTAAAAAATAAAATAAAGTTGCAGCTTAAGGCAATGCAGGTTCAGCCACTGTCCCACGGCAACAGGATGGGTCAGCACTTCAGCAGTGGAGTGTGCGAATTTCAGCAGAACTCCAAACTCACCTTCGGAGTCTGATGGCTGCTGCTTCACCTTCACCTTCCAAACTTCCGACAACTTTATTTTGTGGCCTACCTAACCTGGAGCAGTACAAAGAAGGAAATTCTGGAAAATAAGTTTGTATCTCAGCCACACTGACACAGTTCAATGTTGACATAGATGTCTAACGAACATCTCAAACTTCACATATCCAAAACTCTCCCTCTGCATCTTCTCCACCAGCCACTGTGCTCTATCGGCATCCCCTTCCTTCCAAACCCTCAGTGTCATCCTTGACTTTTCTTTTTCCATCTCACCCTACGTTCCATCCTTCAGGAAGTCCAGACGGTTTTCTGCTTTCAAAATTATCTGGAATCTGACCACTTGGTGGAAGCCACCATAATGTCCCACCTGAATTACTGCAACAGCTACCCGAGTAGCCTCCTGGCTTCTCCATAGGCCTCCTTCCTGGTATATTTTCAGTACAAAAGCCAGAGTGACCCTTTTAAAGTATAAGTTGGGTCACATGACTCTGCTGCACAAAACCTTCTGGGGGCTCCTTGTTTCACTCAGAGTAAAAACCAAAGTCCTGGTAATGAGTGGCTTATAAATGCCTTTATCATCTATATTCTGTGCCATTATCTCTATGACCTCTATCTCCTCTTAATCTTGTCCCTCAGTGTCCCTCAAACTCATTGGGCACATTCCTACCTCAGAGCTTTCATAAGGCTGTTCTGTCTGCCTGGAACTCCTTTCCTTAGCTGCTAACATAACTTTGTCCTTGACCTAATTCAGGTCTTTGCTTAAATAGCACCTCAGTGAAACCTACTCTGACTACTCTATTTAAAATTACAATTTCCCCATCCCTATTTCTGCGCCAGCTAATCCTATTTCCTAACTAGCTGCATATTTTTTTCAGTAGCAATTACTACATTTTAAGATACGCTTTACCTGTTATTATATTTATGTCTGCTTCCTCCAATTAGACATGAAAGCCCAACAAGGGCAGGGGTTTTGAAGGTTTTGTTTCATTGATGTGTTTTAGGTGCCAGACCCTGGCAGAGTAAGTGTCTAATAAACACTAAACACTTGGTGTATGAATTGAGTGTTACCAATCTGTGCCTCCCCATTAAGTTGGAGAAGGGAGATACTGAAAAGTTATGTTTTACATTTCTTCATTTATTGGAAGCAACTCTTTCTTCATGATTCCAGGGAATTTCTGTAAGGAAGGTAACCCTCTCCATTGTTTAAAGCCTACAATCATAGCATCTCTTCTTTTTACCTAACTACATTTTAGCTGCAAACTTTTCATTCTTTTTAATCACCCTGGGGGCATATATGTTTCATAAATCTAAGATTTATTGGACCACTTTCGCAGCCTTTGAATTGCTGTGTTCTGGATTCATTTAACCTAATTTACAGTTTCTATAGTTTCTAGCTTTTGAGAAAGGTTTTAAAGAAGGGAAAGGAAGTCATTTGCAGGAAAAATACGGCACTGTTTTCTGTCTCTGTAACAGAGAGGTTGGAGGAAAGAGAAAAACTGTGATTTAGTGGAACAAGAGCTTCCTAGAAAGTGAGACAAGCAAGTGCTAATGATCCCTAGCAATAGTCACAAAACCCAGAGATGACATCTGATATGGTTTGGCTCTGTGTCCCCACCTAAACCTCATCTCAAATTGCAATCCTCATAATTTCCTGTGTCAACCTGGTGGGGGGTGATTGGATCATGGGGGTGGATTCCTCTGTGCTGTTCTTGTGCTAGTGAGTGAGTTCTCACGAGATCTGTTGGTTTTGTAAGTGTTTGAGAGTTCCTCTTTCACCTGCTGTCTTGCCTGCCACCATATAAGACATGCCTGCTTCTCCTTCCAGCATGACAGTAAGTTTCCTGAGGTGTCCTCAGCCATGCAAAACTGTGAGTCACTTAAATCTCTTTTCTTTATACATTACCAGGTCTCTAGTAGTATCTTTATAGCAGTGTGAAAATGAACTAACATAGTAACCTTCGTCAGTGGAAGGCAGAATGAGGACAGGGTTATTCAGGAGGGTTTGTAGCTGAAATCAAATGACATTAAAGCCATTTAAATATATTATATGACTATAACATGGTGTTTTGCATCACATTGTACTCTAGTGACTTATGTGTCTGTCCCCTTCATTAGACCAAATATCACACCAGAGCTGGGATGAAGTGGTTTTCCTCTTACGCTTCCCAAACCTGGCCAAGTACTGATCCCTGGAGGCAACTCAGCAAGGACCTACTGGGTGAATAGCAAATGAATAAAATATCTCCTTAATTAGCATTAGACAAAAATTATTCATTATCATGTAACATGAGTCATTCAACTGGGACAAGGAAGGACTCTGGAAAGGAAAAGTAGCATTTTTTGAAGGCCTATTGTGTTATTTATATAAACTAGCTTGCATGGTACCTTTTGCATGCCTGGTACTCTTCACATGGTGGCTATTTTTATTTTCTTATTTAATTTTTACTAACTTCAAGAGGTGGATGTTATATCTCCTTTTTGACAAGTAAGGAAACTTCGACTCAGAGAAAGGGTGTATCTTTTAGGACCACTTAACCAGGGGGCATCAGAGACAGGATTCAACCCCAAGGTCATTTACTTTCTCCAATCCTATTGCTCTTCTGTGGTCTCTAGAAGGACTCATGGAGAGCACATGGCAGATGTATATGTGGATATGTGAAATGCATATTACACATACATGTAGGCAGTATCCATTATAGACATGGAAAGGAAATGCAAAAACTCATCTCTGGTACCTTTTTCCCCTCTTATAATCCAACTGCGGGGTCCTTTGCCTTGCTTCTGAGCATCTTGTATCTCATCCTTTTCTGACATCCTCACCCCCAGCAATCATTACATTATTCAACTTCTCTAAGCTTCAATTGTCTCATCTGGAAAATGGAAATAATTATATTCCCCTCATAGATTCACTGCAAAGATTAAGTAAGAATAAAAGCTAACATTTATTGAGTGCTTGTTATATACCAGACGCTATTTCAAGCATTTATACAGACTAATGTATTTAATTTTCACAACAATCCTGTGAGTAACTATAATTACTGTCATCATGGTCACTTAATGAGTGAGGAAGCTGAATGCCAGAGATTAAGTGACTCTCCAAGGTATCTAGCCAACAGAGCCAAAACTCGAACCTGAGCAGTCTGGCTCCACGGGTCATCATACCATTTCATCTCTGCCATATTAATTAAAAACCTATTTTGTCTCTTAAAGATAGCCTCTAAGATAATTATAAAAATAGCTACCATTTACAAAATGTCAACTTATGCCAAACACGGTGGTCTCTACCCCACACTGGTCTACCAAGAGGTCTCCAGTTCCTCACAGCATTATCATAAGGGTTAAATGACATGGAAAGTACAAACATATAATAGATTAATAGGTCTAATTTCCACCCAGAAATAACCAGTATTACTATGTTTATATAGAAACTTCTGTAAGTTTTTCTATACCTATATACAAATAAATGAAAATAGATTATATTGTATGTTCTAGTTCTTTTTACTTCCCAAAATACCGTGAATGTTTTCCCATGTCAATATTCATCAACCACATGCATTTTCAGTAGGTTTCATATTATCCCCAAGTTGGCAAAAATTGGTTCTTTGGTGTAAAAAACCTTAGATATTACAATGATTTGTGGCTCCTCCAAAGGTCCATAGTATATAACAGGTATATATTTGCGGTCTTAAAATTTCATGGGAAAGAAGGGATTGATGGATAACAATTAGGAAAAAAGAGTCTAAAAAGGCTTGGATATGGTTTGGCTGTGTCCCCACCCAAATTTACCTTGAATTGTAGCTCCCATAATTCCCACATGTGACGGGAGGGACCTGCTGGAAGGTAATTGAATCATAGGGGTGGGTCTCTCCTGTGCTATCTCCTGATAGTGAAAAGTCTCAAAAAATCTGATGGTTTTATAAAGGGCAGTTCCCTTGCACAAGCTCTCTTTGCCTGCCGCCATGTAAGATGTGGCTTTGCTCCTCATTTGTCTTCCACCGTGATTGTGAGGCCTCCCCCACCATGTGGAACTGTGAGTCAATTAAACCTCTTTCCTTTATAAATTATGCACTCTCAGGTATGTTTTTATTAGCAGCATGAGAAAAAACTAATACAGGCTCTTTAGAGAGGCAACAATTTAAAAACTTTTGAAAAACACTGATCAACAACATAATTTTACATAACAGGACAGCATTCCTTTGGATGAATATGCCATGATTTATTTATCTGACATTTTGTTATTGAAAACTAAGAATGATTCCAATTTTTAGCACTATAAACAATACTTCAGTAAACATCCTTACAGTAATTATTTTGTGCATCTTTTCAATTATTTCATTAAGAGCAATTTTCAAAAGAAGAATTAAAAGTTGAAGGATGTTTCAAGGCTTTTAATATATAGACAGTCTTCTACTTCAGGCATTTTTCATAGAAATTTTCAATTCTAGTTATACCTATAGCTAGAGAAAAGAAAAAAACATTTTTTATACAACCAAAGTTAATAAATTCACTACTAGTGTGATATTGTACTGTAAGACAACACTGCAAACAACTGTTTCTCAAAATGCTTTTGTCTGGAATGTTCTGAAATATATCGTCACTTAAAACATTTCATTGTCAGTAAGAAGAACTTCCTTTCTCACATAACCTGATGGTGATATATTTGTGCATTTTTGTTATGTAACAAGAACCTTCAGCAAGCTGAACTCATAATGATTCAAGCTGAAAACAACTTGATTCTTTCCACCCACTGTATCCTTCAAACTTACTGTTTCTTCCCAGAAACTTGCAGACTCAGATGGGTCCTATAACTTTTCTAGACCCTCTTATTTTTCAAGAACAGAAAGTCTTCTAAAACTATTAGTTTCCAGGAGAGTCTCATGTCAGTAAATCATTGTCCAATCTAGTGAAACAATCAAATCTGAAGCTCATTCAGAGGGTTAGCTTACTCCAGCCTGGGTAACAAAGCAAGACTCTGACTCAAATAAAAAAGGTGGGGGTTGGGGGGAAAGCGTCTCATGCTCCTGAGCCACTTTCATTTGGAAAGCTTATAGTGGGGTGGCTTCCTCTTAGTAAGGCACCAGGATTTTTATTAACTTGGGTATGGTAAGACGCACAGATGCAGATATGACTGTCATGCAGGAGGAAGTGTTTACTCACACTTCCCCAGAAGCAGGAGGCAGGGCAGGCCATGCCAGGAAGCACCAGGGTTGGTCAGAAGGCAGAGGGAGCAAAGGGAAAATGTGGGCAAGGACCTTTGTTCTAGTTTCTGTGGAATTGGGCAAGGCAGGTGAGCAGGCTTAGGTTGGCTGGTTTGAGCAACTTCTGAAGGCTCTGGGGTGATGAGGCCTGTCTCTATTTTCCTGGGTCCAGGTCCTGGCATGATTAGGGCAAGGGGACAGTGGCTCAGAGTGTAAACATCTGATAGAGGAGCTGATGGGCTGACAGCTTTGGATTGGTTGGTTTGCACATGAAAGGCATGTTTCCAGGTGAGTCATTTATTTTATTCTTTTTTTTTTTCTTTCTTTTTTTTTTTTTTTTTTTTTTTTTTTTTTTTTTTTTTTTTTTTTTTTTTTTTTTTTTTTTAGACATAATCTGGCTCTGTCACCCAGGCAGGAGTGTAGTGGAGAGATCATGGCTCACTGCAACCTCAACCTCCTGGGCTGAAGTAATCCTCTCACCTCAGCCCCTCAGGTAGCTGGAACTACAGGCTTGTGCCACTATGCCCAGCTAATTTTTGTATTTTTTGTAGAGATGGGGTTTCATCATGTTGCCCAGGCTGGTCTCAAATCCCTTGGCCTCCCAAAGCCCTGTGATTACAGGCATGAGCCACTGTACCCAGCTTATTTACTATTTTTAGGAATTGGCTAACCCTGGAAAGGGCAGTGTCTCTAGGGTTAGCAAGACACCTGGTGTCAAAGCATCAGAAATCTAGATGAATGTACTTCTGTTCTCTCTTCCCATCTTGCTCTTTTACTTGATCTCTGCCCAGACCCCAGATCCCCCCCACCCTAGATAATTCATCACTTTGGCCTGGGGAAGGGGAGATGAGGCACAGCACAGGTCTCAGTGGCCCAGCCCCAAGCTCATCTGTGCGAGTGCTCTCTGAGTGCGGTGGATCCTCACAACTCACTCCTTTTCTGGGACATAAGGAGGCTTTTATGAGTTTTTTAAAAATCCCCTCTGGGTACCTCCAACTGAATTCCTGCCAAGTGAGGTAGATCTTGACTTTCTTGGCTGGCCAATTTCAACCTCTTTTAACCCTGAGTCCCTTTGACAAAGGTCTACCTCCAGTTCTTTCTGTGGGGGAAGTTAGTCTTGCCCTCGATGAAGGCCTTTGAAAAGCATCCTCCTTTGTAATTGGCCATGTCCAGCTGTGAGCTGCCCCCTTGGCCCAAGGGAAGAATGTGCTCCTGAGCCTGCCACTGGTGGAAGGTACTGTACACCAAGGCACCATGTCAAGCTGACCTGGCCTTGCCAGTGCAGCCCACCCCTTATGCTTGGGCCAAGCTCTCCACCTGGCTCTGATGCAGGGCAGGAGAGCCCCAAACTTGGGTCTTAGCTTGGGAGGCTTGACCCAGGAAGGAATTCAAGGGTGAGTCAGTGGTGTTAGACAGCAACTTTTATTGAAGCGGTGGTGCACAGCAGCAGCAGAGGCCCTGCTCCTTGCAAAGCAGAGCTGCCCTATGGACAGTGTCTCCAGAGTAGCAGATCAGAGGTGGATCTGCAGTTATACTTATACCTACTTTCAATTATATGCAAATTAAGGGATGGATTATGCAGAAATTGCTCCAAAAAGGGTGGTAACTTCCAAGTCATCAGGTTGTTGCCGTGGAAAGGGATAGTAACTTTTAGGTGTTGCCATGACAGTGGTAAACTGACGTGGCATACTGGTGGGAATGTCTTAGGGAAAGGTACTTCTGTCCCCTCCCTGTTCTAGCTGGTTCTCAATTTGGTCCACTGTCTGAGTCCCACCTCTGGAGTCAAATCCCACCTCCTGCCTTAGCTCTACTGCAGCCCCCTTCCCACTGTGATGGGGGTGAACATCCCCTCCCCCTCCCACATGTGGCCAAAGGCAGGGATTGGGAGGAAGACCCCACACATCACAACATGGTCAAAAGAAATCCTCACACTCTCTTCCTTTTTGCATTCAGTCCTTTTACGACTCCAGTTGGCTAATGGGTTAAGCTTCGTAAAAGCTGCTTCTGGCTCTTACATGCCTTGTGTAGGTGCTCTTTGAATTTGACAGTCCCTGGAACCCCTAATTTCTCAGTCTTTGGAGCAAAACTGAAACAAAACAGGTGACATCCTGATATCCTGTGAAAATTAAAAATAACCACTAAAGAGAAAGGGAAACAAACATTAAATATGATGAAACTGCTGAGACTCCTCAAGCTTTCAGACGAAAACCATGTTTACCATCCAAAAGGCAAGTCAAACACGAATCTTTCAATAATCAAATGACAGCAGCAGTTATGCCTCATTGACTCAATAATTCAATGCCACACTTATGCTCACAAGTCAGCTTATATACCTCTTCTGTTTCGAAAGTATATAACTCAATATTTTTATTGTTGGTTACTACTTTAATCAAGGTGAGAGTTTGGTGTTATTTTTAACATGATAGAATAAAATAATTGGAAATCATATCCAATGGTGATGCTTTAGGCCTTGGCAATATCAAATGATAAAACTAGGGTTTTCAAAATGTATTTCAAGTCCCAATTTTCTTTAGATAAATTTGATTGGTCAGTTGTTCTTAAAAAAAGCATAGCTTTGACTCACAGAGTAATTTCCATCGAATGACTTCTTTGACGTATCCATTCAGAGCCAAGCTTACAACAACTGATGAAGAACTGAGAGTCATAATTCCACTTCCATTCCCAGAGTGTGTTTGCTTTTGGTAGTATGGTTTTTATTATTGATTATCTTCCCTTGTAGTAACTAGATTTTTTAAACCTAGATTAATTTGGGGAAACAATTAAAAATCTCATATCAGTTAAGGAATTGTTGGCTAGAAAATGCAGCCACTGTGTCTCATTGTTGCAGACTAGAGTTTAAGGAGGCAGCCGGGTAACTTGAAATTACAGATGATTTATATTAAACAGCATCTCTTGAGTTCTAGAATTAATTCCCAAAACTTAAACTGTTCTTCAACCACCATTCCTGAGTTTCTTTTTGAGTCACATTCAGTAGAAAATTGGATTTTTTTTTTTTTAAATTTCACGAGCAAGGATTGATTTCAATTCCAGTTATCTATTATTGCATAACGACCCATGAATGGTGTTTCAAAGCCATCACTATCATGTAGTATTCCTCCTGGATTTTGTGGGCAGGAATTTGGAAATGGCTCAATGGAGTATTTCTGCCTAACCTTCGCTCTTGAGGTTGCAGTGTGATGGTGGCTGCCGTGGGATCAGCAGTGTGATGATGCATGAAGCCATGGGTGAGGCACCTCTCTTGGTATGGTCTCTCTTCATGGCTAGTTTCTGTTTCCTCTCAGCATGGCAGCCTCGGCTTCTTACATAGTGGTTCAGAGCTCCAGAGGCTACGTCTTCTCAGTCTAAAGACTTGTGAGCTAAAGAGACAATTTACCTGCTCTCTACACGTGCAACCTACAATAGGTAGGACAGCATAGGATAACTGCTATAGATGCTGCCTTTCCAAAAAGTAGTCTGCCAGGTGTGGTGGTTCACACCTGTAATCCAAGCACTTTGGAAGGCAGGAGGATCGTTTGAGGCCAGGAGTTGGGGGCCAGCCTGGGCAACATAGCGAGACCCCAATCTCTTCAAAAAATGTAAAAATTAGCCAGATGTGGAGGCATAGATACATAGTCCCAGCTACATAGGAGGCTGAGGTCTGCAGAAGTTTGTGGGTTCAAATGTCTCATTTTATTTTATAATGTTTCCATCTTTGTCTGTCCCAGTCGATGTTTCTGCTAATAAAATTTGCCTAAAACTCTGTGACTTTCTAATAAACTATAATGGGATATTCAGTGTAGAAATGCAAAAACAGTCCTGACATATATGAAAAGGAGCCTACGTTTGCTCCAAGTAAGGGAAAGACACATTACAATTTACTAAGAGAGCCTGTGGGAGATTCTAGACTTCTGAGGATTTTCTGTTTCTTCATCAGTGTGCTGGTTACACAGGTATGTTTGGTTTGTGAAGTGTCTATCTGTACACATGTATACACTTTTCTATATGGATATTATGCCAGTAAGACATTGAAAAGAAAATTACACTGAGATACCATATCTCTGCTTATCATATATGCAGACATCCCAAGGTTAGATAATACATCCTCTAGAGGAGGCAGTGGGGAAACAGGAACTCACATATTTTGCTTGTGGATATGCAAATTGGCGCATCCCTATACAGTGGTATTTTACAATATTAGCAAAGTTATGTATCCATTCATCCTTTGTCCCAGCAGCCCTACTTTTAGAAATCTCTCCCAGACACATGGGCAAAATTATAAAATGGCCACATGCTCCATGCTACTCATTGCTAAAACTATTTGAAATAGCAAAGGTCTGTAAACAACCCAAATGTCTATCAATAGCAGTCAGATGACTAAGACTTTCACAAAAAGAGCTATTATGTAGTCGTAAGAGGAAAGAGAAAGGGTCTATACATTGCCATAGAGTTATCTCTCCGATATATTGTAAAGTTTAAAAATGTGAGCTGTGAAATGGTGTTAAAAGAGGAAGAAAGTGAAACTCAGATGAGTTCAAAATTAAACAAATGAAGCATAAATAAAACCAATAAAAAATGGTTAGCAAAGGGAGGGGAGGGACCAGTATAGAGAAGACAAAGGTGAATTTTGTTTTATAGTCTTCAGAAGTATGAAAACAGTGACCATAACATTTGTTGTCCTGACTGGGACACTTCTGAGTGTGAAAACGAGTGGTGTTCATAATTATTCCAGGACAGCAGGTGTAAACTGGATGGACCTGGGCCACTCAGGACCTGTGACTACCTAGGTTGGATGTTATTAAGGAATTACTCATAATTTTGTTGGATGTAGTATAGTTATAGAGGCATGATGGAGTTTTCACAGATGACATGATATCATGTGTGAAATGTGCTTTCAAACTTTGCTTCTCAAACTTGTGCATGCATGAGAATCACTTGGAGAACTCGTTAAAACACAGAGTACTGAGTCTCACCCCCAGAGGTTCTGATTCAAGAGGTCTGCAGTGGAAATGAGAATTTGCATTTTCAAAGGATCTCTGCTACGGTTGCTGTTTCTGAGTTTTAGACCAACCTTGCGTAGCGCTGTTTTAAAACACTGCACTTCAGCTCTATGTGTGTATGCCTCCATATAAAACTACACATATATATGTACGTACACACACAGACATACATGGACATATATAGTCAGCTCTTGGTCTCCATCTCTGTGTGTGTGTATGTGTGTGTGTGTGCCCGTGTGTGTGTATTTAAATAGGGGAATAGCTGCAATGAGATTGGCAAGACATTGATCAATTTTGAACTTGAGTGGTCAATACAGTCAGCCCTGCATTTCTACTGGTTCCACATCTGCAGATGCAACCAACGGAAGATGGAAAATATTCAGAAAAATTTAAAACTAAAAAATAACAATATAACAGCAAAAATAATACAAATTAAAATAGTGCATAAAACCCATTTACATTCTATTGGTGTTATAAGTAATCTAGGGGATGATTTAAGGAACACATATGTTCATAAGTTACATGCTAATACTATGCTATTTCATATGAGGGACTTGGGCATCCCTGGATTTTGGTATCCATGGACCGTCCTGGAGCCTCTCCTCCCCTCACACTGGGGGGCAGCTGCATATGATATTATTTTACTATTCTTTTCACCTTTGTGTATATTTGAAATTCCTAAGTTTGTTTTGCTTTATTTTTTCAATTCAGGAGGTTGAGGTCCAACTCAAATGGGAGCTCATATATTCCCTTAATCCCTTTGGTTAGAACTTCGTAAGTTTTATTTCCATAAGAATCATATTTATACTTCCACTGCAGTGAAAGCCAATAAAAATGAAACATAAAAATTCACCCTAAATATTATTATCCATGAGCCACATTTTATGATTATGCATACACCATTATGACCCAATGTGATGAAAAACCTACAGAATGCAATCAGTGAATCTATATTTTAAAATAAATTTTGAAGTTTGAAAATGAATATAGAAAAGCTTTCCCCCTCCAACTTCTACTTCTTCTTCAATATAGAAGGAGCTCTTTTAATTGTTCCCCTGTACCACTGTGCCTCTGTTATAACTTTCCTGACATTCTCTTCCCTATTCTGGGCAGTATTTCTGTTCCT
>NW_016107435.1:2938122-2943767 GCF_001604975.1 Cebus imitator | reverse complement strand
TTTTTTAGAGACAGGGTCTCACTATGTTGCCGAAGCTGGTCTCAAATGCCTAGCCTCAAGGGATCCTTCTTCCCTAGGCTCCCAAGTGGCTGGAACTAAAAGAGTGCACTATTACACCTAGCTTTTTTAAATTTTTATTTTGTAGAAAGAATATCGTTCTGTTGCCCAGGGTAGAACTCCTGGTCTCAAGCAATCCTCCTGCCTTGGCCTCCCAAAGGGCTGAAATTATCCGTATGAGCCCTGCAGCCAGCCTCCTTCTCTTTTATTGATTCATCTCCTTTGTAGGTGCTTTATCTTTTTCACCATCCTCTCTGCCTTTCTAAACCTATATTTTATTACATTTGTGAGTCAGGTTTTACATTGTCCGTTTTTACATTGTCAGTTTACAAAGTGATTGGGGTATTTTATATTTTTTCTCTTGAAATTGAATTAATTTGAACTACATAAAGCTTTTAGATGGTCTTTTTAAACACCTGGATATGATCAGTAGATTTTTACAGAAAAAAATTACCCCCACCAGCAACATGACAGACCGCATATTTGGGCTTCTGTAAAGTTTCTTGTTTCTTACATGTAGTCCTGGAAATAGCTTGTAGTTTTCTGGAAATGTGAACTTTTTTACTAAACTGTGCAATTCCCACTTACGAACGGTTGCATTCCGCATTCCCCACATCCTGAAGGTTGTAAAACCAAGCACAGTATGGTAAAATGTGGCACTATTTTACAATGATTACAGAAATTTATTTTTTGTGACAGTTGCAAAAAAGTGGACCATGACTCAGAGTTTTTATTGGAGCCTTACTTTAGGGGAATTTATGAATAGTAGGAACGAAGCAACATTTTGACAGAATAAACCTCTACAGAAGTTTCTCAAATTTAGAGTTCAAAAGATCTATTTAGGAAATGATAGCAAACATAAATTCCTCTACAGTTGACAGCTCACGTTCAGCTTTGTGGTTCATTCTTTTCCAAAATACATTCATATGTCTGAAGTTTTCATGGGAAATTTCTGGTTAGTATCAATCCCTACTCATATTTAAACAAGGAGTTTAATATCTTTACAATGTTGATTTTCACATGACTTCTTTGGAAAAGAAAACCATATCCCACAGATTTCTTAGACAGAAAATACAGGCCAACTATCAGAGTAATCAATCATTATTTTCTAAACAGATTTTTTTTATATCCTTATTTTTATTTTTTGAATAAGGAAAATAAAGCTTGCTATGATTATGTAATTTATTATAAGCTCCAAGTGGCAGAGATAGGTGCTTGGATTTTGATTCATTAATTGTTTGGCCACTGCCATATTTATGAATCTACAGATGCTTTTTTAACAGTACATGTCATGAATAGTTAGCTCACAGGATTTCCTGCCCATAAAATCTCAGGGTGAATGTATTTCCTAAATTGGCTTTAATTTAAATTTTTGTATGGCATCAAATAACTTGCTTATCATCATAACTTTTTGTCCTAAGAGACTTCTTAATGGGTACATCTATTTGTTCCTGTATATTTTGAGATCATGTCACACCCAAAAAGTATTTTTAGCCAAACAATAAAGTAGTTTCTTAAAATATCTGTTTAGATAATGCAGGAACAGAAAACCAAACACCACATGTTCTCACTCAAAAGTGGGAACTGAACAATGAGAACACGTCGACAAGGGGAGGGGAACAACACACACTAGGGCCTGTTGTGGAGGGAGGGAGAGCATCAGGAAAAATAGCTAATGTATGATGGGCTTAATACTTAGGTGATGGGTTGATAGGTTCAGCAAACCACCATCACACACGTTTACCTATGTAACAAACCTATGTAACATGCTTATCTATTTATGCAAACCCATGTGTCCTGCACATGTACCCTGGAACTTAAAAAGAAAAAAGAAAAGAAAAAGATACATGTAGAAGGTTATATAAAGCCAATTTAGGAAATACATGCACACCTGAGAATGCATTTCTCTGATGATTAGTGATGTTTGTTGGCTGCTTGTATGTATTCTTTTGAGAAATGTCTGTTCATATCTTTTGCCCATTTTTAAATGAGGTTATATGTTTTTTCACTTGTTTAATTTGCTGGTAGATTCTGAGCATTAGACTCTGCCATATCCATAATCTGTGAATATTTTCTTTCATTCTGTAGGTTGTTTACTCTGTTGAAAGTTTATGTTGCTGTGCAGAAGCTCTTTATTATAACTATGTCTGACTTGTCAAGTTTTATATTTGTTGCAATTGCTTTTGAGGACTTAGTAATAAATTATTTCCCAACACTGATGTCTAGAATGGTTTTTTAGGTCTTTAAGACCTAAAACCATAATAGAAGAAAATCTAGAAATCTATTATCTTAAGTTAACTTTTGTATATGGTGAAACTTAGGGGTCCAATTTCAATCTGCATCTGGCTAGCCAGTTATCCCAGCACCATTGATTGAATGGTGAGACTCTCCCATTGCTTATTGTTGTTAACTTCATAGGAGATCAGATAGCTATAGGTGTGTAGCTTTATTTCTGGGTTCTCTACTCTCCATCGGTCTAAGTGTTTGATTTTGTACTAATGCCATACTGTTTTAGTTACTGTAGCTTTATACTATAGTTTGAAGTTGGGCAATGAGGTGCCTCCAGCTTTGTTCTTTTTGCTTAGGATGGCTTTGGCAGTTCAGGCTCTTTTTGGTTCCACGTGAATTTTAGAATAATTTTTTTCTTAGTTTTGTGAGAAATAATGTTGTTAGCTTGATGGGAATAGCACTGAATCTGTAGATTGCTTTGGATAATACAACCCTTTTAACAAGGCTAATTCTTCCTATCCATGAACATGGAATATTTTTCCATTTGTTTGTGTCATCTATAATTTCTTTCAGCAGTATTCTGTAGTTCTTCTTAGACATCTTCTACTTCCTTGTTTTGATGTATTCCTAAGCCTTTTATGATATTTTATTTTATTTCATTTTATTATTTTATTTTATTGCAGCTATTGTAAATGGGATTCCATTCTTGATTTGGCTCCCAGATTGAACAGTATTATTGTATTGAAATGCTATGATTTTTGTACATTGATTTCGTATTCTGAAATTTTGCTAAAGCCATTATCAGTTCCAGGAGCCTTTTGGCAGAGTCTTTTGCGTTTTCTAGTTACCAAATCATGTTGTCAGCAAGGAGAGAGAGTTTGACTTCTTTTTTTCCTATTTGGGAACATTTTCTTTCTTTCTCTTGCCTGATTGCTCTGGCAATGACTTCCAGTATTATGTTGAATAAAAGTAATGAGAGTGGGCATTCTTGTCTTGTTAAAGTTCTCAAGGAGAATGCTTCCAGGTTTTATGCATTCAGCATGATGTTGGCTATGTGTTTGTCATAGGTGGCTATTATTATTTTGAGGTATGATCCTTTGATGTCCACTTTGCCGAAGAAAATCTTATCATGGAAGGATGTTGAATTTTTATCCAAAGGTTTTTCCTCACCTATGAAGAGGATCACATAGTTTTTGTTTTTAATTCTGTTTATATGTTGGATCACATTTACTGATTTGCCTATGTTGAACAAAACTTGCATCCCAGGAATAAAGCCTAACTTTTTGATGTGCTACTAGATTTGGTTTGCTAGCATTTTGTTGAGGAGCTTTGCATCTTTGTTCATTAGAGATAGTAACACACAGCTTTCTGTTTTGTGTCTTTACCAGGTTTTAGCATCAGGGTGATGCTGGCTTCATAGAATGAGATAGAAGTTTTTAACTGGTTGCTTTTTAGTTTCTGTTGCATGGTTGCTTTACAGGATCTGTGGGCTAGGTACTTAGGTGTGTATTTGTGGTAGTAGGTATCATTCTTTCATTTCCATGTTTAGACCTACCTTAAGGATCTCTTGTAAGGTTGTCTAGTGGTAACATATTTCCTTAGCACTTGCTTCTCTGGAAAAAAATTATTTGTCCTTTGCTTATGAAGCTTAGTTTGGCAGGATATGAGACTCTTGCTTGGATTTCTTAAAGAACTTATTTTTTTAAGAACGTTGAGAGTAGTCCCTCAATCTCGCCTGGCTTGTAAGGTTTCTGCTGAGAAGTCCACTACTAGCCTGGCAGGGTTCCCTTGTATGTGATCCGACTTTTTTCTCTAGGTGCCTTTACAATGTTTTCTTTAGTGTTGACCTTGGACAGTCTGATGAGTGTATGCTGTGATAATATTCATTTTGTATAACATTTTGCAGGTGTTCTCTAGATTTCTTGTATCTGGATATCTACCTATCTAGCAGGATTAGGGAAATTTTCTTGAATTATCCCCTCAAATATGTTTTCTAGGTTATTCTCTTTGTCTCTGTCTCGCTCAGGAATGCCAATAATGCATTCATTTGGTTGCTTTACATATTCCCATTTAAATTTTTTTTCCCTTTTCTTTTTAAGATGTTTATCTCTTCCTTCATTTCCTGGATTGCTTTAGAAGTTTCTTTGTGTTGACTTTCAACCTTGTCTTGGATCTTGTTCAACTTCCTTGTAATCCATGCTCTGAAATCTTTATCTGTCATTTCTGAGTTCCTGTTTTGGTTACAGGCCGTTGTTGGAGAGCTAGTGCCATCCTTTGGTGGTGGTGCCACATTTAGATTTTTCATGGTACCAGAATTCTTGCACTGGTTCCTTCTCATTTGGAGATGCTGGCACTTCAGGTCTTTGTCATTATTTTCATGCGAGTAGCTTTCTTTTTTGTTTTTCTTTTTTATTTTTCTTTCCTTATAATTTTTTTCTTCTTTTCCTTTCCTTAACCCCCCTGTCTAGGGAATGTGGCTGTAGAGAATGCTGGGTGGGGTCTTTCTGGTTTTGCTTCTATAGCCCTATGCACTCCTGTTGACAGGTTTTATATCTAACCAATGCTTTCATATAATCATAATTTCATGATTATGATTTTCCTGTCTTAATATATTGTTAGTAAAGAATAATTGGCTAAATTTTGATTAGGTGTTTGACTCCTTAGCTGGAGAGTATACACAGTTCACTTGTGTAACCAATCTTCAAAGCATCACTTTATTGGAAACATAATCAGTATGTTAGACTAATATTTGTTTATTTAAACATTTTGTGGTATCACTCAGTTTTGGCCAACAATTTTATGAAGAATTGTTTCACATGTTGGGTCAGTGTCTATACAGTAAGCGAAATAGTTCCCATTTCTAATAAGACTCTAGTTTCTTAGAACTGACTATTTTCTAAACTTGGGAAGCAGCCGGAAGGCAATGTTACATTACCTGGTGCTCTGCTGAGACTTTTTATTTCCCTCAGCTCCCAATTTCATTTGGTGTTGTTTTCCTCTTGACTTGACAGAGGCTGATAACGAGAGCTGAGGAAGAAATATAAATGCAGCATTTGGGGTAACACTCTGCTTCCCTCTTTTGTGCTAAGCAGGCAAGTCAGGGACACCTGAGATTATGAAGGCATCTCTCAACAGTTCTGCCTGAGAATCCAAGAATGACAGTAATAGTTACCTTGCCTAGGCTGCTGCTACCTCTCTCCTTTATGAGAGCAATTGACATGCTCCATGTTCAGATCCCAGGTACCGGTCAGCTGCAGTTTCTCTTTCAGACAAAAGTGGTGCCAATGTTCCTACTACTGCTCGTGTATCACTCCTTATCTCCTTTTTTTTTTTTTTTTTTTTTTTTTTTTTTGAGGCGG
>NW_016107435.1:2907247-2938049 GCF_001604975.1 Cebus imitator | reverse complement strand
TCTCCTGCCTCAGCCTCCTGAGTAGCTGGGATTACAGGCACGCGCCACCATGCCCAGCTAATTTTTTGTAGCTTTAGTAGAGACGGGGTTTCACTATGTTGACCAGGATGGTCTCGATCTCTTGACTTTGTGATCCACCCGCCTCGGCCTCCCAAGGAGCTGGGATTACAGGCTTGAGCCACCGCGCCCGGCCCCTTATCTCCTTATTTTAAAGTATTATTTTACCTGGAAGTGTAATGGTTAGAGAAGTGACTGTAAATAAATAGGAGTTGTTATTTTCTTTTCTAAGCTTCTGTCCTTAGAGACCAATTTTCATAACATCTCTTGAGCTCTCCATGTAAAATCGGTCTGCTCTAATTCCCCTCTCCATTAGTTACGTCTGAGCCTGGCTTCTCAGGTTATTCAGAAAAGAAAATACAAAATATATTCACGCCTCCATTTCCTTTTTGCCACCTTTAAAAGTTACCATATATTCATTTATCCTTTTCTCCCTCTTTTCTGAGGGAGAAGAAATCCTTAGTTTCTTCAAAAATTAATTTTTTCAACTTTGCTAATGATCTTCCTTCTTTTCTACCTTCTCTGGGGATTTATTTCATTAATTTTTCTACTGCATTTCTCTCTTTTGTTTATTTCTTACTTCCTGTAATCATGCACAAATATTACCATTGTATAAAAACCTTCTCTAATGTCACACTCTCCACCAAGTTACTTGCCTTTTCTTCTCCTCTGTTTTATTGCCAAACATCTTGGAAGAGCTATCTCATCTCTCACTTAATTCTCAATCCTGGGAAACCTGATTTCAGCCCTCAGCAGTTGGCTGAAATTGGACAGAAGAGGTCATCCATGTCCTAACTGCCAAATCCATTGTATTTGGGTGGTCATCTCACAGAACCTCACCACAGGCCTCCCCTCTGGGGCTCCTCCCTTGGGTTTGTGAGACAGCCCTCTTCACCTTGTTCTTCCACTCTTCCTAGTCTCACCCTCATCTTTTTAAATGGAACCCAAAGTTCTTTCCTGGGGTTGATGTTAATCAGAGCTGGGGAGATGGACTTGGCAATGGCTCCTACCATATTCTCTCTGGTGACACGTGTAGACATGGGTCATCACTTGGTTTCCATTTTCCCCTCTTTCCAGGACCATTACAGAAATAAGTGCTTCACAATATCTGAAATTCAAGTCCAGAAATTGCCATTTTTGTTTCCTGTCTTAATCCATTTTGTGTTTCTACAAAAATACCTAAGGTTGGGTAATTTATAAAGCAAAGAGATTTTTATGGCTCATGACCCTGCAGGCTGTACAAGAAGCATAGCACCACCATCTGCTTCTGGTGATGCCTCAGGAAGCTTCCACTCGTGGTAGAAGGCAGAGGGGAGCAGACATCACATGGCGAGAAAGGGAGGAAGAGAGAGGTAGAGGTATCTCGATACTTTAAACAGCCAGCCCTTGCAGGAACTAATAGAGCAAGAACTCACTAATTACCAACGGGATGACACCAAGCCATTCATGAAGGACCCTCCTCCATGTCCCAGGTACCTCCCACCAGGCCCATCTCCAACACTGGGGATCACATTTCAATGTGAGACTTGGAGGAGACAAATATCCAAATGATATCTTTTCTCTTCTTGCCTTGTCCTAATAAAGGAAGGAAGTTACTTGTAGTGATAAAGGCCTTGGTTTTCACTTTGTTGTCTGCTGCCTATTGAAATGGGTCAGAGCATAAAAGGGTTTTTCTGAGGAAAGGTAAATACGTGGAAAAGTTCCTGTTTCTGACCCTTTGAGATGAGCTCACAATGAGAATTTGAGCTCCACTGTGCTAATAGAGTCCATGAGCTTCCTGGTGTGCAGTCTCTCACTAGAGGACAGGGCAGCATATTCCACTTTAGTGAGTCATTGTGTAAAACATATTTGAGGCACAACTCTCATTACAAGGTTCACAGCACACCATATTGTGTCATTGAGAAACATTCAGGAAATCACTCAGAGAAGCTTTCCTGTATTCTCTGAGCATATTCCCTTTAAAGGCTTCTCAAAGTCAGATGACTCATTCATGCTACATATTTGTGTGTGGAGACCATAGTTACTTGCCTACTTCTCAATTCAGTCAAGCCTTTCTTCCTCCTCCTCTTCTCCTCCTACTTCTTCTTTTCTTTTCTTCCTTCCTGCTCATGAGACTATTTATGGGGAACCATTAATAATTCTTGAAAAATTGCACTTTCAACTTTCTTCTAAAGAAGAAAAGGCAGTTGTATAAATACTGGACTGAAAAGGAAAAACTTCTTGAAAAGCAGCATAAAAAGCCTGTGCCAGAAGCCAGACTGTGAACATCCCAAGACCCTGAGGCAGAAAATGCATCAGAGAAGCTCCAGTAGCTCCAAAGTTCTTTCCAGTCCCCATGTTATTGTAAAGAGAGAAATCTAGTAACCCCAGATAGGTAGCTGAGAGTTGAGAGTTTTAAAATTAATTTAATGTGCTGATCACATGTCTTAGTCAAGATTATTTCCAGTACTTATTAAAAGCCCAGTTTGCTGGGATTTTTTTTTTTTTTTTTTTGGTGTGTGTGTTTTTTGTTTTGTTTTATTTTTTAGCAGAAGTAAATATATGAATTATATAAGGCTTAATGCTCTTTGGTTTTCCTTTTTGAAAACTTAATTTTTAGAGAAATCTGAACCCTTGATAACTTTACAAGGAACATTTACTTAGTCATGCTTTTAGGTTGTAAAAGATTGATCTGAGGACTCCTTGCTTTGCCTTATTTTCCACTTTGTATATTGGAGATGATTTCAAGGGTTTTAAATCACAGCTCTAATTTAAAATGGAAGTGCCTTCGGTGGGCAGGGGTGGATATGTTAATGATATAGTAAATTGTTTATTCTTTCCATCAGTCTCCCAAATATTTCCATCCATTTGTATCCAAACCAAAAGTTGTTCTTTATTTCTTTATGTTTAGTTGTGTTTCACATCCCTTTTTTGAATCAGAGCACTCACTAATTACTGTGGGAATTTAACTTGCCCACTCTAATCAAATGCTGTTGAGAGTCCGGAGCCACCTGACATCCATCCTTTGGAATAATTTACAATGTCTACAACATAGGCGCAATGCCTTTTTTTTCCAAAATCAAATGTTTCTTCAGAAATTGAATAGCAAACAGCAGAGAATTTATCCCTTCTGAGTTCTGTTTTCAGTGGAATGAATCTAGGATTCATGTTTTAAATACCTGTGGACATAGCAATTTCAAAATTAGCCATCTTGCTCAATAGCAGATCTGAGAACAGACCAAAAAATGTGAAATTTGCTTAATTTATAATGATGTTACTGTAATCAGTCATAAATAATGACAGTGTTTTTCTTAAACTTGGCCTTGTATCAGCATCGCCTAGAGGGCTTGTTAAAACACAGATTGCTGGGCCCCACCACAAGAGCTTCTTAGTGGTTCTAGGGAAGCCCAATAATTTGCATTTCTAACAAGTTCCCAAGTGGTGCTGATGCTCTGAGTACAGAGATTGCATTTTAAGAACCACTATTCTAATTACAATGTTACAGTATGACAATTATACAAGGTGCTCTAAATCAGTTTCTATTTTCATTCTCTGCTTCTGCAGGAGAAACTGAAAAATTAATGTGGAAATTTACAATTTTGATAAAGAATATGTACTGAGAAAAATTATATTTTTAAAAACCTAATATCTCCTATGATCTCAGTATGTCCAGTACACCCGAGGCTAAGAAACCAAATCACCTTTCTCTCACTGACATGCTGCTATGGAATATATCTCTGGTTTCCCCTTTGCTAATGGACCAAGAGATGGCTATTACTAAGGCAGGGTGCGTTGGTATATTCAGCAGTCCAGTGCATCTTCAATCTGGTGGGTCTATTAAACATCACCATATTTTATGAACCATCATCTCCCCCAATGAAAGGATTGCATCAGTGCATTCTGCTCCAGCCAAAGCATAGGACACTAAGTGTCTTTCTCTGAACACAGAGAAAGACACTTTGGAATTCAAACACAACTAGGATTCTCTGTGTCACTATTTAAAGTAGTGCAAGAGTGACCCAGAATGTTTTCTTTCTTTCTTTGACTTCATTTTTTTAAAAAAGTATTTGGAATTTATGACTTCTGAAGTACCTTAAGGGTGTCAGTCTTCTCTTTGTTTGGAGAATATTAACTCCAAACAATGTTTCAGTTTTTTCTTTGTTTTGAGTTCGGGTCTCCCTCTATTGCCCAGGCTGGAGTGCAGTGGCACGATCTAGGCTCACTACAACCTCCACCTGCTTGGTTCAAGCAATTCTCCTGCCTCAGCCTCCTGAGTAGCTGGGACTCCACGGGCACACCACGACACCCGGCTAGTTTTGTATTTTTAGTAGAGACAGGGTTTCACCATATTGGCCAGCCTGGTCTTGAACTCCTGACCTTGTGATCAGCCCACCTCGGCCTCCCAAAGTGCTGGAATTACAGGTGTGAGCCACCGCGCCTGGCCTGTTTCAGCTTTTTCTTAAAAGAGATTAGAGAGTCAGGAGCTGTCCCAAGAGCAAGCTCAAACAAAATCAAAAGAGAAAGCAAAGACAGCACCCATGTAATTGAGCCAATGGGTGTGGCTGTGGATTGCCCATCAATCAGTGTCATAGCAGGGTGCGACAGCAGGAAGGTGTGCCACACCTGTCTCATGTTGGTTAAGGAACTACAGTTTCACTTCTGGCACTCGACACAGTGGGCAACAATGAGACTGGTTTGAATATGAAATGCACACAGCGGCAGATGTACTTAAATATAGTTTTTTCCAACGTTTTTGTGTCACATAATCTGTAACAAGAGTTTAAAAGAGCTGTGTAGTTCCTATTTTGTAGTCTATGGTAGCAAAGTAACCTGAGGTTAACCTTAGGGAAACAATTTAATGCTATTACATCGGGCTATGACTGTCAAGCATTTTCTTTCTTTGACCTGTCCCATCTGGATGGCTTTCTTTTATTTTTCAAGTAGGAATGGAGTGCAAAGGTAACAATCGCCCTCAAGAAGAAAGAAACAACACAAAGGAAATCCTCTTAACATAATTCTCTTTTCTTTATTGTTTCACTGTCTTTACTCGACCTTCTGACTCTTCCCTTTCACGACCCCCTTCCTCTTCTAATGTGTAAAATGACCACAAAGTCATACACTTCTCAAACCACAAAGAAGAAACAACCTTTTCTCTTATAGCTTTGACTAGAATGGATGTATTCTAAATTATATTTTCCAGGCTTATTTAGTCTCTCTCTTTTTTTTCCCCTCTTTTCTTTCTCTTGTGTTTCACACTGGACTCTCCTCCAGTTTTCCAACAAACTCCCAGGTTACTTTCTTTGTTAACACAACGATGTATGCTCAGACAATGCAACTCTTACAACTAGCCTCTCCAAAACAACTTAGAAGTTAAATTATCTGCAAATATGTCAAACAAAAGCCAATATGTGTGCATGATTTTCTTTTCTTTTCTTTCTCCTTAAAGACAGAGTCTCTTGGTCTGTCACCAGGTTGGAGTATAGTGGCACAATCATAGTTCACTGCAGTCTCCAACTCCTACGCTCAAGTGATCCTCCCACCGTACCCTCCGGAGTAGGCATTCACCACCATGCCCAGCTCGTTTTTTAAATGTTTTTTTTAGAGGTAGGTTCTCACTGTGTTGGCCAGGCTGGTCTCGAGCTCTTGGCTTTAAGCCATCCTCCCGCCTCAGTCTCTTAAAGTTCTGGGATTACAGATGTGAGCCACTGCACTCGGCCCTCCTTCTAGTTTAATGTAAAAACTGAAAGATTATGAGTGTATTTTTACATTTGTTATCAACCCAATGGTTTATTTACTAAACCACATTATAACAATATTTATTGAGCTTGACAAAAGAATAAATTATTTTTTCTTACAAGCTCTAAGGCTACAGTTTTACAGTTATTTTAAAACAACATCCTTTGAGTATGCTAAGACTAAAAACTAGTAAACAACCCCACCTGAAAACTGAAATAACATCAATTTGATTTACTAATAAGCTATTAACAAATAGAAAATAGCCACCAGCTCATAAATATGGGCTTGAAGTTAGAAAGACAAGGCAAGGAATTCTCTTTGTAAGCATTTATGTTTGGAACAACATAAACATCCCATAACAAATTCAGCTTGTCTCCACACAATCTACAGCTTTGTTCTGGCTTGACATCAGACCTAAACAGCAAATTTGTAGAAGCAATTACTCAGGAAGGAGACCAGCCATGGCGTTCTATCCTGTTCTGAAAATCATCCTGAACAATCACTGTTGGACAGATGCTTCTCCTGAGACGCACTGCAGCAATTGCAGGCGGTGCCATCCTCTGTGGCCATTTAGGCTCATATCACACCCTCCCATGTGGTAAGGACATCCTTCCCACATTTGTGGAAAAGGGGCTCCTGAGACTCTCAAAGTTGATGGAGGGCAACGTAGGAATAGGTTAGAATTTTACATAAAAGATTTTAAGGAAACAGGCTCTCTCTATGTTAAGTATATGTAAACACACACACACACTCAGGTATATACAAATATATATAGTTATATATACCTATCAACTATATACATGTACACACACACACACACACACACACAAGTGTATATATAGGACCCAGGGGTTGAGATCTTTTGAGCAAGGCTTTCTCTGATCCTGCTGGCTTGGCTTAGAAGACATTACCTGTCATGCCAGCCTTTCAGGACAGTGGGTTGGGATCTTCTTAACTTTGTGTATAACTTGTCAGAAAGAAATATCATGGTGATAATATATCAAATATGAGTTTCTCAATAGAAAACTGAGAGAAGGGTAATACCTTGAGAGTTTTTTTTTTTGGGTGGGGACACTGAACAGTTACTCAACAACTACATATGGATTGATTTAAATGCACTTTTTTTTTTTTTTTTTTGAGACAGAGTGTCGCTCTGTCGCCAGGCTCGAGTGCAGTGGCGTGATCTCGGCTCACTGCAACCTCGGCCTTCTGGGTTGAAGCAATTCTCCTGCCTCAGCCTCCCAAGTAGCTGGGACTACAGGTGCACGCCACCACACCCAGCTAATTTTTATGTTTTTAGGACAGACCGGGTTTCACCATGTCGGCCAGGATGGGCGCAATCTCTTAACCTCATGATCTGCCTGCCTTGGCCTCCCAAAGTGCTGGGCTTACAGGCTTGAGCCCCTGTGCCTGGCCTTAAATGCACCTTTTATTTAAAAAAAAAACTGAGCCTGGGCCTGGTGGTTCATGCCTATAATCCTAGCGCTTAGGGAAGCTTCCCGGTGCAGGAGAATTGCTTGAGAACTGAGTTTGAAATTGGCCTGCGCAACATAGTAAGATCCCATCTCAACCAAACAAAATTAGCCAGGCATGGTGGTGCATGCCTGTAGTCCCAGCTACTCAGAAGGCTGAGGCAGGAGGATTACCTGAGCTAAGGAGTTCAAGTCTGCAGTGAGCCATGATTGTACCAGTATACTCCAGCCTGAATGACAAAGCAAGATCCTATCTCTATAAAAACACAAACAAAAAAATTAGTGAGGCATGGTGGTGCATGCCTGTAGTCCCAGCTACTCAGGAGGCTAGGAGGCAGGAGGATCACCTCAGCTCAAGAGTTTACAGCTGCAGGGCGCTATGACTGCGCCACTGCACACCAGCCTAGGCAACAAAGTGAGACCCAGTCTCTAAAAAATGTTTTTAAAAATATGACATTCACTGGTTTGATGGCTACTTCACAAAGGGAAAATTAGAAAACCTGTTGTTTTTTTCTGTGGACTGAAGGATTGGAAGAGCCTGTGGGGCGGGCTGGTGGTAAGGAAAACGGAAGAGACCAGGTAACTGAAGAACATCAAATCCTTCAGAACATTTCCATTCTACTTACCTAGAATGCAGACTTTGATACTGAGAAATATTGAGGGTGGAAAGGAAAGAGCAGATATTACACACTGAACATGAGAGAATGCCACAGACCCAGAGGCTGTGATACCTGCTATTTCACAGGCAAGGAGCAGATGTCAACTCCAGGAAGGAGGCAAGTGAGGTACTCACCTTTGGTGCCAACTTCCAGGAGATAGCAAAAAGTTCAGTCATCCAGATAAATAATATTTTAATAGATGTAAAATTTATTTAAGAGTGTAATGAAAACCCTAGTCATTCTTCTTTATCTTGATGACTAAAATTTTTGGCATGCCCTTAAATTTTGTGTTCAAGGCAAATGCCTCCTTTGCCTCTTCCTGGTCTCATGAATGGACTCTCTACATGCATTGGACTCATGAGAAGAAGAGAATTAATCTGCTGTGAAGTGGGTTATAGAAAGCAGAGTTCTCAGGCTGGGTGCAGTGGCTCATACCTGTAACCTCAGCACAAGAGGCCAAGATGGTCAGATTCCTTGAGCCCAGCAGTTCAAGATGAACCTGGGTAACACAGTGAAACTGTCTCTACAAAAAAAAAAAAAAATACAAAAAATAGCCAGGTACAGTGGTGCATACCTGTGGTCCAGCTACGCTGGAGGCTGAGGTGGGAGGGTCTCTTGAGCTTGGGAGGTTGAGGCTGCAGTGAACTGAGATTGCATCACTGCACTCTAGCCTGGGCAACAGAGCAAGATCTTGTCTCAATAAAATAAAAATAAAATATAAAAATAAAAGCAGAGTTTTCAGAGAGGAGCCAGGAAGGCTGTCCTGAACTGGTTTTTAATTTGTACTTGGGACATTTGAGGTGTAATTATGTCAAGTATAAGTGACTCACAGAATCTTTGAAAATGTAAAACTGAAATTTTATACATTTGAAAATATGGATGTAAGCTTGACTTTAATATGAGTAATGGGTTGAAGGGTGGCCTCCAAAAAGATATGTCCGTGTCCTAATCCCTGGCACCTGTGAATGTGATCATACTTTTTAAAAATATTCTTTGCTGACATGATTGAGTTAAGGGTCTTGAGGAGATCATCCTGTAGGGCAGTGGTCCCCAGCCTTTTTGGATCTAGTTTCTCAGAAGACAATTTCCCTTGGATGGAAGGGAGATGGGGGGATGGTTTGAGATGAAACTGTTCCACCTCAGATCCGGCATTAGAGTCTCATAAGGAATATGTAACCCCAATCCCTCGCATGCAGAGTTCACAATAGGGCTCACGCTCCTAGGACAATCTGTCACTGCTGATCTAATAGGCGGTGGAGCTCAGGCGGTCATGCTCGCTCGCCTGCTGCTCTCACTTCCTACTGCATGGCTCGGTTCCTAACAGGCCATGGACCAGTACGAGTCCACAGCCCAGGAGTTGGGGACCCCTGCTGTGGTGTCTGGGTGGGACCTAAATACAGTGATAGGTGTCCTTAAAAGGCTGAGGTAGCCGGACACGATGGCTCACGCCTGTAATCCCAGCACTTTGGGAGGCCGAGGCGGGTGGATCACGAGGTCAAGAGATTGAGACCATCCCGGTCAACATGGTGAAACCCCGTCTCTACTAAAAATACAAAAAATCAGCTGGGCGTGGTGGCGCGTGCCTGTAATCCCAGCCACTCAGGAGGCTGAGGCAGGAGAATTGCCTGAACCCAGGAGGCGGAGGTTGCGGTGAGCCGAGATCGCGCCATTGCACTCCAGCCTGGGTAACAAGAGCGAAACTCCATCTCAAAAAAGCAAAGGCTGAGGCAAAGGGAAGTTAGACAGACAGAAGAGGAGGCAGCAACCTGACCTAGAACATGGAGATTGAGATGAGACTTCTGCGTGCCAAAGAATCCAAGTGGCCGCCAGAAGAGGAGATGCATACATTCTCACCCAGAGCCCCTACAGGGAGGCCCATGCCTTGATTTTAGACTTCTGGCTTCCACTGTGAGAAAATATTAATAAATGTTGGCTGTGTTAAGCTGGCAAGTTTATGATAATCTATCACAGAACCCACAGAAAACTAACAAAATATGGCAGTGAATTGGCAAACAATAACATGGATATTGTAATTTTCATGTTAGTGATGTTACCGCTGCAGGAATGTTGTCATCTACATATTCCAAAATTCCTGAAGATGAGACTGAAGCAGGGCGTTATGTGGTGTTACCATATATTTTATTGACCAAATCAGAACTTTTGAGAAAAGAAGCAGGGACTACCAATGAATACACCCGGACCCCAGGCGCAAACCCTGCCTCTCTTGGGCCAGCTGCCCTGTGTGATTAACAGTGAAAGCTGTAACTTTTCAGCAAATTAGCCATCACTGGGAGTTTGTATTGCAGCCACAGTCTCAGCTTATTAATTATAGATGTTCAAGGAGATTGAGTGTGTGATGCAGACATTTTGGGGTGTTTTTGTTAAAAGAATTAATTAGAAAATTGAATACTGAGTGGCCTTTGAAGCAAGGGTTTTGTGTTATAAATATCACCATGCTGAGGTATTAATAAAAGCAGTGAATCTGACTGCTAGGGAAAGAGGGCTGTGGAAACTTGGAGGAGCTGTAGTGTCTGTTTTGGAACTTTGGCCATCACTGTGGATAATTAGGAAGCCAACTGACCAGTTTCTTCAGAGGTGACATAACGAATACTTGTGTTCACATTTATCATTAGCTGCAATATTTGCCATTCAGTCTAAGTCTCATGTTGTTTTAATTATTAAACAGGCTGGAGAGCTGTAGCATTTGAGTAAGAAAAGTGGAACAAAAATACATTTTTCTAATATTGAGGCATACACAGGATCTTTAACTGAATCAATGAAGTAGGTAAGAATTACAACTTTATACTCATACAGTACTCTATATTTTGGCTATGACATTTCTAAATAGTAGAGCAGTTAGCTTTATGTTTTGGTATAGAAATCTGAGTTTATCATGACAGTGCAATGCTGAAACTTTGATAATATGTCTGGTATTTCTCTGGCTTAAACTGTGCTAAACATGCAGTAATGAAAAGAAGTTTTCTTTATTTCTAAGGTATATCAATGGACAATAGCTAAGATTCAGCAATTCAATTAAAAATGTTTCTGTCCATCAATGATGTGCGTGGCATTCTGCTATACACTGGAAATGCCAAGATGTGGGCACATTCTTTGTCCCATTTTCTGCCTCTCCCTTCTTTGCACCCCAGGGCTCCACTGATGACTCCCTTGCCTTCTGGCTTCTGGTCAAGATGGGCCAGTAAACAGGAGCTCCTCACTGGGGATCTTGTGGCCTGGCTGCACCCTCTAGACAGGTGTCAAGGCCAAAGTAACTCCATCTTGGATGTTAATCCGCCATGTTGACTTATGGTTAACCCCAGTTCTGGGAATCTTCTAAGATTTCCAGTTTGTCTGTTGTTCCTTGTATAAGAGCAGGTACTTACTGTAAATCCTGCCCTTAGGTCAAACAACCTTGATGTTATTGTACTGCAATTGTCCAGCGTATCCTTTCTGAATCACCCTGTCCCTATGGCAGATAAACCCTGGGTCTGAAGGGTGATGGCACAGGAATCCACCATCTTGTCTCACTGCCACCTCACACACAAACATGGCTTTTCCTATTAAATATTACTTTCTAAGAATAATTTGTCAGCCTTTTTCTTTGGCCTCTTAGCTTCCTGGGACTTTAGTAATAGATTTGTGTAGACCTGCTCACTACAGAACATCAGGGCCCATTTCTTGACAGTCAGCACAGCCCCATTCACCCTGCTTTCTGTGATTGTGGAAGGGTTCCACTAACTGGGTAGGTCTTGGGGTTGGTAAATAGGTGAGGGTCAGTGGGGGTGAGGAGGCGTGAGAGAGGGGAAGGGAGACCACTCTATGATTGCTTTCATTTTCCTAATCCCAGCTTACATCTTTGTAAATAGTCCCTTTATTAAACTCTCTCCAAATTACTAACGTGTGGGTGCCAGGACACTGACAGATGAAGAAGACACAGAGAACATACAAACTCAGAATCAAGGAAATCAGGTTTTTTTGTTTTGTTTTGTTTTTAGATGGGGTCTCGCTCTGTTGTCTAGGCTGAAATGTAGTGGTATGATCTTGGCTCACTGTATCCTCCACCTCCCAGGTTCAAGCGATTCTCCTGCCTCAGCCTCCTAAGTAGCTGGATCACAGACACCCATCACCATGCCTGACTAATTTTTTGTATTTTCAGGAGAGACAGCGTTTCACTATGTTGGCCAGGCTGGTCTTGAACTCCTGATCTCTGGTGATCTGCCTGCCTTGGCCTCCCAAAGTTCTGGGATTACAGGTATGAGCCACTGCACCCAGCCAAGGAAATCGCTTTCTAGTTGAAAGAAACAGACATACAACGAAACAACTGTAATACAAGGTGAAAAATTTACTGTAAAGGGCTTTGCAAAAAGGTGTCAGAGCACCAAGGAAAGAAGAATGATGATGTTCTTGGAAAAGTAGAAGTTACAAGAGACAATAGACAGAATAGTCTCCACCTAGAAGGTGGTATTTGGGCTATTGGGGATGTTGGAGGTGTTGGGATTTCCTTGCATCTTTGTAGAGCTCAGGACCTCAGATATCTTGAGCTGTTTAGGTGAAGATGGTGGCACAGTTTCAGGAAGAAAGAAGAAACTCCTCAGAAGTCCTTTATGTTGGCATTCCCTCTTACTATTTGAAAATAATGTTGTAAAGTGAAGTGATCCGTGAACCCAAGTCAGAAAGCTCAAGAGCCCTGAAGTTCTCACCAAATGTACGGACACAGGCCAGTTTCCTCACCTCCTCAGTCTAAGCCACCTCATCTACTGAATGGAGAGGATAATTCTTACTCTCTCTCTTGTAGGAGTGCTGTGAGGCTCAGAATGAAATTGTGTTCGTGAAAATGTTGCAGGACTACAGCCCCATATCAGTGTGTAACATCAGGTTTTTAAAATGGAGCAAAGGCCAGGCATAGTGGCTCATACCTGTAATCTCAACATTTTTGGAAGCTGAGGTGGGCGGATCACTTGTGGTCAGGAGTTTGAGACCACCCTGTCTAACATAGTGAAACCCCATCCCTACTAAAAATACAAAATATTAGCATGGTGAAACCCCTTCTCTACAAAAAATAAAACAATTAGCTGGGCATCATGGTGCATGCCTGTAGTCCCAGCTACTCAGGAGTCTGAGGCATGAGAATCACTTGAACCCAGGAAGTGGAGGCTGCAGTGATCTGAGATTGTGCCACTGTACTCCAGCCTGGGTGACAGAGTGAGACTCTATCTCAAAAAAAATCAAAATAAAAATTAAAAAAACCTATAGACCATTTAGTTGTTTTAAATGTTCTTCAATTTAGATGCTGAAGATGTTTCTGTTTATACAACTCAGGTTATACATTTTTAGGATGAACACAGAGTGATGTTGTGCCCTTCTCAGTGCGTCTTATCAAGAGTCATACAAGATCTATTTGTCACATTATTGATGATTCACTGTATTTGACTAAGGTTATTTATACCAGGAAAGTAATATTTTATCTTTGTTATTAATAAGCATCTCAGACTGACCAACATGACGAAACCCTGTCTCTACTAAAAATACAAAAATTAGCCAAGTGTGGTGGTAGTCCTAGCTACTCAGGAGGCTGAGGCAGGAGAATCACTTGAACCCGGGAGGCAGAGGCTGCAATGAGCTAAGATGGTACCACTGCATTCCAGCCTGGGCAACAGCAGGAGACTCCGTCTCAAAGAAAAAGTAAATTAATTTTTTTAAAAGCATCTTGTGGGGAGATAATTTACTTTCATATATTTTTTGCATTTATATAATGGGGAAGGTGGAGGTCAAGAGTTTAGTTTTATACAAGTTAAATTTGGAATTAAATAGGCAATCAAATATATCAATTTGAAGCTCAGAGAGATTCCCTAAGACAGGATGGATGACAGATTGAGTGAGTTGATGAGAAAATAATAGGTAAGGAAGTCAAGACAGCCTTTGTAAAAATATATAAATTTGGGTTGTGATAAACAGCAGAGTAATGGGATTAGTAGCTAACAGAGGGTGTACTGTCAAGAAAGGATTTCTTGTAATGTTGGGAAATACAAGAGCATTATGGTATGCTGACAGGAAGGTGCTGTGGAGAGGGAGATGTGGCCAGTGCAGCAGAGAGGGGACCACAGAAACAGTGGGGTCTCTGAGGTTCATTGTACTGTAGTCAGAAAGGGTGGAGCACTGCGGCCCAACCCAAGCTCTGCCACCTCCCAAGTCACCTGTGTCTCTTTGGTAAGTCAATAAAACCTTTGTACCTCACCTACATTTGAGAAAGAAGACTGTCAAGAGGATTAAGTTACATGATTTTGCAAAGAACAGTATAGAGGCTGCCCACATAAGTGCCGTGTGAATGTAAAGTTAAATATGATCTCGAACTCACTGTCCTCTAATATCTTAGAATCCTTTTGTCTCTTTGAACTGAATTCTGGGGTATTTCCTCAGGTCTTTCTTCTCTTTAACTGAATCTAGATTTGTCATTTAGCCCATCTTCTGAGTTTTTAACTTCAGTACCTGTATTTTTATTTCTAATTCTGTATAGATTCTCCTTTAGTGGTCTGATTTTTCATATCGTTCCTATTCTCTCTTATAATGTTTTAATCATTTAAACATAGTTATTATGTAGGCCCCTTTTAATAGTTTCTAAGAAACTAGATTTGTCAGCCTTTTTCTTTGGCCTCTCAGCTTCCAAAATCTAAAGATCTGTACACACCATATTAAGTAGCAGAGTTCTGGCTCCAGCGACATGGTTAGGGGCAAATTTGCATAGAACTGCTCACTGCAGAACATTAAAGCTCGTCTCCTGTCAGTCAGCATAGCCCCATGTGCCCTGCTTTCTGTGATTCTGGAAGGGTTCTAGTAACTCCTAGGTCTTGGAGTTGGTGAATAGATGGTAAATAGGTGGTTTAGACTGAGGAGGTGAGGAAACTGGCCTGTGTCCATACATTTGGTGGGAACTTCAGGACTCTCTAGCTTTATGACTTATGTTCACGACTCACTTCACTTTGCAACATTATTTCAAAATAGTAAAAGTGGGAACTCCAACATAATGGGCTTCTGAGGAGTTTCTTCTTTCTTCCTGAACCTGTGCCACCCTCTTCACCTAAACAGCCCAAGATGTCTGAGGTCTTGAGATCTACAAAGATGCAAGGGAATCCCACCACCTCCAACATCCCCAACAGCCCAAATATTTTAGTGTGGTGGGGAGCACATACTTTTCTGTATTTTTATATCTGCTGACTTCCCCTGTGTGATTCAGTTTTTTGTTTGTTTTGTGGTTTGTAGCTTTTTTACTGTGAGCTCGTCCTCAACTGAAGTCGTTTGTTTCTGTGGATGTCCCAGGAGCCTGGGCAGAGGAAATGTCCCTACAGATTGTTTTGCATTTTCTTTTGCCAAGTGTCCTGTGGGTTTCACTGTTTTGAGAACCATATTTGTGTTAATTTTGCAGCTATGATTGGGTAAATCAGGACTGTACAGTTACAAGTGTCTAGAAATTGGGGTTTCATTTCTGTAGGATAATTTTCGTTGTTATCTAATATTTTACTTTTAAATCAGAGCCCTAACCAGTGACGGGCTAATTATAGTTTTTCTGGTCCTTCTTTCCAGGGACTTAGCTACATACAGTACTTTCCAGTCTCAATTCCCTACTTTGCAGAGGCCTAAGATCACAAAAAAAATGCCCCTCTTGACACATTAAAATCTCACTCTTTTGAATCTGTACTGTGATTCCATGTCCCCCTGGGCCATGACAGGTGGCTGGTAAAGCCTAATTCCTCTGTCTGAGACTTTTCTTGCTGTTGCTCACACCTGGAGACCGTTCATTTGTTCTTTCGATTTTGGCTATGTGTTTATAATTTTCTGTGATATTTTAAATGTTTGTAGAAGGGATGGAGTCCAGTTTAGTTCAAATAACCATGTCGCCAGAGCCAGAACTCTACTACTTAATGTGGTGTGTATAGATCTTTAGATATTGTAAAGATACCCAGCATGGAGATTTTCCTGAAGAATAGGGAAACCATCCTTTTGTCTACAGTCTCATAATTCTACTCCTAGGTTAAGCCGGATGAAGAACTTTGTACCAGGAATGCATCTCCCCAGGCCCCTGGTAGAATTGCTTTTCTTGACTTGTAGTTTGGCACAATACCCTTGGCTTATATAGGCAGCTTTCATAAGAAACAACTCCATAAAAAATCCCCTCTCAGTCTTGGCAGTAAGGATATTGTTGAAGACTACATTATGTAGTCTTCATTTGTCAGGACTACTCCCAAGTAACTGGATTGTTTTTATTTTATGGAAACTCTGATTGAGTAACTACTAAGGTTTTCCTCTTTGAAAGGACTTACAGCCAAGTTTGTGGCCAACTTCTAATAAGAGTATAAGACTCTTGGCATGCGTTAGTGGATTTTCACCTCAGTTTTGGCTTCATCTCATTTTACTATGCTTATTCTTATTTTCTCTTTTGTTCTCATATATTTTAAGTGTATGTTCTCTTGCTATATTTTATTTATCTGTGTAAACCATTTAATGTCTTTGACAGGGTGGAATGAATGATGTGGCTTTGAATAAATGACATTAATGTTCAAAGTACCAAGCTAGTTGAATGGCAAATTGGTTTCTATGAGTATCTTCTAAGGGCAGAAAATAATTTATAATCCAGGTGCCACAAGAGAGTTATAAATATCATAGAATAAGAAACACCCATTAAAAATCACATTCTTGAAGAATGTTTAAAGAAATGAGACAGATGACAACAGCAAGCTATTTCTATAAGGCTCCTCGATCACATTCACTAATAGGAGATAATCGGACAATAACAGTGATCTCCTTTGGGGAGGATTCTGGTTGATTTTTTAAATGTATTCTTTATTTTCAAAAGTTTCCACAATAAACATGTATTTCTATTACAATTATACAATGGAGAGAAGGATGAATATTGCTATGTCTTTGAGTTTCAGGAGGAAACAACATTCACCCCAAAGACTCAAATGAAGAGACTTGAAGGATGGGATCATTCAGGGGTGTGTTGGGTTAAAGAATCAACAAAGGTTGGTCGGGCTCCCAAAGATTAATAAGAAAGGGAGCCATTACCATGGCAGGACATGAATAAATAGAGCTGGAGCCTGCAGTGTGGGCCGTTCCACTGGAGCTGCCATCCCAGAGAAACACGGCCGCTTTCAGAGATGCTGCACCCAAAGCAGGGAGGCAGAAGGAAAGAAGTGCTGAGACCTTTCTCTCCTTTATCCTCTCTGATGGCTAATTTTATGCACTAACCATAGGGTGCCCAGATATTTGGTTAAACATCATTCTGGATATTTTGATGAGGGTATTTTTGGATGCGATTAACATTTATATTGATAACTAAGCAAAGAAGTTTGCCTTTTCTTATCTGAGCAGGCCTTATCCAATTGGTCAAAGGCCTGAAAAGAACAAAAAGTTGGACCCGCCTCCAAGTAAAAAAATATTCTTCTTCTCTGATGACCTTTGAACTGAAACATCAACGTTTTTACTACCTTTGAACTTGAACTGGGATATTCCTGAGTCTCTAGGCTGCAAGCCCTCAGCCTGGAAATCCACCATCAGCTCTCCTGGGGTTCCAGCTTGCTGACTTACCATGTAGTTCATTGGACCTGTCAGCCTCCATAATCACATGAACCAATTTCTTTTAATACATTGCTTTAGGCTAGTTTTGTTTCTCTGGACAACCCTGACTACTACATCCCTAATCTCTGGCTGGTGCCTCCCAGCCAGCTGTGGAGCCTAGGGGATGTCACCTCCTGCGGCTCACAGAAAAGCAGAGGAGGACAGGGTGGAGTTCCCGAGGTCTGTGTGTTAAGTGGCGCAGAGGGAACAAACAGAGGTAAATTCAGTGCTATGGTAGTTCAGAGAAGGGAGAGATGGGAACCAATGAAGAAAATTGTATGTAGAGGTGCAGTTTAAGCTATTTTTCTGAAGATTAAGTGGAATTATTTTTGAAAATTATTTAATGGCTATAAAGTTCTATATATAGTATGCCAGCTCTTATTAAAACTAAGCCATATAGTACTGCACACCACGGCATGGTGCTACTTATACGATAAAAGTTCTAATAGTTCTGTGAATGGTTAACTCTACTGAACACTTACTGTGTGCCAGGTACCGTGATAAATGTTTTCCATGAGAAGCTGGATGTATCCTTTTTGACTATTGGATAACAACACAGTAATGAAGACCCTTTCACAGAGGCCTAGATGTATATATGCAAATCCAACAAGCCTTAGAAGAATAGTTGCTGTTTGTACAAGCACTCTGGAAATAAGAGGCTCTAACTCATTTATGCCTGAGGTTGCAATTTTTTGAATGTTTGCAATCAGGCCTTGGTGATGACCTTGAGCAGTAGGATGTAAATAACTCCCACATGCTTAGCGTTCCAATAATGGAACACTAGGCATAAATGGGGCAAGGATGGAGAAGACCACACTGCTGTATTGAGTTTCATGTTCATTTGATACAATACCAGTTATTGTCAGAGCATCATTGTCCTTGTAGTCAAGCCAAAGGTACTTCATGTATTAAGAAAACAGTGCCTGAAGCTTTACACCAGGAAGTGTTTATATCCTTGCAGGAGGAGAGAAGCTGGGCAGCATCAAGCTCCTCTCACTGGGGCAGTCTGCTGAGCATCTCCGTGGCCTTGGTCCTTGGCCATGCCTCACAAGTAACAAAACCAAGAAGAAAACTTAGAAAGCCGTATGACTAAACCTGTCACTCCTAGAAAGGAGACAGGAGGTGCTCAGCTTTCTACTGATGTGAAATTCTGTTTTGTCTGGGTCTTGACGAACCTTGAGGTGGTTGTCATCAGGCTGTCAGATGTCCTCAGGAGCCTTGATAGGAAGAGGAAAAAAAAAAAAAGCACAAGTGAAAACAAGCCAAGTCAAAAGAGATTAGATTGTCCTCTGCAAAGTGATCATGCCCAGTGCAAGGCAGGCAATGCTTCTCTTTCCTGTCCCTGGGCCTCTAACAGGCAGAGCAAGTTCAAGGTCAGCCTGGGTTGTACCTGACACCAGAGTCTGACTCATATCTGCCTTTGGCTGGCTCTTGTCACCAACAGACCAGAGAGGAATATTGAGGCTTGTTCAGGGTTGTCTAGACTCGGGTCAAGCAAGTTTTGTTTTATAGCTTACATCATGAACAACAGTATAGTCCACCTGAGTTTTGATGGCGCATTTCCACAGCTACAGTTATTGTTATCTCCTGAATTAAGGTGTCCTGATCAGGAGCCACTGATCCTGAAGAACAAGAGAAGACTGACCACAGACCCAAAAGGAAGCAGAAATAGAGCCTGAGAAGTTGGTGGCCAGCAGGTCAGAGGCTGATGAGTACCCATATGCGTTAAGACTAATATGTGGCTACCCAGGACTTGGGAGCAGTGCTACAGAACAGGAACAGGAAAGGGACCAGCTTTTCCCATAGAACTTTGGGTCACAGGTCTGGGAGCTAGGGGGCCTTGGTTCTAGTCCCAACTCTCCCTCTAAGTTGTCTTATGGCCACGGGTGGGTGAAATAGCTCTCTGACTTCTGCTTCCTCATAATTAAAGTGACACAGTTGTGCAAAATGGTCTCCAAGAGCAGTCCCAAAGCTAGAGGGTACAGCTCAATGGTATGCTCATGACTCACAGCCTAAGATAGTAGAGCCTTAAACATGGCTTTCTAGTTTCTTTGTCACTAGTAGAATCTTTTAAGGAAGGAGCAGAAAGCCTCAGCTCCAGAGCTGTGTCCACACGGCCTGGGGCCTCTTGGATTCTGAGTCTGTAGTTAGCTGACCTCTACCTCTGGTCTAAGAGAGTTTTGCAAGTGGCAGACAAGCTGTTCCTGGCTTATCCCATACCATGGCACCCATCACTATGTCTGGATCCTCATGTTGTTTTCCTCAAAACCCTTCTCCACCCAGAGCCCCAAGCAAATGCTGTTAACTAATTAGAGTAAGCTTACTAGATGAAACCTGTCTTCCCTGCTCTTGTCTCTCTTTCCAGTTTGACATGCTTCATTGTACAGCATCAAAATTAATTGGCTTTTATGGGAAATTCAGCTATTTTATGAAATGACACATTCTTTTTAAAGTAGGGCTTTAAGTGATTGAACTCTTTAGGCAAGTCTTTAAGTATTATATTAATGAAGAAATTTGTTCTCATAATTTAGCATTGGGTAAACAAGGACCACAGAATCGTGGCATTTGGCAAAGAGAAACAGGAAACGTATGTTGGGAATCCAGTTAGTCCCCTGGAAGAAGCATCCTGAAGTTACTTATAACATGTTCAGTGATAATACTATTTTCTTGGTTCTGAGTAATGATGTTACTTGCATCTCCTTTGGGAGATTTCCATAGTCTAATGGAGTATCACAACATTTGGCTCTCATTATCTTTTACTTAATTTAACTTATTTGCTTTGCTTTGCACCCAGCTACGTTATTCACTCCATCCTGTAAGTACACATAATAATTATTGAAAGGCAGCTGTCACATACCCACCCAAACTGAGCTAAAAATTCTTCTGTTTTAAAGTCACAACTGGGTTAAAAATTCTCCTGAGCTTGTCTTAGATCATCCATTCTGATGTTTTGTACCCTTTCCAGAATCAGTTCCAAGTTATCCATGCTATAATTAGCATAGCATCATACTCTAGGATGTTTTTCTATCACTGTCAACATACAAAATTTGTGCATGTTCTTGATTCCCATTCACTGCCACTTTGAATTTTGTCTGATAAAACTTGTTTAACTTTTCATATTCTTTTCTCACTCAAAGACAGTTTCTTCCATAATTCACAGCAAGGTACTGAGACAATGAGAAGTAGGGAGTACAGTTGAGGAAGAGGAGACAATTTTTCATGAAGACACAGTAGATCATCTGGAAGAAATTGAGAATGTGGAAGGACTTGATAATAGGCTTCTCAGTTCCGCTGAACACTCCTGAATAAAGGGGTGGCCACAAGTGCCCACATTTGGATAAGGAGCCCAGTTGGTGGGCATGGAACGGATCTTGACATTCAAGCAAATGGAGATATGGGGGTCATGTCCCGGAACCCTGGCTTGGTGTTGAAATAAAGTAGAAGCTTACTTGCTGTGCAGCTAATAAAGCTTCCACATCAGGGCCCTTCGGTTGCATAGGCCTTTCCAAAGACCCTAGGAGGAAGTGGCTTAGCAATGTGTTCACATGACCCGATGATCTCATATGCAAACAATTTTTTTAAAGCATGATTGCATAACACCTCTGTCTCTGTCCACTCCCACCTTCCCTCCATCCTTCTTGCCTTGTTTGAAGATCACAGGAATTTTGAGGCTCCATCTAAGAGGAAGTTTAATGGAGGATCCAGCCAGCTGGGTTTCATGGGTTATTTGTGAGGTTCACGGTCACTGTTATGTAGGGTTAAGTTACTGCTAGCTGTCCCAGCATGGAGTAGATTCCAGGAATACTCCTGTGGTCCCCATGCTGCCCTGCCCTTTAGTGATGTGATTGTGCAGGGCAAAGTCTTATTGTGATCAGGACATGGCCTGTGTACTGGCACTGTATAGCTGAATAGTGGAGGAGAAGCTAGTATGCCACACGTGGAGACTAAAACTGGTCTGCGGAAAATTCTCCCTATCATCAGACATGTACAAAGCTAGGCCAAGGATTCTATTTTCAGTAACGCCTGCTCAACACGGAAGTGCTCTTCTGTCGGTACACTCCATCATCCACTGTCTGAAATATGAAATTCCCGTACAATATTTTTCTTTGTTAGTGGAAATCAGTGGAATGACTTGTTTAGGCTTCTTGTGTGTGTAGAGCACAGAGCTATGCCAGTTTTACAAACAGGGAGTGAGTCTGTGTGCAAAGTTATATGTCTTATGGCTAGGCATGGTGGCTCATGCCTATAATCCCAGCACTTTGGGAGGCCAAGGTGGATGGACCTTGACATTCGAGAGAATGGAGATATGGGGGTCATGTCCTGGAACCCTGGCTTGGTGTTGAAATAAAGTAGAAGCTTACTTGCTGTGCAGCTAATAAAGCTTCCACGTCAGGGCCCTTTGGTTGCATAGGCCTTTCCAAAGACCCTAGGAGGAAGTGGCTTAGCAATGTGTTCATATGACCCAATGATCTTATATGCAAACAATTTTTTTAAAGCATGATGGATTACTTGAAGCCAGGAGTTTGAGACCAGCCTGGCTAACATGGTGAAACTCCATCTCTACTAAAAATACAGGAAAATTAGCCTAGCAAGGTGGCATGTTCCTATAATCTCAGCTACTCCGGAAGCTGAAGCAGGAGAATTGCTTGAACCCAGGAGGTGGAGATTGCAGTGAGCCAAAATCATGCCATTATACTCCAGCCTGGGTGACAGAGTGAGACTTTGTCTCAAAAAAAAAAAAAAAAAAAAGTTATATGCTTTATGCAACTTAGCACATTGCATTGTGTCTCAGAACATCTTAACTCATCTTAACACAGTGGTGGTTCCAGAGGATACAACGTGCAAAATAGTGACTGACACAAATGATCCAGTTTAAAAAAATCCTGAGCTCAATCATTAATGATTAGTCAAGGTGTATAGCAGAAAAGTGATTTGATTAAACAGCAATGCAGCTTCATGAAACAATGCGGCATTTTAATCATTTAAAGAATGCATTTCAATTGCTCTTCTGTATGCCTTAATTTCAGATTAATTTGGGATATTACTTCAGATTTAAATACATGTTAAAATTCAAATATAATAAGAAGTAGCTTAGTGGAAGCTCAAACTGTAAACTGAAAGGAGGAAGACTGGCAGAACTGAAAATGCCCAAAACTCACAAACAAACAAACAAAAACTCTGCTGGTTAAAATTCATGAAGGTATGAAAAAAAAAGTTAAGAATGACAAGAATATACAGGTAATTGAAAAGACACAAGAATTTTAAAAGATGATGATCAGGATACTCTTAAATTGGAAAGAAAAAAAATCATAATATTAAATATTAAAAGTAAAGGTTGGGTGTGGTGGCTCATGCCTGTAATATCATCAGCACTTTAGGAGGTCGAGGGAGGCGGATCATGAGGTCAGAAGTTCGAGACCAGCCTGACCAACGTGGCGAAACCCCATCTCTACTAAAAATACAAAAATTAGCTGGGCATGGTGGCATACACCTGTAATCCCAGCTACACAGGAGGCTGAGGCAGGAGAATTGCTTGAACCCAAAGGGCAGAGATTGCATTGAGCCAAAATCGTGCCACTGCACTGCAGCCAGGGAGACAGAGCGACACTCCATCTCAAAATAAATAAATAAATGAATAAATAAGTAAAACACAATTTGTACAGTCAAACAATATGCAGAAGCCAATAGCAGCATCCTTTGATGAATTCACTGACCTTGATAAATACTGTGATCTCTCTTTGCAGCATGTTACATCATTTAATGACAATATAGTAGGCGTTTCTCTCCAAAATTATTATCCCAATAATACTTACAGAAAATTAAACAGAACATACAGGGATATTTTTAAAAAGATATTTTAAAAATAGGTATTCTGGAAAAAAACTAAAAATGATCAAACTGTGGTGATATTCTGGCTGTACAAGACAGCCTGTATTATTTTTGTTTGGAAGTGGTTTTCAATGAGATAGATGTCTAATCAGGTCAATTTTTAGATTGGGTAAATACATTGAGAACCTTCAAAACTCATAAAGCATAAGATGGCTGTGTTTACTTTGATCACATATTGAACAAATAAAAATGTACTAGGGCAATGTCTTAAAGAGCAGACAAGGAAACATAGTATTATTTTGATTGCTAAAAAGAGTTGCGTTTATTAATCCTTTTTAGTGAAAGCTTTGTCTTTCTGATGTCACAATGAACAGTGGCTTTCTTCAAATAATAGAAATTTCATAGGCATCATTTAGCCAACTACCGAATGTGATTCATTCTTGAGTGAGCAATTAGAAATTTTAAAACAAAGTTATGTACTTATCCAAAACAGCTTACAAAATAGTGACCAAATAACTAGGAATTGCATACAAAATGAGTTAGACAATTGAATCAGTAAACCAGATGCTACTCCATTATTCTAAACTATGTTGGATATGACAAATACTTATAAGTTGGTGATCATTGTGCATACTTTAATAACAGAAAGCCTTCAGCATGGTTTTTAACTTTTTTTTTTGCCAATTGAAAATCATCTATCTGTGACTTTATTCAATAAAGTTAAACAAGTGGACAGTCATATGAAGATATAGCCATTATGAAAGGCAAATACAAAAGACTGCCAGCCCTCTTTCAAAACATGAATAATTACATTCCCTAATGTCTCCCAAGAAAAACCTGCCTCCACAGTACTGAAGCTGTTGATTACTGCAGTATTTCTGCAGTAGTTAATATGTTTGTTTTACAGTTTTGTCTAATATAATAGAAATTTAATGTGAGCCACGGTTAAAACTGTCGACTAGTCACATTAAGACAAAAAGAATTAAAGAAATGGGGCTGGTCGCGATGGCTCACGCCTGTAATCCTAGAACTTTGGGAGGCCAAGATGAGCAGATCATCTGAGGTCAGGGCTTTAAGACCAGCCTGGCTAACATGGCAAAACCCAGTCTCTACTAAAAATACAAAAATTAGCCTGGCGTGGTGGTGTATGCCTACTACTCAGGAGGCTAAGGCAGGAGAATCGCTTGAACCTGGGAGTCAGAGCTTTCAGTAAACCTAGACTGAGCCACTGTACTCCAGTCTTGGCAATAGAGTGAGACTTAGTCTTAAAAAAAATTAAAATAAAGTAAAAAGAAACCTTTAAAATTAATTTTAATGGTACATTTTATGTAATCAATAAAATATGTTTAAATAATTAAAGTATATTTTAATTTAATATATTTAATGTTTAATTATATTTTGCACAAAATTCAGTGTGTATTTTACTTCATGGCACATCAGTTCACACCAGCCTCATTTACGTGTTTGTTGAAGTCAAATAAAATACAGAGATGAATCCCTAAAGTTAAAACATTTTACTTGGGAAGCAAGAATTGCAATTCAGGCCATATACACAGACCAGTGGTCCTCATTATGTCTGAAGAGCAAAGAGAAGTTTGAAGAGTTTATAAAAAGGATAAATGCTCTGTATTGTTTTGAAAAAAAGCTCATTCTGGGAAGCTGACAAGTTCTGACTGGTGAGAGACTACAGTGGTACGTAAAACTAGTCTTAGAGTTGTAGCAGGCTGTTTCAGTAGCTGTCAGGTAAAACTGGTTTCTGGTTACAGCAGGCAGTTTCAGCAGCCAGGCTTGCAGAGAATTACATTCTTGAAGCCATGTGATGTGCCCTGAATGCTTTCTCCCCTTGGCCTCTCGACTCTGTTTACTTGAGTATGTCCAGAATGACCCAGTACATAGGATCAACTTTCACATGTTCAATAGCCGCATGTGGCTCATGGTTACCACATTAGACAGTGCAGGTGTAGCAGTTTGTGTTTTTTTTTAATGGGCCCAAATGTGGTGAAACAGTTTGCCCATTATAAAATTGTTCAAACTTTGCCACAGGGGTGCAAGTGAATAATGAGCTCAGTTCAATGCAGGGCCCAGGCTGACTTCTGAGCTTACACCTCCCCTATGTCACTTCAGGAACCGCACGTGATGAAGATGATCAGAAAAGTGTAGATCGTTTGTGCCATTGGAGGGGTAGCCAGGCAAGAGTAGCAATATCGGGGCAGCAGTGAGAGCTGGTAACCAAGCAGCTGAGCCACAGGCTTGCAAAGGGGGCCTCCTGAACAAAGGTTACAAGACTATACAGGAGACCCCCAAAGCTTATGGGGAAAAAGAGGTGCCACTGAGGACATAATTACCCTTGTTGAATGCCAATGAGGGTGTCCCAGCACCCACTTGGTGCTTTGTATCAGGTGTGACAACTTACTGAGCCTCAGAACAAAACCACAGGTTAGAGATCATTACCCTAAATTTACAGACAACTCCAGAAAAGCACAGGACATCTGAGTAATTTGCTGGTCATCACACAGCAAGGAGTGGAATCTGAATTGGAGGCCATATCCGTTTGCTTCAAAGTCTCCACACTCCACCCTGTGCCACAACATCCCTTTCAGAGAGTACGGTGTTCTACTGGGGGTCTCAGGAATCAAAAATACAAAAATGACTCCCACACTTTGATAAGCACGTCCTTACTTCTGGCATTGCCTGAAAATGTCAAGAGTTTTCTTGTTACCGCTGTGCTTTGGATCAAGAATGGCCTGGGAAATTAAGGATTACCCTGTGGCCAGGTGCAAACAAATGTAAGAGCAGCTGCTTGGCGGGCCTTATAAAGAGTCCTCTCACGTCCTGATTTCTAGAAATGCATTGCATCATACCGTGGGGACCACCTACATTGCTCAGTATTTCTAAATTCCATTTGAAGCAGCACAACTCTTATTTCCCTCAGACTTTTTGTTTCCGAGAGCTCTCCTAAAAAATTAAGTGGGTGGAATTTATGTATCTTACCTTCTCTCTCTCTGGTAGCTAGGCTTCTTAAATAGGAAAGTGCTTCTAAATGTAACTAAAAGCATAGGAAATTGATCTCAATTGGAGTGAACAGTATCTAAGTAATTAAAAGCTGATTATCTCCTCCTAAGCCCTTCTATTTCTGAGCATTTTAAATGTTTTATCACTTAAATGTTGGTTTTTCTCTAAATGTTATGTCAATTTATCATTAAAAATACTTAATCTGGCCAAGCCCAGTGGCTCACACCTGTAATCCTAGCACTTTGGGAGGCCAAAGTAGGTGGATCACCTGAGGCCAGGAGTTCAAGATCAGCCTGACCAACAAGGCGAAACCTGTCTCTACAAAAAATACAAAAATTAGCTGGGCATGGTGGTGCGTGCCTGTAGTCCCTGCTGCTCGGGAGACTGAGGCACTAGAAGCACTTGAACCCAGGAGGCGGAAGTTGCAGTGAGCCCAGATTGTACTACTGCACTCTAGCCTGGGTGATAGAGTAAAACTCTCTCATATTAAAAAAAAAAAAAAATACTAAACTAAATTCATTCCACATAGACTTCATTAGTTTGCCTATCTGATTTAAAAATAAAGTAAAAAATGTTTATCATGGCCATTAGTCATTGCTGTATATGGCCACTGCTAGCATGACCGTATAGAGCAGCTTTAAGACATTCTCTAAGTGTACCAGTCACTGGTAGTGCCTGGTACATCATTGTCTGCATTGCCCAGAGCCAGAGACCCAGGCCCTGAAAGATAATGCTATTTTGCTCAAATCCTCTCATAAAGTAATAGCACAGCCAAGAACTGACTTAGGTCTGGACTTCTCACGTGAGTTTCCTCCACTGAGCATGGCTTGGTTCTCATTTCGCAGAGGGAAACATTAGGCTCACAGATATATCAGAGACGGCAGCTGATACAGACAAGGAGTTTTGTCCTGTTGTAATGATTATGTAATAAATATAATCGGCATTTATTAAGCAGTAAAAATGTACCAGGTCTCTGTTAAGTGTCTTTTGTGCATCAGCCCACACAATCCTCACACACTGCGAGATAGGGCCGGTGTTTTCCCCAGTTTTCTCTTGAGGAAATGGGGGAAGAGAGAGGTTAAATAACTTGGTCCAAGTTCACTCAACTAGTAAGTAGCAGAACTGGGACTTGATCCAGTTTTGTGGACAAAAAGAGCTTTAACGCCTGCATGTTGGCCAGGCTGGACATGCAACATCCTAACATCACACTGGCCTGTTAGTATAAAATGGCAAACATGATAAAAAGTTTATTTCAGGTCCATCTCACCTTCTTTTGAGACCTGATTCTCAAGTCAAATTTTTTTTTCCCCAGAAGGTGATTTTCATACTTGAATATTACTGTTTGGGATTATAAGAATCAACACTGGGCTGGGTGCAGTGACCCACACCTGGAATCCCAGCACTTCGGGAGGCCAAGAAGGGTGGATCACTTGAGCTCAGCAGTTCGAGACCAGCCTGGCCAACATGGTGAAACCCCATCTCTGCTAAAAATACAGAAAGTAGCCATGCATTGTAGCAGGCACCTGTAATCCCAGCTACCGGGAAAGGTGAGGCACAGGAATCATTTGAACTTGGAAGTTGAAGTGAGCCAAGATTGTGCCATTGCTCTTCAGCCTGGGTGATAGTGTGAGACTCCATTTCAAAAAAAAAAAAAAAATCAACTCCGAGCATTCATTCTTTAATTAACACCAAGGCTGTGAAGGTGGAGAGCCTGGGTTCACATCTTCGCTCTGCCACTTACCCATTATGTTAACCCTGGCACACAGCCATCTTGAGTTTCTTAAGATATAACATGAGGATCTGAATAATGTCCTACTTCATAGGGTCTTCTTAATGACTGGATAAAATAATGGATATAAATGTTTACTGCTTAGCACATAGTTAATACTCTATAACCATTAACTAGTATTATTTTTCTTTTCAGCACATTTTTGTTGAGCACCTATTATGTCAGGCATTGTTAGTGCTACTCCGTATGGGCTCTAAAACTTTGACACAGGAGATATTTGGGATGGGATTCCGGGTGTGGGGAGAAGAAGAGGCAGCAGATTCGTCTTCAAGCTGCTTTAACACTCTGTTTGAGAAACATCGGTTGAATATACAAAAGACTTGTGAAGGTAGACTGACAGAAACCATGGAGGGGCTAATGCCCCTCGTAATCCATCCCTTGTGGCCACAGCTGTAGGTTAACAGGGAATGCATATACATATCTATGTACCTGGCATTGTGGTAGTAAAGAATTGGGTATGACACCACCTTTAAGAATCTAACCATCTATGGACATGTAAATGCCTCACGTGGTAGGAGATTTTCTGACAGAAAGTCCCTGCCAAGCACTGTGGTGATATGAAAGAGGGAGCTGACAATGTCTTGTGGAGTTGGGTACCACTTCACAGATATCCTATTTGAGCTGGGTCTTGTAGGACACGTGAGACTATGCCAAGCAGAGAACCGCAGACAGGATCATCTAAGCAGAGAGAACAGTATGTACAGTGCCTATCAGTAGCATTTAAAGGACTGTGATATTAAAAAAGTAGTGTTTGGGAAATAGCTTAGGAATCAACTTGGCTGCAATTTACGATATAGGTTAGGGACAGAATACCAGGAGATTAACAGTGGGACCAGATTGTCTGCAAGGGGAAGACATTTGGATCTCATCATTTAGATAATGGCTAGCTCTTACTGATATGTAAACAAGAAAATAATATGATTGCATCCACATTTTAGGGAGATTAAAAAATCAGAGTATAGTGCTGGCTAAGAGCCTCTCCAACTGCATTTGTCAAAATATGCTAGATAGTGCATTAATAATAAACAAATCACACACCTCAAAAGCTCAACAGGATGCAGCAGAACCAGGACCAGTACTGCTCACCCAGGTTTATGTTTCTTCCTATCTGTTCAGGGCTGACATCCACCTCTGACTCCTCAACTCTCTGGATAATATTCTGTTTGATCTGCCCATGACTTAATAATGAAAAGAATTATATTTGAATTATAAATACTTTAAAAAAACACTTCATAAAGACAAAATGGATGCTAATTTTGTAGTATTTAGCACTGTTACTCTCGTCAGCAGTGAGTGGCAATATTATCTGAATAGGCATAAAGATAAACACTGAAAGAACCAGAAGTTTGGGGTTGCAAAAAAATTTGCAATGACTGCAAATTATTTCCTTGTCTGAAACAACTGAAGATGGTAACTTGTGGTTGTGCACTGTGGACGTTGTTTACCTCTGCCTCATTGCAGAGGTTATGCAATCGTTCTGATTTTCCAGCTGTTTCTAATCAAGTTAAATGCAAATTTAAAAACATGCTCTGAACTGAAATCACATCATCGCCTGACATCATTGTTCTTGCTTCAAGCAGACCAGGGGAATGGAATCTTTTTAGTGCGTGTTTACAGTGCATACTTTTGTTCCTAACAGAGAGGGTAACTACTAAATGTTGTTAATTAAGCCAGTCTGCTCTATTCTCTCTCCAGCCCCCTGTCCTTTGTAGGTCTCATTAGAGAGACTATGTGCCAAGCTAGGGCATTTAGTCCAGTCTGGTGTTTGACACAGGCCAAATATGATAACTAAGACTTCAGATGACATCACCAGCTTCTGAATATTAGCCAGAGCCCAGAGGTTGTTCAAACTACCTACAAACTGTTCAGATTACCTGCAGACTTCCTACAGACTGCACTACATTCTCACTTCTGCCCATAGATGCAAACATCCCAAGTAAAATGCTAGCAGAACTTACTCTACAAGATAGTAAAGGACTGTAACGATGTCCCATGGGAGGCAGTATAGAATAAGTATAACTCGTAAGACCCCAGCCTCAAAAAACAGGCCAACTATTGTCCAATTTTAACTCCCACTTACTGCACAACTAACTTCACCTCTCTAAATATTAATTTTCCCATGTGCATAATGGAGAGACTATGTCTCTCATTGGTTTGTTGAGTGTCTGGCTCAAAATCGGAGAGAAAACTGTAGGGAGAAAACTGTAGGAAGAAACATTGCTCACAGTCAGTGAAGAGCAGAGCCAGGATTCAACCTCAACTTCATTGGACTTAGAACCTAGGCTCTTAACCTCTAAGCTGTAATGGAACCATGAGGCAGATATAAAAAAAAATAGGGTTGCTTTTCTGAGCAGTCCGTATGTTACATGATAATAAAAGTAGATGAAGAAACTATAAGGAAACCGTGAAGGAAAGTGTATAGACATGGCCACATAATTTTTTTTAAACTTTTCATATAAAAAGCAGTTTAAATAAATTTTAGAAGTAAATAATAGGGCCGGGCGCGGTGGCTCACGCCTGTAATCCCAGCACTTTGGGAGGCCGAGGCGGGTGGATCACGAGGTCAAAAGATTGAGACCATCCCGGTCAACATGGTGAAACCCCGTCTCTACTAAAAATACAAAAAATTAGCTGGGCATGGTGGCGCGTGCCTGTAA
>NW_016107435.1:2883831-2907137 GCF_001604975.1 Cebus imitator | reverse complement strand
AAAAAAAAAAAAAAAGTAAATAATAAACCACACTAAGCATAATATTCACAACATATTGTCAACCTAAATCATAGAGACTCTCTGAAAGAAGAGACTTTTAGTTGAGAATAGAGCTTTGCAATGGGAGTAGGCGTGTCATAGTAAACTACGTGCATAGTCAGGGAGGTAAAGAAAGACAAAGGTCTCCGAAGGGAAAAATGAGGAGGATTACATAATTGTTTTGAAATCAACATCCTTGGCTGCAAAAGTCATTAACAAGGGTGTCGCCAGCCTGAGGTTGCAGAGGCCAGTTGCTGGGCCGATGTCTTCACAGAAGTTTCATTTGTGTGTGTGTAAGGTTGTGGTAGCCTTTGTGCAAAGTTGTGGTTTTCGTAGTCTTTTTTGTTATCACACAGTGAAGAGTAAGATCCAACTCTCCAGGGCCTCCCCTGGCTCTGTCTCAGGATTTTCTTAACATGAGTCACTCCATTTTGATTCCAATAACTTTCACAATAGATCAGTTAATATTTTAATACAAAAACATCTTTAGAGGTATTTTAAAATATGAATATTCAGTGAAAAAAGGCAAAACCCATACATTGAAAATTCAGAAAATAAATACAAATGTGAAGCCAATAAATGTGAGGAAAATATTCAAAGAAAGAAAAATTATCCAGAATCATTATATGGAGAGAATGCCCATGCCGTAGGGGTCCTTCCTTGACCCCTTTTCTCCCTGACTCCCATGTCTTCCTAAGCTGGGCATATGAGGCCTGTCAGAACCCAGCTTCTACTGACCTACCAGCCTCCTTTCCTCCTCCTCTCCTCCACGCCATGTGGTCCAGCCTGCAGGACATGGTAGGCTCCTGACATTCCCAGATTTCACTTTCCTGGTGTTGGCTATCTGTGAGCTGCTCTGCTGAGGCTTGAATTTACATCACAGATGTGTGAGGGGTATGAGCTGTGAGTCATGCAGCGAGTGAGTGAGCCTAGCTGGCTTCAAGCCTTCCCAATGGAATGAGCCTTATTGTTTCAAATTCATTGTTAGGGCATTCTCATAAAGTAATAAAAATTTTTTCTTTTTGCAAAATGGCCATGAAAAGGAAGTTAAGTCAAAGCATGAAAGTGTTAGAAAGTTTTGATTCTCGACCAGAAGAAAGAAATCTTGGGTATCAAATGTGCTATGCTGTAACAACCATAGTGGTATTCACGAATAGAGTATTCTAGCAGCCCTGCAGACGAATCCCTTTGGGTGTTAGGAGTCTACTGCCTTGCTCTTTCCTGCATGTGTGTTCCTTGAGGGCTGGGTGCTTTTGCTCCTGTTTCTCACCCTTTTGCTTCCCTTCCCAACCCAAAGCCCCTACGGCGCTTCCTTTGCAAAGCCTGCTCTGCAAATGGCAGATTGGGTCTTGTCATCTTTGTATTGCCTCCATGCTTTGTGCAAAGTGTAACACAGAGGTTAAGAACATGAATTTGAGGGCCAGACTGCCTAGGTTCAATCCCAGCTCTGTTATTTATCAGCTATGTGATCTGGAGCCTCTCTGTGTCTAAGTTCCCTCAACTGCTAAACGGTGATAATAATGGCACCATGTCATAGGGATGTCGTAAGCCTTAAATGAATTAGTAGCTATAACGTGCTGAGGACAGTGTTTGACCTATAGTAAGCAGTGTTTTGTTATTCTACTACAAACCTTCCCATGCTTCATTTTATTACTGGAAAGGGGACTCGATCCAGACCCCAAGAGAGGGTTCTTGGATCTCGTGCAAGAAAGAATTCAGGGCAAGCCCACAGGGTAAAGTAAAAGGAAAGTTTATGAAGAAAGTAGAAGAATAAAAGAATGGCTACTCCATGGAGCAGCCCAGAGGGCTGCTGGTTGCCCATTTTTATGGTTATTTCTTGAAGATATGCTAAACAAGGGGTGGATTATTCATGTCTCCCCTTTTCAGACTACATAGGGTGACTTCCTGATGTTGCCATGGCATTTGTAAAATGCCATGGAGTGTAGCAGTGAGGACGATGAGAGGTCATTGTCATCGCCTCTTGGTTGGGGTGGGTTTTAGCTGGCTTCTTTACTGTAACATGTTTTATCAGCAAGGTCTTTATGACCAGTATCTTGTGCTTACCTCCTATCTCATCCTGTGACTTCGAATGCCTTAACCGTCTGGGAATGCAGCACAGTGGGTCTCAGCCTTATTTTACCCAGCCCCTATTCAAGATAGAGTTTCTCTGTTTCACACTCCTCTGACAATTGTTAACGGTTTTTATATACAGCAAGATTTCTTTTAAAGTACTACCATAACTCAGTCACGTGGGAAAAGTATAGTCCCTTTAACTTGTTTGTAGTTCTTCTGGGCTTCCTCATGAATTGAAAACTACTGCCTCCATCTCTCTTTCTCTGAGAGTTAAAGTAACCAAACTTACTTTGGCTTTGCAAACTGAGTTTATTCCAATAATTTAAACATCTCATTGACAACATCCAGTCTTTGGGATGCTTGCTTACTTGTATGCCCCCAACTCCACCCTCTGGGGTTTACAGAGACAGGAAGGGAGGATAGCCTACCTCCAACGGAGGAGTTCAGGGTCCCCAGATCCCTGCTGTATTCTCGGATGCTCTGTTTCCCCAGCGAAGAGGGGATGTTTCTGCATTCCATTGGAGCCTGCTACTACTGATTCACACTTAGCGCTTTCTCAGCTCAGGAATCATCATCTTGCTGATTTAGTCTCCCACGGTGTGGACGCCTCCATGGCACTGTATGTTTTCTGTTTTGACCCTATTCCAGGTGGTCTACCCCAACCCCTGTGATGATGCTGGCCCTAACTTAGCATCCCTCCTGAATGACTTGTGTGTGGGAAGCCTAGGAGGGCAAACTGGAACCTTCCTTTGCCTGACTTGGCTGCTCTGCCCTTTGCTTTATCCTGGGATACCAGGATATCCCACAACCCCCTGCCAAACTCCTAAGTCCTCCATCCCCTAATATTTCCCAAATCCATCACACATAGAACCATCTCTGCCAGTCATCTTATTCCTACAATCCCTTGGAGGAGAAAGGGGCTTTCTTCCTCTTCTCCCTGATTGGCTGTGCTGTGAAGCTCTGTGGTCTGGACAGTGAAGCCTGGCCCTTTCTTTCCTTCACATGGTATCTCAATAATGCCTGGCTTTCAAGTTGATTTTATAATGAAAAAGTTACATTTTGAATGTTAGACTTTGAATGCTAATGTTTTCTTGTTCTTTGGCAACAATTTAAATCCCCTCAAGGCAGATGAAGAAAGCATGTTAAATATAGTAAACTCACGGATGCACCTACACACAAAATACAAAATATTAGCCCTGTTGAGTGCCTTTGTCTGCCATTTAGCCTTTGCACTCAGCAGGGGCGGGATTTTCTCCCATTTAGATTCGAATCCTGGCTCTACCACTTGCTCTGTGATCTTACACAAGTTACGTAGCCTGTCTGTGCCTGTTTTTCTTTCCTTTTTCTTAATGTGTAAAATGCAAACAAGAATATTACCTTGTGTGATTGTTTGCAGAGTTAAATGACTTACTGCATGGAAATTTTTCAGAACAGTGCTTGGCATATACTAAGTGCTCCACAAATGAGAACGATGCTTATTATGAGCTCAATCCTTGTCCAAAGTATCTTACTCAATTATGGTTGAAAGATCACAGAGTGAGGCAATAGATTAGGAAGTCTGAGGATCAGCCCAAAAATATGTGTTTAATTGCATTCTTTCCTAAAAATGAGATCACTTGTAAGAGCAACTCTCCCTGCCTATTGCAATCGTAAGTGAGATTGCAGTAACAGTAGCCTAGGGAAGTGAAAAGGGTATGGCCCATCTCACCTGCAGTTCTGTTCAGATGAGCCATGTGACCCTTGATAAGCCATGTCACTTTCCCAATCTTTCTCCCATGGTTTCCTGAGATGTCTAGGTTACTTTCAGTAAAAAATTATGTTCCTTATTTCTCTGAAGAAAGAGCATGTAGATTTTCAACTCAGACTTGTGGAGTAGCATCCACTCAAAACCCCCTTGGATGATTGAGTCCTGCTTTAAATGGGCTTCTTGTACAAGAAAAATTCAAACACATTTTTCATGAACTTTCCACAAAACAATGTTTTTCTTAGATCTGCTCAAATAGAGTACGCAAATTAAATACTCCTCATCATAGTGGTGCCCACCTGTAGTCCCAGCGACTCAGGAGGATAGCTTGAGCCCAGGAGTTTGAGGCTGCCATGAGCTATGATTATGCCACTGCCCTCCAGCCTGGGTGGCTGACTGATACCNTATCATATTTAAATAGATATATTTTGAGTAACGTAAAGATTTTGGAGTAAGAACAAAAACTTTAAAAGCCATCTGTTAACTCACTACATTGGTTCAAAATTTAAAAAAAGAAAAATTGGAGTTGTCTAAATGCGTACGCTTTGAACTCTTTACCTCAAGTTATTTTGTTTAAAGGCACTGATGAATTTAAGTGTGAAATTCTGTATGAACAAACCAATAGCAGAAAATGTTTAAGTGATCTTTGAGAAAGCACTTTAAAAAAAAAAACAACAACAACAACCTTAAAGCGTTACATTGATTTCTGTTACTCTATTTACTCATCATAGTGTAGCTGTTTCCAGTGATACTTATCACATTTTCTTCAAAGTATTCAATATGGCCCAGATTTTAATGCTTTAAGAATCTTGGCATAATTGTTTGACTATCATTTTTTTTTTTAATTTTTGATAACTATAAGTGGTGATAGCTAATCTTTAATGTTATATTCATAAGAGTTTGTTTATAATCTGCATATCCTATGTGATAGACCTAGGACAAATATTGTTTGAAGAAAAGTTCAAGAATCGTCTTTAGTTCCATCTTATATTATCTTGACCTGTTAATTAATTTACACAAGTATATGTTGTCTAACAACTATTCATATGTTAATTTAATTCTCTTCGATTTTCTTACATGGAAGAGTATATTAACAAACTATTTAAATACTATAACCACATAGTCCTGCACTAAATAAATGGCCAAGATGAATATAAATATCATGACACAGGTTTAAGCCAATTATGCTGATGAGAAGGATATTCACAGATGAATTTTTTTAACTTTGTTTTCTTGAGTACAAGTCCTTTATTCAGACTAGTAATTATTCATTTTCCATTGTTTACTTTCAGTTCTCCAAATTCATTCCTTTCTTCTTACTCTTCCTATTTTCTCTTTCTTTTTCTTTCTTTCCTTTTTCCTTTCTTTCTCCCTTTCTCTCTCTCTCTGTCTCCCTCCTTTCTTTCTTTCCTTCCTTCCTTCCTTCTTCTTTCTTTTCTTTTCTTTTCTTTTCTTTTCTTTTCTTTTCTTTTCTTTTCTTTTCTTTCTTCTTTTCTCAGTCTTGCTCTGTTGCCCAGGCTTCAGTGCAGTGGCACAATCTCAGATCACTGTAACCTCCGCCTGCTGGGTTCAAGCAAGTCTCCTGCCTCAGCCTCTCAAGTAGCTGGGATTACAGGTGTGTGTGACCATGCCTGGCTAATTTTTGTATTTTTAGTAGAGATGGGGTTTTGCCATGTTGGTCAGGCTGGTCTCCAACTCCTGAACTCAGGTGATCCACCTGCCTCGGCCACCCAAAGTGCTGGGATTACCAGCATGAGCCACTGCACCCAGCCCCTTTTTCTTATTTTCTATTTACTTTTAATTTTAGATCATATTCTACTGCTAGTTGAATGCCTTTCTCCATTCAGACTTCAGAGGCTATAAAATTTCCTTTCTGGGACCTTTTCAAATCATGTTATTTTTCTTTCTGTTTCTCTTGCTCTTCTCTGTAATATGGTATTCCTTCCTGGCATGCCATGCCTTTTACAGAATTTTACTAATTGTGATTGTTTTCTGAACTCTATATTTAGAAATACTGTGGTTGAAAGCAAACTATCAATGCTGTAAACTGCCCCCAATACTTATGTATCTGTCAGTAAAGTTGTATGGAAATAATGAAATTAGACAGTGGTTTATAGTGAGCAGTCTCTGCTGGAATATGCCTGTTCTCTTTCAAATGGAAAACCAGCTTTCTTGTTTCAAGGGATAATAGTTTTCTCAGTAATCCATAGTCCCTTGCCATCCCCAAGGCAGAGTTACTTGATCTGAGCCAAAAGGCTGCATAGGATGGATGGTACAGTTCCCCCAACATGGACACACGCTTTGTGCATGTAAGTATAGAGACAGATTCTGAATCAACCTTTAGGAAGATGAACAAAATGAGCTCTGATGGACTTTGTTCAAAACACGTGCAATTAAGAGGGAAAGAAAATGTAAATTTTGAAGGACTTGCCAAGCTATGTTTCTAGAAGTTGCATGAATAAAAAGTAGAATCTAATGGTATGAAAGCTGGAAAGGCCCTAGAATCATCTAGGGGTCCTCCCATTTTAAAGATGATGAAATAAGGCCCAGCAGCCACTCACTGGGAGTGATTGCTAGGATCAGAAGTAGCACCCGGCTCACTGCATTGCCCTCATTGGAGTTGGTTGGAGATGCCAGCGTCTCCTTAAACCCGTTGCAGCAACCTTCTGGAAATCTAACGGTTATGCTAAAACCTAAAGAAATCGGAGGATATATTTTCCTAGTGTTTTGATTTCATAAAGATTTACTTAAGTAAAAGTTAAATTCAGATTGTCAAAGCTACACCATGGTTTTGAGCCTTTTCTTGTATTTGTGGACTGCTTTCTGTGGATTCTGGTGTAGGTACATTCCGTTTTCCCTCATTTTACATGTATTTTTAAAATGAGAAGGAGTTTGTGGGTAGGGCTGTTTTAATAGAAACATTTGGGAGGAAATTCCACATTTCCAAAGCGTACCGTCAACATGGAAAAAAACAAATGTGTTGATTTTTCCTCTGGGTTTGGTGTTTCTGCTTCGGTCTTAGTCATAGCACAATATATGGAAAACTCATAGGATGTTTTTTTTTAGCAAAGGGAATGAAATAGAATAGTTATCTAAAGAAACAAGACATCCAGGCAAGAACCCAAGCACCTGGCTTTCTAAGATACGTAGCCTCATTTGGAGTCGCCACTCTCTTCCTGTGTGTGCAGTGAGTATGACTTTTATAGACACAGACTTAAGTACACAGAAATCGGCCTATATTTTTCTATAATGAAACCTAAAGTCTGTCTTAAACCTCCGTTTTTCCTGAAGATAGAAAGTCTAGTCAGTTCCAAGCATACCTATCACAGCAAGGGTTTTCCAGTGATTTTAGGATTTTCCTTGCATCCTTCTTCTTTTCCCTGAAGGATGATATAAATTCCAGGGGCTTGACTAGCACCATTACCAGGGCAGGGGTCGCACGGGTGAAAGTGTGTATTCTCCAGCTGTCCTCTTTCCTACTGTGGCATCCAGTGAGAACAGTCCTATCTGGTCCTTGAGGGTGGTTCCCTCTGCACCTACGGGGGGTGAATTCATCTCTGTCTCCCTGTGGGCTTCCGGGTGCCTACCTTTATCTTAACCAAGAGATACTTCTTATGGCTCCACATCAGAACCCTGACTTTTCTCTAAGTACACTTCCCATTTTTTCTATCTTTATCTGTTTTCCTCTATCTATTTGTAAAGGTCTTCCCCACCCCAATAATCTTGTCTCAAAACAATATTCAAATTGAAAAATATTCTAAGTTCTGGCCACAAAAGTCCCTTCTGCCTCTCTGGCAACACTCTGTCCACGTACACTTGCAGTTGCTGTCTTGGGTCTAGCCTCATGGAACTGTCTAGACCCTGTAGACACTTGTGACTTGGGCCCTAAACTCCTCACTTTTATATTCCATTTTTAAACTGAACTTAGCCCAAGGCAAGGCACAAATATATAAAGAGCGATAGATAGGTAGGTAGATATCTATCCAACTCTCTCTCTCTCTCTCTCTCTTTCTCATTATAATCATTAGAAATAAAAGAACAGGATAGAGAATCAAGAGGCCCGCCGCAATTCCCAAGGCTGCCACTCACAGCCTGTGTGACTTTCAGAGAGTCCCTCAGCTTCCCCAAGACTCTATTCTTCACCAACATAATGATGGGGTGGGATTAGGGTATGTGGAAGCCTCGTTCCATATTGAAATCAGGTGCGACATCTTTCTGATGGGCCAGCCTCCCCTCTGAACTCTTCCATCAGACAGGATTCACATGTGATGATATGTTATTTGTGTTGTGAAAAGCATTCAAGTATGACAATATACTATCTGTGTTTTCACCATTCAAAGTGCTGTTTAGTCGTTGAAACTGAAACTATTGAATGTCATTTAATAAAGTGACCAAAATGTAAAAAAAAAAAAAAAAAATCTTATTCTAATATATTGTACTTACCTGTATACCTGCCTATCTTAATAACTAGATATATTGTGTTTAAGTGTGTTCTTTTGCTTTCTATCTATATACAACTGCGTTTTCCTCCTCTAAAGTGCTTATTATAGGATGAACAGTTCAGGAGTAATATATATACTGTTTATCCATACCTCTCTATGTATGTGTATAAATCTTCAAGACTCCACCTCAAATGTCAGCTCTTCCAAGAAGCCCTGTGATTCCTCCAAGCCAGAAACAATCTGTTTCTGCTCCAAACCTTTTAGCATACTCGATTATCTCATATCACTCACCACATATTTTGTATTTGGGTTATTTGCGTCCTTTTCTGCCTTTCTAGACTGCGAGGTGCCTGAGAACAGAAGACATTCAGTCTTATTTATTAAAGGACAGCCACAGGATTTGAGTGTGTGAATGCTTGAATATGTTTTCTGAATGAATACAATGATTGTGTCCATCAACTTTCACTATGATAATGTTGTGTTTTAAGAGAAAGTTCAGTGGCTTGCAGCAACAAGCATTTATTTCTCCCTTGGAGGTCATGGGCAGTCTGCGGTAGTGCTGCTCCAGGCTGCCTTTGGCTTCACGTGTGCTTCCTGTGTCTTTAGTCTGGGACACAGGCTGAAGGAGATATCTCTATCTGGAGTGCACACTTTCCATAATGGATGGACAGTAAATGAAAGGTTGGTGGAAATTTTCCAAGATTATTTTAGCCTGCAACTCATAGGAGTCACTATTTCCTTCATTCCATTAGCCACAGCAAGTCAGCCAGCCTAACCCAACTTCACTTGGAAGTACATTCCTCCTAGGGGTGGGGGCAGGACAGGCTCGGGGGGTGAGGAAATATTTACAGAAAAATAATATGAACCACCCCAAAGATAACGAAGAATTTGGAGTGGAAAAGAAGCAGAACCAGAGGGGAAATTCAGTGCTGTAGCAAAGGTACCACCAAGCTAAGCAGCTGCCCTCAAAAAAGTGTTCACATTAAATTTCCATTTTTATAAATGCTACAATTGTAGAGCTGTCATATATGTAGCTCTAGCCTGCTTGAAAATATACACAGGTGGAGGAAAATACAGATCAGCTATAGAATAACATGCAGGCTTAAAACCGTAGAAAAAAACCTACACAATACCATTCAGGCATGGGCATGGGCAAAGACTTCATAACTAAAACACCAAAAGCAATTGCAAGAAAAGCCAAAATTGACAAATGAGATGTAATTAAACTAAAGAGCTACAGCAAAAGAAACCATCATCAGAATGAACAGGCAACCTATAGAATGGGAGAAAAGTGCTTGCTCTTTGTCAGTCTTCCCATCTGGCAAAGGTTTAATATCCAGAATCTACTAGAAACTTAAACAAATTTGCAAGAAAAAAACATCAAAAAGTGGGCAAAGGATATGAACAGGCACTTCTCAAAAGAAGACATTTATATGGCCAAGAAGCATATGAAAAAAAGCTCATCATCTCTGGTCATTAGAGAAATGCAAATCAAAAACAATGAGATGACATCTCACACCAGTCAGAATGGTGATCATTAAAAAGTCAGAAAACAAAAGATGCTGGTGAGGCTGTGGAGAAATAGGAACACTTTTACATTGTTGGTGGGAGTGTAAATTAGTTCAACCATTTTGGAAGACAGTGTGGTGATTCCTCAAAGATCTAGAACCAGAAATACCATTTGACACAGCAATCCCATTACTGGGTATATGCCCAAGGGATTATAAATCATTCTACTATAAAGACACACACATATATATGTTTATTGCAGCACTATTTACAATAGCAAGGACTTAGAACCAACCCAAATGTCCATCAGTGATAGACTAGATAAATAAAATGTGGCACATATGTACTATGGGATACTATACAGCCATAAAAAAGAATGAGTTCATGTCCTTCGTAGGGACATAGATGAAGGTGGAAGTCATCATTCTCAGCAAACAAACACAGGAACAGAAAACCAAACACCACATGTTATCACTGATAAGTGGGAGTGAACAATGAGAACACGTGGACACAGGAAGGGGAGGGAGCACATTAGGACAAATACCTAATGCATACGGGACTTAAAATGTAGATGATGGGTTGATAGGTGCAGCAAACCACCATGGTACATGTATACCCCTGTAACCTGCGCATTCTGCACATGTATCCCAGAACTTAAAGTAAAAAAAAGATTATAAAGTAAAAAAATGAAATAAAAGTGGAGTTGATATCCTTCAGTGAAGTGATCCAGGAGAAATTATAAAGAAGGGCAATCTATAATCTATTTGGGATCTGTGTTTCTTGGAAGATAATGACAAAGTAACCTCAGAGATTACATCAACACTTTCTCCTTGTAACAGTTGCCAATCAAAAGCAAATAGCGTGCACATATTTGTCAGGGTCATTGGCAGTGGTTCTCCAAACCTTTTGCCCCTTATCATACTTCATTGTGCTTTTTTCCTTATCTATTTAAGGAAAAAAGATAGTTACTTTTTTCCTTAAAAAGTAACTATCTATTGCTACTTGCCTTATCTATTTCCTGCCCCTTCTGTGGGCTTTCTTTTTCTTCTCCTGTGACTTGCCGCATCTTTACAAAGTGGCGTTAAACATGCTATATGGCGTGATTCATTATTAATAAATGGAAGATAAAACTACATTTCAGAATGCTGATTGGGGTTCATGAAAAAAAAAGGATTAACATACAGGCTTTCCCCCCAGGGACTCAGAATGAGCAGCTCCTTTTTCCATCTGACCCAGGCTTACGGAAGAAATGGAGGGTGCAATCCCAATGAAGTGAAGTTTCTTCTTAAAAATTTTAAAACACCTTTATTGGGATATAACTCTCATGTTGGAAAATTCACTCATTTAAAGCATACAAGTCAGTGGCTTTAATATGTTCAGAATTGTTCGGCCATCACCACCATCTAAATTTATAAGATCTTCATCAACTCAAAAAAAAAAAATCCCATATCCCCCAGTAATCTTTCCCTATTAACTACCCTCTAACCCTAGGCAATCACTAATCTACTTCTGTCTCTATAGATTTGCCTCTTATGGACTTTGCATACAAATAAAATCAGATAATATTTGGTCTTTTGCTGCTTCTTTCTTTCACCTAGCCTATGTTTTCTTTTTTTTCCCTATTTATTTATTTTATTGCATTTTAGGTTTTGGGCTACACGTGAAGAACATGCAAAATTGTTGCATAGGTACACACGTGGCAGTGTGATTTGCTGCCTTCCTCCCCATCACCTACATCTGGCATCTCTCCCCTTGCTATCTCTCCCCAGCTCCCCACCCACCACCGTCCCTCCCCTATTTCCCCCCAACTGACCCCAGTGTGTAGTGCTCCCCTCCCCGTGTCCATGTGTTCTCATTGTTCAACACCTGCCTATGAGTGAGAACATGCGGTGTTTGATCTTCTGCTCTTCTGTCAGTTTGCTGAGAATGATGGTTTCCTGGTTTTCAAGACTCATCCATGTCATAGCATGTGTCAGTACTTCATACATTTTTATGACTGAATAGTATTCCATTGTTTGGCTCTACCACATTTTGCTTATCCATTCATCTGTTGATTGACATTTGAGTTGTTTTCACTTTTTGGCAATTATGAATAATGTTGCTATGAGCATTTGTGTGCAAGATTTTGTGTGAACAAATGTTTTCATTTCTCTTGGGTATACACCAAGGTGTAGAATTACTGGATTATATGCTAACTCAACATTTAACCTTTTGAAAAACTGCCTGTTTTCCATAGCAGTGGCACCATCTTATATTCTTATCAGCATTGTACACGGTTCTGAATGCTTCCACATCCTCACCAACAATTGTTATTGTCTGTCTGCTTGATTCCAGCCACCCTAGGGTAACTGCCCAATACATTCACCTTGTCCGCTGCCTAGATGGAGCTGGTTTATTAAGACAAGGGAATTGCAATGGAGAAAGAGTAATTTATGCAGAACTGGCTGTGTGGGAGAACAGAGATTTATTATTACTCAAATCAGTCTCCCTGAGCATTAAGGGATCAGAATTTTTAAATATAATTTGGCAGGACGGGCTTGGCACATAGAGAGTACTAACTGGTCAGGTTGGAAATGGAATCATAGGGGGTCGAAGTGAGTTTTTCTTGCCATTTTCTGTTCCTGGGTAGGATGACAGAACTAGTTGAGCCAGATTACAGTCTGGGTGGTGTCAGCTGACCCATCCAGTGCTAAGTCTGCAAAACGTCTCAAGTACTGGTCTTAGGTTTTACAGTAGTGATGCTATCCCCAGGAGCAATTTGAGGAGGTTCAGATTCTTAGAGCCAGAGACTGTGTGACCCCCTAAACTATAATTTCTAATCTTGTAGTTAATTTGTTAGTCCTGCAAAGGCAGACTGGTCCCCAGGAAAAAAGGGGGTCTTTTGGGGAAGGGTACTACCAATTTTGTTTCAGAGTCAAACCATGAACTGAATTCCTCCCAAAGTTAGTTCTGCCTACACCCAGGAATGAATGGGAACAGCATAAACATCAAAAGCAAGATGGAGTCTATTACATCTGATTTCTTTCACTGCCATAATTTCCAGTTAAAATTTTGCAAAGACAATTTCACTAGAGCTATGTCATGGTGGTTATGGTTTGCATTTCCTTCATGACTAATGTTGAGCATTATTTAATTTGCTTATTTACTGTTTGTATATCTTCTTTGGAGAAGATTCTACCGACTTTGCTCATTTTTAATTAGGTTATTTGCTTCTTTATTATTGAGTTGTAAGAGTTCCTTATGTATTCTGAATACCAGTCCCTCATCAAATAAGTGATCTGCAAGTACTTGCAGTGGCATAAATTGTGTGGAGGATACCCACCCCAAAGTGTCGCATTCTTTGGGTTGCTGTTTCATTTTCTTGGTGGTCTCATAGAATGAAGTTCTGTTGTCTTACTTGTTTTGCTGTTGTTGCTGAGACAGGGTCTCATTCCGTTGCCCAGGTTAGAATGTGCTGGCATGATCATACAGCTCAGTGCAGCCCTGAACTCCTGTGCTGAAGCAGTACTCCTGCCTCAGCCTCCCATGTAGCTGGTACCACAGGTGTGTACCACCACACCTGGCTAATTTTTAAAAATGTTCTGCAAAGTCAGGGTCTCACTTTTATTGACCAGACTGGTCTCGAACTCTGGGCTCAAGCAATCCTCCTGCCTTTGCCTTCCAAAGTGCTGGGATTACAAGCACGACCCACCAGGCCTGGCCTGTCTTAGCTCTTGAACTTTAACTTCTTTCATGGCACTGCCCCTGTACTGCTTCTGCTGCACTAACAGGCTGGGACGAGGGCTATCTAAAGCTGTGAACTCATAGGCCTTTGTCCCCAAACCTTGACTTCTGTGTTCCTTTTGTCAGCTTGATAGAATTAAATTAGCCCCGACTGTGACTGTACCTCCATAAAAATCAAATGCAATCCCAGTTTCTCCGTTTGTATAGTAGCTATAGTCTTGACAAGTCACTGAACAATGAGTCAATCCAGCTGTGGCCTGGCCAGCAGCCTTTGGGGCAATTTCTGCTTCACTTTGATAGAGCCCTTTGCACCCCAGCTGGAGCCAAGGTTGCCAAAGCCTTTCAGATTAACGTAGAAGCATGAGTGCTCGTTCTCCTCTGGGTCACCTCACCATGAGTATCCATTTTGTGTTGTGTTAAGAAATTATTTAACTCTTCACATTTAGTGTCAGATAATCCAATTAGAAAAAGGTTGGCAGGCATCATGCACACTAGACTGCACCAACTTTAAATCAACTGTTTCTCTTGGAATGCTTTCAGAGGTACCCAAAAAAGCTCCATTATTTTCAATTAACGTTCCATGACCATACCTGCACGTTCTCAGTCCTCCTGTCCATACAAAATGATATCATTGAAAATGCTAAACCCATGAATTTCCAAGCATGAATGTGCCTTTGTAAACCTCGAATCTCTGGAGATCCTTTTGTTTTCAATATGCAAAAGGGCTTCGGTGTGCAAAGCCTACTTTCTGTTTCAGGCAGTCTTTCCATTAGCAAATGTAAGCGTTCAGGGAGCTATTAAAGATCAGAAGTTCTTAACTTCATTATTAGAATTGACTCAAAGCACAGAGAAATTAGGAGCCATTTATGGAGTTCTCAGAGCTGTCAGGCCTGCCATGGACAGACTTACAAACATAGTTTCACCGCTCTCAAAACCCTATGCACCTGAGCAGACTCCATGGATGTTGGCAGCACTTACTGTCTTAGGTAGGTTTCTGGAACAGGTCCTGAGACCTGTTTTTTAATAGTCTTCTGAGGAACCACATCTGTAAAGGAGTGCAGTTTGCAGGTCTGGGCAGAAGGAAGATGAGCTGTGATGGAGTTGTTCAGGGGCCTCAGTCAACCCCACAGGGAGTGTGCAGCTGGAAAGGCCCTTGAGTTTATCATTAATCAGGCAAGAGGGCTGCATCTTTTCACCCAGCATGAGCCAATCATTGAATGTGGGCTGGCCCTGTGGAAGGGCCTTGACCTTAAGCCAGGCAGCAACTAGGCAGTTCCTGGGGAGAGACTCAATTAGAAGCTGCCACTAACACCTCTGGGAGCTAGGGGAATGGGTACCTTGGTCCACACAGGGACACATGGTCTGCACACCTCTTTCCACCACATAACACCTCTGCCTCATGTTGTAGGCTGCAGTGCCATAAACGGCGTGAAGTATACCCACCCCAGCATGTCTATTTCCCAGGCCTCTTGATTCCTGCCTCTATTCTGCCATCTTTTTTTTTCTTTTATCTGTATACTTCATAGTAAGGTAAGACTTTCCCTGATTAAATGTATTGTTTTTTGACCTGTTATGTTTAAGCCAGGAGTGGTGGTACACACCTATATCCCTAGCTACTTGGGAGGCTGTAGTGGGAGGATCACTTGAGCCCAGGAGGTCAAGGTTGCAGTGAGCTATGATAGCATCACTGCACTCCAGTTTGGGCAACAGAGCAAGACCCTGTCTCCAAAAAATTTTTTTTTAATTTTAAAATAAATTAATTTTAGCCTAAAGCTACCTCCTTATATATTTTAAGTTCAGGCTAACAGTTTTTCCACATAAAGTACATGGTGAACTGTAACCTGACTGAATATGTGAACAGGCTGTAACCTACTCTTGTGCCAATCACAGAGTTTTAGCCAATCAGAGGTAGCTAACTGTTCTAATTGTGTTCAAATAAGGCAAACACCAAGCTGTAACCAATCCGGCTGTTTCTGTGCCTCACTTCTGTTTTCTGTACCTTACTTTCCTTTCTTTGCCCATAAATCCTCTCCAATCCCATGGAGGCACTGCAGTGGCTCTGAACCCACTCTGCTTTGGGGGACTGCTCAGTTCATAAATCATTCTTTGCTCAATTACACTCTGTTATATGTAATTAGTCTAAAGTTCTTCTTTTACCAGCCCAGAGGAAAGTGCCAACAGCAGCTGGTGAAAGAGATGGTTCTCAAAACTACATTAATAACTTGTAAATTCAAGCATCTATTATTTTTGTTTTAGCATCCAACATTTATTCTCAGAAGTCCTCTTTCATGATCATTGTCATTCAACAAACACACATCACACACAGGTATCTACCGTAGGTGACTGTGTGGTTCAGTTTGCTCTTTCATGTCTTGTGCCTCATTTCCTCCCCATTGCCGCACACAAACTTTGTCTGTGACAGCCCCCACTACATCAGACTTGGTCCACAGATGAGGCCATCATTGAACTTGGTGGACAACCTGGTGCCCTTCCATCAGCACAGCCCTGATGACCTTGGTAAAGCTGCATCTTGGTCTTCTGCAGAAGCTGGTCACCTGTAGATCTTCTGATCTTAGAATATTCACTCCAGTGTGTCAACTTTCCTGAGGCTCTCCATCTCTTCCTCAAATCATCTGCTCTGGCAGTTCTTAAATTTCAGCCTCCGTAGGCTGGGCCATTACCTCTTCCATGCTTCTAGAAGCCATTTTATTAGCCAGTTCACACCATCTCCAGGAGGCTTTTCCAAGATGCTCGATTCTCAGACTCAAGAGAGCACTCTCAAATTTACAGGCTTTCCTTCATCCAGTCTTATGTTCTTGCCCCTTGATCATCACTCTCAGCATCAAGTCCCTTTCTTGGTGCTTGGGCTGTGGCTGGTACATGCAGGGAGGCCCTGCCCCTCCTCTGGTATATAATCCCTTTCCTTCTTTATCAGGCCTAGCACATCCTCAGCTAGCGGATAGGTTACACAGCAACATAACTGTATTTATAGGCCTAAGGGCTAAGAGAGGAGGTGAGGGACACATCTTGTCTTGTGGGTAGAGTCTCCCTTGACTGTCTTCAAGCAAAACAGATGAAGTATTCTTACATTCTTACTAGAGAGGAGTGGCCCACTTCTGCAGGCCCAGAGAATTTAGAGGATTCGGAGTTCCAAGATTGAGGGAAGGAAAGTACTGAAATCAACCTGGATGTCCCCATCATACTATCAAGAGTACTGTTTTTTCACACCAGGGTCCTGACCTTGCCAGGGCAGATCTATCTTGGCTGGGAGTTTAGCCCTCCTTGGAACCCTGCCATTCTGACAATTAGGTCCTGAGGCCGGTGTCCAGTTTTCTCTGCCTTCTCCTAGGAGAAGAGAGCTTCTTTATAGGCTGCAAGAAGGCCCACTGGCTTCCCCACATTTGATTCTCCATGGCCTGTAAATTGCTGTCAGGTTTTCATCAGATTTTCTAAAGTATCAAACTACCTTAAGGCAGTAGGATTGGATTCCATTGCCAAAATAGGCAATGTTTCTTCCAAAGTTTTTAATACTAATACTTTATACCAGCTACTGAGTTTCCTTCTGCTACTATACTATCTCAATTTGCCACTGGGGAAACTTTTAAGAACTAGCCTGTGTATTAATTTCCTTGTACAGTATGTTCATAAGAAGTTACCACAAATTTAAGTGGATTAAACAAGACATTTAATCGTCATAGTTCTGGAGGCTATAAATCTCAAATCAAGGTATTGGCAGGGCCATGGTCCCTCTAAACATGTGAGGGGAGAATCCTTCCTTGTTCCTTTCCAACTCTGGTGGCTCATGGCATTTCTTGAATTGTGGTTTCATCACTCAGACCCCTGCGTCCACCTTCACAGGGCCTTCCCCATGTCTCTCTGTCTGTATGTCTTCCGCTCTCCTTATAAGGACACCAGTCAGTGGATTTAAAGCCCACCCTAAATCCAAGATGATTTTATCTCAACAACCTGAACTCATTACATCTACAGAGATACCATTTCCAAACAAGTTGTATTCTGAATTTCTAGGTGGACATAAATGTTGGAAGTACACTATTCAACCCAGTATAGATGCTCACTTTATGTCAGGAGCTATTTGTGTTCAGCTTATCACCAGTGATGGGATCCTTGTTGCCAGCGAGGTGGCAAGTGCCCTAGTTCCTAGTTCCTAAACCTCACATAAACTTTGTCACCTATCCGTCATTTGGGCTCTCCAGGAAACAGACCCTGAGACTGTTGAGCCTGCAGAATGTTTATTAGGAAATTCTCCCTATGTCAACACCTGTGGAAGGCCAGGGGAAGATGCCAGATTGGGCAGTGGGAGAAGTGAAGCTGCAGCCACCCCAGGCAACCCCAGAGAGAGCTTTGGAGCTAAAATCACTGGTCAGAACTGGCTTGTGTTGGGCCAAAATGGTTAGATGTGTATTCACCCATATCTTTCAGTCTCCAGATATGGGATGCCCTGGGAAACACTTGACCTTGAGCTAGGTGTCACTTGCAGATGAGATAATCCCTGAAGGCACTGAGAGTGGAAGGTTGTCTGCTGATAGTCTTTCCAGGAATGGGTAAGAAGTCCTTCCTTGAGGGGGATCTGGGTGGTGTGTCACCATGTCCAGAATGAGGACTTAAAACACAGAGATGAAGGTAATGGGGTGAAGGTGGGATTATATTTCCGTGAGCAGCCAAGACATTCCAAATTCTGAATCTCATGACACAGGACCCAATCAGGGCTCCACTAGCCAATAATTAAGCCCATAAACCTACGTCAGGAGTCGTTCAGTAACAGCAATGTTGAGTACATAGCTGGAAAGCCTTTGTGAGGTTAGAAAACACAGCAACTGTCACCCTCTGAATTGTAAATAATGTTGTTATTTTAGGAAAAAATAATAATATTCTGCAAAAGTTAACTGGCTTGTCCAAAGTTACCAGCTATAAACATGAATATCTATGTTGTTAGTGGTTTTTATTCTTCTCATTTTTAAAACTTACAAAATTTAAAAATTTTTATTTTATTTATTTTTATTTTAAATATAGAGACGGGGTCTTGCTATGTTACCCAAGCTACTCTCAAACTCTTGGCCTGAAGCGGTCTTCCTGCCTCAGCTTCCCAGAGTACTAAGATTACAGGTGTAAGCCACTATGCCCAACAAAAAATTATGGAAATCTTAAACATTCATAAAACTTTGGAGAATAATTTAAGTAATACCCAAGTGCTCACAACCCAACTCTAACACGTCTTGGTATTTAGTTGAATTTACTTCAGATATGTTCAGTTTAAAAAAAAATCTTCATAAATCGACCTCTTTTTACATTGTTTTGAAACTTTTCCTCCCTTTCTTACAGAAAGAAGTAGTACCATGAATTTATTGTTTATCATTCTCATGACTTGTTTTTTTATACTGTGTATGAAAGTATCCATAAACAATAGACAGTATTATTTTGCACGTTTTTAGGTTTATATAAATGAATCATGCCAAATGTATCATTCTGTAACTTGCTTTGCTCATGCAACATTGTATTTTGATATTAACTATGTCTTACATGTAATTCTAGTTTATTCATTTTAATTATTATATAACATCCCATGAATATGACATATTTATGTATGTTTGATCTATTGAAAGACGTTTGGAATATTGGGAAATGTTTTCCATTTTCACTTTTATAAACAATATGACAATAAAACTCCTATTTACATCTTGTTTATATCTCTTGGAAGAGGGGTGAAATAATTTGTAGGTATATTAATATGTATTATATATATGGAATTATTGGGGTTTTTAATTATACTTTAACTTCTGGGGTACATGTACAGATCTTGCAGGATTGTTACATAGGTATACACATGCCATGGTGGTTTGCTGCCTCCATCCCCCAGTTACCTACATTAGGTATTTCTCCTAATGTTATCCCTCCCCAGTCTCCCCACTCCCTGCTGTCCCTCCCCTAGTCCCCCATCCCCTAACATGCCCCAGTGGGTGATGTTCCCTTCCCTGTGTCCATGTGTTCTCATTGTTCAACACTCACTTATGAGTGAAAACATGCAATGTTTGGTTTTCTGTTCTTCTGTCAGTTTGCTGAGAATGATGGTTTCCAGCTTCATCCATGTCATTGCAAAGGACATGAACTCATCCTTTTTATGGCTGCATAGTATTTCATGGTGTATATGTGCCACATTTACTTTATCCATTCTATCATTGATGGGCATTTGGGTTGGTTTCAAGGCTTTACTATTGTAAACAGTACCACAAAGAACATACGTGTACGTGTATCTTTATAATAGAATAATTCATAATCCTTTGGGTATATACCTAGTAATGGGATTGCTGGGTCAAATGGTATTTCTAGTTCTAGATCCTTGAGGAATTGCCACACTGTCTGCCACAATGGTTGAAATAATTTACACTCCCACCAACAGTGTAAAAGTGTTCCTACTTCTCCACATCACCTCCAGCATCTGTTGTCTCCAGATTTTTTAATGATTGCCATTCTATCTGGCATGAGATGGTATCTCAATGTGGCTTTGATTTGCATTTCTCTAATGACCAGTGATGATCATCATTTTTTCATATGTTTGTTGGCTGTATAAATGTCTTATTTTTAGAAGTGTCTGTTCATATCCTTCACCCACTTTTTGATGGGGTTTCTTGTTTTTTTCTTGTAAATTTGTTTTACTTCTTTGTAGATTCTGGATATTAGCCCTTTGTAAGATGAGTAGCTTGCAAAATTTTTTTCCCATTCTTTTGGTTGCCAGTTCACCCTAGTGGTTGTTTCTTTTGCTGTGTGGAAGCTCTTAAGTTGAATTAGATTTCATTTGCCTATTTTGGCTTTTGTTGCCATCGCTTTTGGTGCTTTAGTCATGAAGTCATTGCCTATGCCTATTTTCTGAATGGTATTGCCTAGGTTTTCTTCTAGGGTTTTTATGGCGTTAGGTCTTATTTTTAAATCTTTAATCCATCTGGAGTTAATTTTTGTATAAGGTGTAAGGAAGAGGTCCAGTTTCAGCTTTCTGCACATGGCTAGCCAGTTTTCCCAACACCATTTATTAAACAAGGAATCCTTCCCCCATTGCTTCTTTTTATCAGGTTTGTCAAAGACCAAATGGTTGTAGGTGTGTGGCATTACTTCAAAGGTCTCTGCTCTGTTCCATTGGTCTATATATCTGTTTTAGTACCAGTACCATGCTGTTTTGAGTACAGTAGCCTTATAGTATAATTTGAAGTCAGGTTGCCTGATGCCTCCAGCTTTGTTCTTTTTGCTTAGGATTGTCTTGGCTATGTGGGCTCTCTTTTGGTTCCATATAAAGTTTAAGATTGTTTTTTCCCAGTTCTGTGAAGAAGGTCAATGGTAGCTTGATGGGGATAGCATTGAATCTGTAAATTACTTTGGGCAGTATGGCCATTTTGACGATATTGATTCTTCCTAACCATGAGCATAGACTGTTTTTCTGTATGTTGTGTCCTCTTATTTCATTGAGCAGTGGTTTGTAGTTTTCCTTGAAGAGGTCCTTTACATCCTTTGTCAGTTGTATTCCTAGGTATTGTATTCTCTTTGTAGCAATTGTGAATGGGAGTTGGCTTATGATTTGGCTCTCTGTCTCTTATTGGTGTATGTGAATGCTTGTGATTTTTGCACATTGATTCTGTATCCTGAGACTTCTCTGAAGTTGCTTATCATCATGAGGAGGTTTCAGGCTAAAATGATGGGGTCTTCTAAATATACAATCATGTCATCTGTAAATAGAGACAATTTGACTTCCTCTCTCCCTAATTGAATATCCCTTATTTCTTTCTCTTGCCTGATTGCTCTGGCTAGAACTTCCAATCCTATGTTGAATAAGAATGGTGAGAGACGGCAACCTTGTCTAGTGCCCATTTTCAAAGGGAATGCTTCCAGTTTTTGCCCATTCATTGTGATATTGGCTGTGGGTTTGTCATAAATAGCTTTTATTATTTTAAGATACATTCCATCAATACCAGTTTATTGAGAGTTTTTAGCATAAAGTTCTGTGGAAGTTTGTTGAAGGCCTTCTCCGCATCTATTGAGATAATCATGTGGTTTTTATCTTTAGTTCTGTTTATGTAGTGGATTACATTTATATATTTGCATATGTTGAACCAGCCTTGCATCCTTGGGATGAAGCCGACTTGATCATGATGGATAAGTTTTTGATATGCTGTTGCATTTGGTTTGCCAGTATTTTACTGAAGATTTTTGCATTGATGTTCACCATGGCTATTGGCCTGATATTTTCCTTTTTAGTTGTATCTCTGCCAGGTTTTGGTATCAGGATGATGTTGATCTCATAAAATGAGTTACGGAGGATTCCCTCTTTTTGTAGTGTTTGGAATAGTTTCAGAAGGAATAATACCAGCTCCTCTTTGTACATCTGGTAGAATTTGGCTCTGAACCTGTCTGGACCTGGATGTTTTTTGGTTGGTAAGCTATTAATTTCTGCCTCAACTTCAGATCTTGCTATTGTTCTATTCGGGGATTCACTTCTTCCTGGTTTAGTCTTGGGAGGGTGTAAGTGTCCAGTCATTTAACTATTTCTTCTAGATATACTAGTTATGTGCATAGAGTTGTTTATAGTAATCTCTGATGGTAGTTTGTAGTTCTGTGAAATCAGTGGTGATATCCCCTTTATCATTTTTTATTTTATCTGTTCAATTCTTCTCTCTTTTCTTTTTTAGCAGTCTATCTATTTTGTTGATCTTTTCAAAAAACCAGCTTCTAGATTTATTGATTTGTTGAAGAGTTTTCTGTGTCTCTATGTCTTTCAGTTCTGCTCTAATCTTAGTTACTTCTTGTCTTCTGCTAGCTTTTGAATTTGTTTGATCTTGTTCCTCTAGTTCTTTTAATTGTGATGATAGGATGTTGATTTTAGAACTTCACTCGCTTCTCATTTGGGCATTTAGTGCTATAAATTTCCCTCTAGACACTGCTTTAAATGTGTCCCAGAGATTCTGTCTTCATTCTCATTGGGTTCAAAGAACATCTTTATTTCTGCCTTCATTTCATTATTTATCCAGTTGTCATTCAGGAGCGGGTTGTTCAGTTTCCATGTAGTTGTTTGGTTTTGAGTGAGCTTCTTAATCCTGAGTTCTAATTTGATTGCACTGTTGCCTCAGAGACTGTTTCTTATGATTTTCGTTCTTTTGCATTTGCCGAGGAGTGATTTACTTCTTATGTGATCAGTTTTAGAGTAAGTGCAATATGGTGCTGAGAAGAATGTATATTCTGTGGATTTGGGGTGGAGAGTTCTGTAGATGTCTATTAGGTCCGCTTGGTCCAGATCTGAGTTCAAGTCCTGGATATCCTTGTTAATTTTCCGCCTTGTTGATGTAATATTGACAGTGGAGTGTTAAAGTCTCCCACTATTATTGTGTGGGAGTCTAAGTCTCTTTGTAGGTTGTTAAGAACTTGCTTTATATATCTGGGTGCCCCTATATTGGGTGCATATATATTTAGGATAGTTAGCTCTTCTTGTTGCATGGATCCTTTTACCATTATATAATGCCCTTCATTGTCTCTTTTGATCTTTGTTGGTTTAAAGTCTGTTTTATCAGAGACTAGGATTGCAACCCCTGGTTTTCCTGGTTTTATTCCCCCCATTTATTTATTTTATTGCATTTTAGGTTTTGGGGTACATGTGAAGAACATGCAAAATTGTTGCATAGGTACACACATGGCAGTGTGATTTGCTGCCTTCCTCCCCATCACCTACATCTGGCATCTCTCCCCTTGCTATCTCTCCTCAGCTCCCCACCCTCCACCGT
>NW_016107435.1:2853522-2879181 GCF_001604975.1 Cebus imitator | reverse complement strand
TTTTTTTTTTTTTTTTGGTCTCCATTTGATTGGTAAATCTTTCCCCATCCCTTTATTTTGAGCCTGTGTTTGTCTGTGTACGTGAGGTGGGTCTCCTCAATACAGCACACTGATGGGTCTTGACTTTTTAACCAATTTGCCAGCCTGTGTCTTTTGATTGGGGCATTTAGTCCATTTACATTTAAGGTTAATATTGATATGTGTGAATTTGATCCTGCCATTTTGATACTAGCTAGTTGTTTTGCCCATTAGTTAATGCAGTTTCTTCATTCTGTTGATGGTCTTGACCATTTGGTACGTTTTTGCAGTGGCTGGTACTGCTTGTTCCTTTCTATGTTTAGTGCTTCCTTCAGGAGTGTTTGTGAGGCAGGCCTGATGGTGGTGACAGAATCTCTCAGCAATTGCTTGTCTGTAAAGGATTTTATTTCTCATTCACTTAGGAAGCTTACTTTGGCTGGACATGAAATTCTAGGTTGAAAGTTATTTTCTTTAAGGATGTTGAATATTGGTCCCCACTCTCTGGCTTGTAGGGTTTCTGCCAAGATATCTGCTGTGAGTCTCATGGGCTTCCCTTTGTGGGTAACCCGACCTTTCTCTCTGTCTACCCTTAGCATTTTTTCCTTCATTTCAACCCTTGCGATTCTGATGATTACGTGCCTTGGAGTTGTCTTCTTGAGGAATATCTTTGTTGTGGTGTCTGTGTTTCCTGGATTTGAATATTGGCCTGCCTTGCTAGGTTAGGGAAGTTCTACTGAATAATATCCTGAAGAGTGTTTTCCAGCCTGGATTCATTCTCCTTGTCACATTCACGCACACCAATCAAACGTATATTAGGTCTTTTCACATAATCCCGTATTTCTTGGAGGCTTTTTTCATTTCTTTTCACTCTTTTTTCTCTAATCTTGCCTTCTCATTTTGTTTTATTGAGCCAATCTTCTATCTCTGATATCCTTTCTTCCGCTTTATCAATTCACTACTGAAACTTGTATATGTGTTGTGAAGTTCTCATGCTGTGCTTTTCAGCTCCATCAAGCCATTTATGTTCTTCTCTAAGCTCGTTATTCTACTTAGCATTTTGCCTAACCTTTTTTCAAGTTCTTAGTTTCTTTGCATTGGGTTGGAACATATTCCTCTAGCTCAGAGAAGTTTGTTATCACCCATGTTCTGAAGCCTGCTTCTGTTAGTTCATCAAACTCATTCTCCATTCAGTTTTGTTCCCTTGCTGGTGAAGAGTTGTGATCCCTTGGAGGAGAAGAGGCATTCTGGTTTTTGGTGATTTTATCCTTTTTTTGCTGGTTTCTGTCCATCTTCCTGGATTTGTCTACCTTCGGTCTTTGAAGCTGGTGACTTTCAGATGGAGTCTCTAAGTGGATATCCTTTCTATTGATGTTGAAGCTATTTATTTCTGTTATATAGTTTTCCTTCTAACAGGCCCCTCTGCTATAGGATTGCTGGAGGTCCACCCCAGACCCTGCTTGCTTGGGAATCATCCATGCGAGCTGCATAACAGCAAGGATTGCTGCCTGTTCCTTCCTCTAGTAGCTTCGTCCCAGAAGGGCGCCTGCCAGATGTCAGCCAGAGCTCTCCTGTATGAGGTGTCTCTTTGGATATACTGAGGCCAGGGAGCCACTTGAGGAAGCACTATGTCTCTTATCAGAGCTCAAGTGTTGCGCTGGGAGCTCTGTTGCTCCCTCCAGAGCTGCTGGGTAGGGACGTTAAAGTCTGTTTCAGCAGAACTTACAACCACCCGTTTTCCCAGGTGCTCTGTCCCGGGAAGGTGGGTCTTTATTTATAAGTTCCTGATGAGCTGCTGCCTTTTTTCAGAGATGCCCTGCCTGGCAAGGAGGGAGTCTAGTCACAGTCTCCCTGCAGAGGTGTTTCTGAGCTGCCTTGGGCTCCACCCAGCTGTTGTGTAAACTTCCTTGTGATCTTGTTTACACAGGTAAGGTTAGAACTGCCTTGGTAATGGCAGACACCCTTGCCCCAGCTGAGCTCGACCAACCCAGGTTGAGCTCAAACTGCTGTACTGGGTGCGGAAATCTCAAGCCAGTTTATTTCATTTTTCTGGTGTTTGTGGTGGTGGGACCCGCCGAGCCAGATCACTTAACTCCCTGCATTCAGCCCCACTTTTTCAGGGGAATGGGTGGCTCTGTCTCACAGGCATTCCAGGCGCCAGCTAAAACGGCTATGCAGATTTGTGCTGGAAACCCGTGGCACTTGTTGGCCCAGTGAGAATCTCCTGGTCTGTGGGCTGTAAAGACCATGAGAGAAGTACAGTATCTGAACCGGGGTGCCGGAGTGGCTGGAAGAGTCCCCGATTGCCTCCATTGGAGGTGGGGGTTCCTCCAGCCCGTTGCACTTCCCAGGTGAGGCAGCACCCCACCCTGCCTCAGTTTGCCCTCCTTGGGCTACACCCACTTTCCAACTAGTCCCATTGAAATGAACCTGGTACCTCGGTTGGAAATGTGGAGATCACTCGCATTCTGCATCATCGCTCTCACTGGGAACTGCGCTCTGGAGCTGTTTCTATTCGGCCATCTTGGCAGAAGTCCGGAATTATTGGTTTTTAGGTTACAAGAAACCTGGTTCTGCATCAGAACCAGGATCAGGAGAAGGCAGTCAAAGACACAGAGTGTAATTTTTAAGGAGGACTTCCCTCTCAGGTGGCAACCCTACATTTACATGATCCTGAGAGTGAGGGGCCTCCTTAAATCTCAGGCCCCAGGCACGTGCTTGACTCACTCCAGTCCTGATCCTGCTGAGCATAGTTTCAACCCTAATAGTTGCTTCACAGATTGCTCCTCCACATGTTTGAAGCAATTTATGATCTCAGCAATGTATGAGAGTTCCAGTTATACCACATTCTTGTTAAATGTGATGGAATACTTGAAAACTTTTGTTAATCTTATGGATGTGTTGGTTTAATCTATACTTCACTTGAACATATCATAAGTTTTTTAGCCATTCAGATTGCTTTTTTCTGTAAATTGCCTTTCATATTCTCTGAGAATTTCTATTGTATTGCCTACCTTGTACATATATATATATATAAGAAATATGTATATATAAAATAATAATACATTTGAAGAAAATTTAATGACATGGAAATAAGTTAATGACAGCTCTTAAGTGGAAAGAGCCAATTAAAGCAGTGGACATAGTTTAATATTACTTTGGGGAAAAATACACAAATGTACACAAAAAGTTTGAAATGCTATTTATTAAACTGCTAGTGGTTGTTATCTCTGAGTTATAAAATTATGGCTGGATGATTTTCTTTCCTTTTCATATCTATATTTTCTCCAGTTAATATGCATTACATTTTTTTTTTTTTTTGAGACAGTCTCACTCTGTTGCCCAGACTGGAGTGCAGTGGCAACATCTTGGCTCACTGCAGCCTCCACCTCCTGGGTTCAAGTGATTCTCTTGCCTCAGCCTCCTAAGTGGCAGGATTTTAATAGCAAACATGGATGTTTTAAAACAAGCATTCCAAGGAATGAGGTTAATAGAGCACTTGTAAGTGCTTAACGTGAAATAAATCATCATTATCATCTACTGCTGTAATTAGAAGGATTGAAACTCCAGAATCTTCACAACAGAACTGAGGTCAAACATTCTGCTTGATGGTCCTCTATATGTCTATGGTCACAAGTCCTGATTTGGGTTTCAGAAAATATGACTATCATAACTCTAGATTATAGATGCGTGCTGAAATCACAGGGAGGCTCAATTTCATATCTTAATCATTTTAATTCTGATTTATTTTTACAGAAGTAGAAATCAAGTTTGTGGTTCAACACCTACAATTTAGTGAGGCAAATGTAGTCATTCTGGTGTTGCCTTCTCTGAGATGAGGCAGGAAGCCTCTTATCAGCTAGGGGATGCCATAAATGACTTGAAGACATTTGCTTCTGAAATTCTGTGATTAGTAGGAAGTCCAAAATTTTCTCCCAACCCAAATGAGTCAGGTTTTCTCAAACTTCAAATAGAACTTAACCTTGGTTTGACCTTTTTGAGAGATATTTTCATTTCTTTTTCCATCACCAGCAGGACACACATTCAGTATGCTTTATGTAAAAAACATAATCCTGAAGATAAGATGAAACAGAATTTTAATTTTTTTACATTTTGAAAAGATTTTAAAGCATTCAAAATATCAAGGTTAATTTAATAGATACGTTGAACCCAATGGTGTGCTAGTCATTGTCAGTAATTAACTCTCCAGAGGAAAACACAGCATTTGCTGGTTTGTAGCATTGGCTGGTTTCTGTGGTATAAACACTTCCACCATAGCTGATTCCAAGCCACTTCCCTGACACCATTAAATGGGGAGTTGGAGGAAGAGATACACAGATACACATGATCAATTTGCCTGGTGTAATTAAGCTCCAGGACATTTCTTTCCTGTTCTTTTTTCTTTTTCTTTTTCTTTTTTTTTTTTGATATGGAGTCTCACTCTGTTGCCCAGGATGGAGTACAGTGGCACAATCTCAGCTCACTGCAGCCTCTGCCTCCTGGGTTCAAGTGATTCTCCTGCCTCAGCCTCCCAAGTAGCTAGGATTACAGGTACATGCCACCATGCCTAGCTACTTTTGTATTTTTAGTAGAGATGGGGTTTTGCCACGTTGGCGAGGCTGGTCTTGAACTCCTGACTTCAGATGATCCACCTGCCTCGGCTCCCTAAAGTGCTAGGATTACAGATATGAGCCACTGCGCCTGGCTGGACATTTCTGATTATACCCAATAACCATAAATAACAAATGTTAATAATTTAGCAGTTTTGCATGGTTTTTCTTAAAAAAAGAAAACAGTAATAACGTTGAAGTATTTTGTTTCTCTCCACAGATTAATTTCTTCACCTTCCTCTCCTAGCAACAGCCATTATCAAGAATCTGGTATGTATTCCTTTATGTTTTTGTACTCTTCCTACATGTATATGTATGCAAAAGAATACATAGTTATGCCTTGCATATTTAAAATTTTTATCTAATGCTGTCATGTTGCACATGTTCTTCCACTCTCTGTCTCCTTCAATATTATTTTTTAAAAATCTATTCATACAGATGCAGTTCATCTGTTTTAACTATTGACTGTGCTCTATCATATGAAAATATCACAGTTTATTCATCTATCCTGTTACAATGAAGATTCAGGTTGTTTCTAATTTTTGCTAATACAAATGATGTTGTAATAAGCTTAGAGATATGTCTCAGTATGTAAAGTTACTACACCTAGAATTGAAATGAATGGGTTGCAGAGAATGCTCATTTTCTAGTTTAGTAATATTGATAAATTGTTGTTCCAATTTACACTCCTTCCAGAAATACATGAGAGTTTCTCATTTCCATATCCTTGTCAATTCTTGATATCACCAGACTTTTAAAGTGCAGCCAAATTTAGGGTATGAAATGTTACCTTGTTTTAACTTTCATTTCCCAGACTACTAGTTAGATTGGTCATTGTGTTAGTGTATAAGCTAAGCAGCTGTAACAAAGAGACCTCCAGACATAGTAATCTAGGCAAGAATTTAAATAAAAAAAGATATTTTTCTTACTTAATCTTATGTTGGACAGTCCAGGCTGGCAAGAGGGCTCTGCTCCACACAGTCACTCAGGGATCCTTCCGTTTGTTACACTGCTATCCCTTAGGTCATCAGTCTTTTCTTCAACTTCCTGGTTGAAGTCAGGTTGTTGCCACATACCAGCTTTTGGAAAAAAAGTTCAGGGAAAGCAATTTTCTTGCAGACAAATAAGGCAGAAGTTCCACACATCCCTTCTACTTGAATTTCATTGGCGAGAACTTAGTCTCATGAATAGGAAATACATGTCTCTAGCTGGGCAGCCATGTCCAGGAAGAAGGAGGCAATTGAGAAAGTGCTAGCATTCCTTCCCAAGCAGATATTTGTTGGCTTTTGAGGTTTCCTCTTCCATGACTCAGCTGGTAATACATTGTGCCCATTTTAATTTTGCTTTTTTTCTTATTGTTTCATAGGAAGCCTTCATATGCTCTAGATTTGATTACTTATTTATACAATAATTTTGATTATTTAAATGTACCAGTATATATGCCTCAATAAAGCTATTCTAAAATATTCTCATGTGACTTAAGCCATATCATATTCTTTAGATAAATTAATATTTCTTTTGTAAAGTGAATAAAATTACCCCATCCCAATTTTCTCTTTTCCAGAAATATAATTTTACCTACTAACTTAAGAAAAATTATAGTTTCATGAAAATTTCTTTAGGCTGATTTAAGTTGCTTAAAGTTAAAACAAGCAAAAAAAATGTGGTTTCTTCGGTACTATTGAACTCTCCAAGAATATTTGACAATCTGTATGAGATTGTGGTGATTTTTTTGACCACTCTGAATTTCAGTTTTCTCAACTGCAAGTGTGATATTAAATGCAGAGAAAATGCTCTGTGGAATGCCAAGTTTTTAATTGTTAGGAATTAGAATTACAAATAGTATTTCAATAGCATGCAGAAGATTTCATTTAAAATGTCAATATCCTGTTTTCAGTTTTACTGTTATATTCTATATACCGTTAAACAGATATTCCATACTCTGTATCAGGGGCTGACATTTGACAGTCACTGCCATCTCTGGGTGTGTGTGTGCACATGTGTGTGTAGGTGTGGTTGGAATAACAGCCATGTGCCCAGCCACATCTATGTGAGTCAAGAATCCCCTGAGAGCTGCCATTATTTTGAGCTGCTCTGTTCCTAATGGCAACCTGAGAGGCTGGCTTTCCAGCCTGTTTTCAAGCAGTTCTCAGCTAAGCCACATCACTGCAAGTTATGCCTCAGAATTTCTATTGCTGCTTCAGACCAGTCCAGCTTGGCATTCATCACTGCCTTGCCCGGGCAGTTCTCAGTTTCCTGCAATGTCTCATCCTGCCTGTCACACCCAGTGACAGCCTGTTATAGTTGGGTGGGCAGCACTAAATGGCTGCTCCGTGGTTCAGCCCCACCCATCAGTCCCTTTCCTGAGCATCTCTGCTCTAGCACTGCCCTTCATGGGGAGCCACAGGCTTTGCCGAGGAAAAAGAGGGCTGATAGAGATACAGAGAGAAACAGGAATGCCCTGAGGTGTGATTTTTATGTTATTGGTGATAAACGATCTATAAAATGTTAGAAAGGAGAATTTAGCCACATGGTGAAGAAGGGAGTTCTTTAAAGAGGATAAAGAAAAAGCTTCATAATTTTGTTGATATGCTTGAATTTAATTTAAAAATAAGGACAGTAGTATTCTTGTACCAAAATGCAGAACAATTATTTCACGCTTTGTAACCCAGCCCTGTAGGTGTTAGGAATGGCCCTGTGAGGAAGAGGAAGGGAACTGAAGTAACTATGTGGTGGCCAGGGTCAGGAAATTAGCAGAGTTAGGGTCTGTGTCCTCCCTCCTACCAAGGAGGGTATTAGCACTGACTCATTTCATTAACATTTATTGAGCAACTTCTATATGCCAAGAGTTATCCTGCCTGCTGGGATACAGCAGAAACTGAAACAAATGAGGTTAAATCTTTTATATCTGGGATTTTACTGCTTTCATGGAACTTATATTGGGATGACAGAGCATGGAAGAGGTTAATGGCCAGAAACACATGGAAAGGCACATGATAATTAAAATAAATAAACAAATAGTTACATATCAGTTACTGGTAAATGCTAAGTGTCATAGTCCATTTTGTGTTGCTATAATAGAAAACCATAGATGGCAATTTATTTAAAAAGGAAATCTATTCTTCATAGTTCTGGACCCTGGAGAGTCCATTATCAAGGTGGGGGCATCTGGTGAGGGCCTTCCTCCTACATCATTTTATGGCAGAAGGTCAACAGGTCAGAGTTTGCGAGTGCAAGTGAGCAGGAAGGGAACAGACTTACTGTGATAACAAGCCCACTCGAGATAACTAACCCACTCCTGTGGTAATGACATTGATCCGCGAGGATGCTGCCTTCATGATCTCATCATCTCTTATTTATCCCCACCTCCCAACACTGTTGCATTGGGGATTACATTTACAACACGTGAACTTTAGGGGACACCTTTAAACTGTAGCACTGTGTAACTATTTTTTAAAAGTGATGTCAAAGCAACTGAGGTCATCAAAGAAGATGTTTCTGAAAAAAAAAATGTAAGCTGCTATAGATCAAATGTTTATGATCTATAGCACACCCCCTCCCACATACACACACACAAATTCATATGTTGAAATCCTAACCCCCAATGGGAGCGTGCTAGAAGATGGAGCCTTTGAAAGGTGAATAGGTTCTTGAGGGTGGAGCCCTCATAAATGGGACTAATGCCCTTCTAGAAGAGACCCCAGAGAGACCCCTTACTCCTTGCATCTTGTGAGAACTCAGCAAGAAGACAGCCATCTGTGAACCAGGAAACAGACCCTCACCCAACAGAAATCTATCAGCACCTTGATCTTGGACTTCCAGCCTCCAGAACTATGAGAAATAAATTTCTCTTGTTTACCTAATTCTCCCAGTCTATGGTGGTTTTGATATAGCAACCTGAACTAAGACATAAGTTGAGACCTGAATGATAAGTAGAACATCATGTTAGGGGACAAGAGTTCACTGGGCAGAGGCCTCGGCTAGCATGAAGGACCAAAAGTAGGATCAAGTTTGAAAGGTCCCAGGGGAGCCAGGAAGGCCAGTGGGCCCAGAGTGGGGCGGGTGAGGGCAGAAGGCAAAGAGGTGTGTGTGGAGAAGTGGCTGACCCTGGATCACACAGCTGTCAGGTGGGATTAGGATCAGGAAATAAGTCCAAGTGTTTAGCCCAGACAGAGATGCACTGTTTGGGGCATCTGGGGCACTGAGGAAGCTGTGGTTCTCAGAATCAGATGACTATCAGATTCATAAAGTTTATCTGGGTCGGCTCAAGGACCAGCATTTGGTGGTGGAGAGTAGACATTGAGGAGACAGGAGCCATTACAAAAACATGATCCAACCCTGGAAGAATAGGCTAGTGGGCATTAGATGAGTTGGTGAGGGTCTCAGCTGAATGAAGTGAAACCCCATTACAAGACAGGACAGAGAGACATGCTTCTTGTGAAGGCTGAGTAGGAACACTGCAGTTCTTTACTCACAGAGGAATCTGGGACTCAGTTCAGCTCCTGGGATCCCATACCATGAACCTGGGACAGGAAACATCTCCAGAACCCACTTGCTCATACAGTGGGAGCTCCAATGTACTGAAAGGTCAAACTTCTGTTGGCCTAAATAATCACCTGGGTAGCCTAAAGATGGCAGGTCATTTTGTAAGCACTGAGACAGACAACCAGATGGAAAGAATCTCACTTTTGATGGTTTAGGATCAAATTCGGAGCTCTGTGTCTTTCAGTTTGGGTGCCTCTCAAGCCAAATCTTTAATTCTTTTTTTTTTTTTTACATTGTAAAGCAACCAATTGATAAAGGAACAAAGATGAAAGTTCACTGTGAATAAGACTTGATTTTGCATTCCAAAGACAGATGTACCCTGGATTAGGTTAGGTAATTGAAGCTTTATGTGACAAGTAACACCTCAGGATAGCTGAAAATGTCCCTGTTTCTAAAGACACACCATGGCAAACTTCAGTCTCTCATTTTTGTGGCAAGGAAAAACTCCACATGGCCCCAAAGCCCATGCTGTTATAATTAGACCATCCTGTCTCCTAGTAAGCATATTTTTCACATTTTTATCTGTTGTAGTCAAATTAGACCACAATTATGTGTAACTAAAATGAGGCATCATTCATGGAGATGTACTATGTAATGTTAAATTAAAATGTATGCGCCTGTTTGCTAAGTTGAAACCATGTAGATAGATAATACACCTGCCTAGATACAGCATATGGAGTGCTTTCTATAAAAAGATAACAGCGAAGCCATCATTATTTTCACTAGAGACATTCTTTTCTTCATGCCCTACTGCAGTAGTCCCCAACATTTTGGGCACCAGGGATTGGTTTCGAGGAAGAAAAATTTTCATTGGACTGGGGTGGGTTGGGAGGGGTTGCTTTTAAAATGATTCAAGTGCATTACGTATATTGGGTACTTTATGTCTATTATTATTACATTGTAATTCATAATAAAATAATTATACCACTCACCATAGTGTTGAATTAGTGGAAGCCCTGAACTTGTTTCCCTGCAACTAGGCAGTCCCATCTGGGGGTGATGGGAGACAGTGACAGAGCATCAGGCATTAGATTCTCATAAGGAGCATGGAACCTAGATCCCTTGCATGCACAGTTCACAATGGAGTTCACACTCCTATGAGAATCTAATACTGCTGCTGATCAGACGGGAGGCGGAGCTCAGGCGGTAATGTGAGTGATGGCGAGTAGCTATAAATACAGATAAAGGTTTACTCACTTCGCCAGCACCACTTACCTCCTGCTGTGCAGCCCATTTCCTAACAGGCTATGGAATAGTACCAGTCTGTGACCCAGGGGTTGGGGACCCCTGCCTTACTGTGTCCTAGGCACTATGCTGAGCACATTTTACACGATCTCATTTACCTTATACCATTGTTTCTAAGCAAAAATAATGTACTCATCAACTCTCAGGGTTTGGGAGGTCATCTGGTCTGACTTATATCATCTGAACTTATAGCAGATTTTCCATTGATATATCTTCTTTACTTCATGAGACTTGGGAAATCACTTATTTGAACTTCCTTTTTTTTTTTTCTTGCTACAATGAGGGCAATCATACATTAAACTATTTAGGTTGATAACACAAGTAATTGTGGTCTTTGCCATTTACTTTTAATGGCAAAGTCTCCTTTTATACTTTTGCACCAATGTAATAACTACTTGGTTCATAGATATCGTAGTGAGAAAGGACCTTGGGAGGCATGAAGCAGGCTTCTGCCTTCAGACAACTGGGGCTGTCAATTTATAAATAGGAGGACAAGACAGGTGAAGTCACCTGCTTAAGGCCACACAGATGGAGAAGGGTACAATCAGAACCAGCATCCTGGTCTTCTGTCTCCTGTTAAGATCTTTTTCCCTAAGCTGAGCTTCAGATGAGAGCAAGAGTCAAACCGTGTTGGGATATAGCACATGTCTGCCATTGGTTCTCCCTGACCAGTTGTACCTTCAAAACATAGAATGAAAGGGTGGGGGTGGAATAAAACATGGTTCCTGTGAATGGGATATTGTGCTTCAAACTGGCCAATTCGTGGAGAATTTAGGAAAGGCAGTTAAAAGCAAAAACCATGGCTCAGCATAAGCATCACTCCAAGGAAAAGGATCACAGCCTTGTAGCAACATTTTACTCAGATAATGAGATTCACATGCCTTCCTCCTGCCTTACCTCTTCTACTGGGAGCAAGACTGCTCTGCTCCATCCTTTCCACCTGTCAACATCCCAAACCTCAGCCTGGGACAACTCCAGTGTGCAATACAGGACTTAAAAAAGGGAATAAAGAGAGAAGATAATGAGGGGACCTTTCTTTTCTTTCTTTTTTTTTTTTTTTTGAAACAGAGTCTCTCTCTGTCACCCAGGCTGGAGAGCGGTGGCACAATCTTAGCTCAAGGCAGCCTCCATCTCCCGGGTTCAAGCAATTCTCCTGCCTCAGCCTCCCAAGTAGCTGAGATTACAGGTGTGCACCACCATGCCTGGCTAATTTTTGTATTTTTAGTAGAGACAGCGTTTTGCCTTGTTGGCCAGGCTGGTCTTGAACTCCTGACTTCAGGTGACCCACCTGCCTCAGCCTCCCAAAGTGCTAGAATTACAGGCATGAGCCACCATGTTCCTGGGCGTGGGCCCAGCCCTGAGGGAATGTTTCTGCCAGGCTCAAGTCATTTTTCAAAATGCAGAAGTGGCAATTAGCACAGGGGCTCATTTGTGTGTGTTTGTGTGTGTTTTTGTCTGTGTGTGTATATATGTGTGTTGTCGGGGAGCACTTTCTCCCTTATGACTACACCTGAAAACCAGTCTTTCCTGACCCACTAATGAGTTTCCTGAAAGATAAATCACCCCTCTTACCATGGAAAGAGCCAATTGCAGAAAAATCTCTAGTGAGACAGAAAGATGTGAACAAAGATAAAATGGGCATTGATTTAACGTAGATGCTGGCACCACCCAGGAAACAAGGAATAAAAGGCAATGTTTGGGGAGAAGCAATATCATCTCTTGAAAGAAAAGAGAAAGCAAAGGAATACATTAAAAGACCAAGAATTGGCAGCAAGGAATTTGTCTTATAGCAGGCATAACCCTATCAACCAGAACCTGTGAAGAAATGACTCTGTAAGCAACAAGAAAAACATGAAGCTTTAACAGACAATGAAGAACCCAACCAAAACCTGAAGCCTACTTCCCAAGCTGTAAAACTCTCATCTGCCTAGTGAAGAGGAATTAGAGTTTAAACTGTGCTCACCCTGGCATAATTTATTTACAAATAAATTATATATCCATATAATTATATCCATATAATTTATTTGTAAATAAATTACTCACAATACTGCCCATATCATGCTTGATGATTTATCCTTACATGACCCCTTTGCATTCAAAGTATCACTAGGGAGCTGAGTAACAAACATGGCTAAATTTTGATGGGATTGGAGGCTGGAGAAGAGAGGAGGAAAGGATGGGGAACCCCAAGAATTAGCTGGATTTTGCAGTGGGGCTCTCACAGTGAAAAACCATTGTACATCAGGGCTGTCTGTACCTTTACCTACTTGCCAGGGAGAAAAGTGTGGTGGAGTTAATGACCTGAATGAAATTTCTAACAGCAGATTGAGGGTGTGCTAGGGTACTGAGCCAGTGAGTGAGTCAAATCCCACTCCACCCAGGAGCAAAACGACAATGCAGTCTTTCAGAGCATGGGTGTGTCATGCCAGAGCATCAAGCCATGCAGTCAACACCCTGACATCACTCCTACTGTCTCCTGCTGGGCCCACAGAGCGGTGGAAGCGGTGATTGGATTTAAATCAAATTCAACTCTATTAAGTTAACCTTTACAAGGTCAACATCTGCCGCTTGCTTTGTGGCCAGTCAGCAATCTCGACAATGAGTGTGGATGGCTTCATTAACGAGGCTTCGATAATAGAAATCTGGGTCCTGATTAGATTGTGTGCAGCATGTGTTTGTGGACTTTAATATATTTTACCAGGTTTTTCAGAGTTGTCAGTTGTATGTAGAAAATTATAATAGCAAATGTATTTTTTAAAAATCTGGATTGGCCAGACACAGTGGCTCATGGCTGTAATCCCAGCATCTGGGGTGGCTGAGGCAGGTAGATCACTTGAGGTCAGAGTTTGAGACCAGCCTGGTCAACATTGCGAAACCCTGTCTCTACTGAAAATACCAAAAAAAAAAAAAAAAAGATGGGTATGTTGGCTTGTGCCTATAGTCCCAGCTACTTGGGAGGCTGAGGCAGGAAAACCACTTGAACCCAGGAGGTGGAGGTTGCAGTGAGCCAAGATCGTACCACTGCACTGCAGCCTGGGCAACAGAGCATGAGTCTAAGTCTAGCTGTATTAGCATTAAGTACGTGTGTGTGTGTGTGTGTGTGTGTGTGTGTATGATTACAAAGTGCTTATATGCACAAAGTTGTTAAAAGTGCATATATGCCTTGTTTCTTTAGACAGAGTCTTACTATATCATCCAGGCTGGAATACAGTGGCATGATCATAGCTCAGTGAAGCCTCATCTTCTGGGGTCAAGCAATGCTCCCACCTCAGCCTCTCTAGTAGCTGGAACTACAGGCATGTACCACTGTGCCTGCTAAATTTTTTCATTTTTTTAAGAAATAGAGTCTCACTATGTTTCCCAGGCTGATCTTGAATTGCTGGACTCAAATGATGCTTTTGCCTTGGCCTTGCAAAGCGCTGGGATTATAGGCATAAGCCACCATGCCTGGCCCATGGAAACATTTTTGTTGCAATATAAATGTCCAACAACAAGTGCCTATCAGAAGGATATTGTTTAATTAGATTATCCTATGCCTATACAATGGGATATTACAAAGCCATTAATAATAAAAAGGCATAATGATATACATGCATGCATGCTGTTATAAAATACTATTATTTTTAAGCATCTTAAGATACTTTAAGTGAAAAAAACTGTGGTAGAAAAATATGTAGTAGAATCCCATTTATGTAAAAAAAGATATACATAGATATAAATCTATATTAAGGCTTAGACAGTCTCTGGAAAACGGAGAAATAGTGATTGATTGGATTAGGCTCAGGAGAGGGACTGGTGGACTGGTAGAAATAGAGTGGTAGAAGAAATAACTAGTTGGTTAAAATTAGTTTTCTTCTAAATGCATCTTTTAAGATATGTCAAACATTAAAGACACAATAAATGCATTCAATATTCAGAAACCAAACTGTCATTACTAAGTCACTGGCTGCTGAAAATACACTTTTAAACTTGTTCCAAGTTCCCATAAATCAGGATTCAAGTGCCCCAAAGCAATTTCATTGTTAATGTTTCCATACTTCTGTATTTTCTCTTTAGCACAGTTTCAAGGAATTGGGGGCATTTTCTTCCTAGATATTTCCTTTCTCAGTAATTCAGACAAGCATTGATCTCATAATAAAAGGAAGCTATTAGAGACTCTGTGTGCCAGATATTACTCATGCTTAATAAATTGCATGCCCAAGGGAATATAAAACAAAGCACATCAACAAAAATAGAATTTAATTCTCATTGATTAAAACAATATGTGCCAAACAGTTCTTTTTATGGAAGAGGAGAAATAGCAATGTATGTCAAAAAATCTAACCACTGAATGTAGGATATTATGGCCCTTATAGGTTTCAAGTATTCAATGATCTTTTCTTGATTATTAATTTGTATCAGGCATTTGTTGAGAATTACTAGCAGGACAGTATGGTAACTGAACAAATAAGTTAAAACAGCCATTCCAGGCTGAGCTCAGTGGTTCATGCCTGAAATCCCAACATTTTGGGAGGTCAAAGCAAGGGGATCACTTGAGGCCAGGAGTTCAAGACCAGCCTGGGCAACATAGTGAGACTTCTTCACAGAAAATTTAAAAAGTTAACTGAGCACGGTGGCTCACACCTGTAATCCTAGCACTTTGGGAGGCCAAGGCAGGTGGATCACCTGAGGTCAAGAGTTTAAGACCAGCATGTCTCTACTAAAAATACAAAAAATTAGCCAGGCATGGTGGCGGGCACCTATAATCCCAGCTACTCAGGAGGCTGAAGCAGGAAGCTGAACCTGGGAGGCAGAGGTTGTGGTGAGCCAAGATTATGCCACTACACTCCAGCCTGAGTGACAGAGTGAGACTCTGTCTAAAAAAAAAAAAAAAAAAAAAAAAAGGGTTATCAGAGCATGGTGGCTCATGCCTGTAGTCTCAGCTACTCAGGAGGCTAAGGCAGAAGGATTGCTTGAGCCTAAGAGTTTGAGGCTGTAGTGAGCTATAATTGTGCACTGCACTCCAGCCTGAGAGAGACCTTGTCTCAAAATGCAAGTGTGCACGCACACACTCACATGCACACACACTCATTGCAATGCATTTCAATAAGTGGAAGAGGCCAATAAGAAAAAGCATTTCAGCAAATACAGAAGAGGAAGAGTCCTTAAAAGGAGCATGTGCAAAATGACATATAGACATGAAAGAATGAGGTATTTAGGCAAGAGTGCTGCAAATCCTGGGTGTGGAGGATACATATCTCAAATTGCCTATTTAACATCTTCACGTGGCTATCTAATAAGTATCTCACACTCAGTGCATGACAATTGAGCTCATTCTTTCACACCCAGCCCCTATCAGCTCCTCCCATGGCCTCAGTTCATGGCAATGCATCCTTCAACCAAATGCCTAAGAAGCACTATTGACTCTTGTCTATAGTGACAGCCAATGTGTCAGCAAATCCTTGTGGCTCCACTGAATGGAAGCAGAACCCAGCACATGTCACCAGCTCTGCAGCTTCCACCATGGTTCGAGTCCCCATCATCTCTTGTAGGATTGCCCCACTTCAATCTTGTCCTTGACATAGCAGACAGTGTGATCTGTTTGCATAGCAGATAGAGTGATCCATTTACACTGCAAGATAGATCATGCAATTCTCCAGCTCAAACCATCCCTCCAGTGGCCCCCATTCTATTCTGAGTAAAAACTAAAGTCCTCACATGGCCAAGAAGGCCCTGCCTGACCTGGCACTTGCCCTCCCTAATTCACCTTCCTCCCTCTGCTCCTCCCTCTTGCCCTTTCCTCTGCATCCACACTGTCCTGGCTTTTCCTCCAGCCTCCCTCACCCCACTTGTTCCAGCCCCTACAGTCTCTATGCAATGATCCTTTCTGGTATGCATCACTGACCCCCTCCATAAAATGGCAGGCTCCCCCTTATACCTATTCTCTTTTATTGTTGTCATGTCACTGTCTATTCCATATTCTATGTGTTTATTTTGCTTATTATCTGCCATATATAACCCCATTCCCAGAATATAAACTCCAGAAGGATAGGGATTTTTGTCTGTTTTGTTCCCTGCAGCATCCCCAGAACCTAGACTAGCACTCGGAATATTGTAGGTATTCAAGGAATATTTGTAAAATTCATGAATGAATGAGAGAGGTCTGAGTGGGGTCTAAAATGATGGAAGTTGAGGTTAAAGGGCTGCACAAGGGCCCAGCTCCTAAAGGTGTCATGGTAAGAACTTTGGACTTCATCAGACAATAGAAAACTGTGGGGGAAATATACATGTAATATAAATACATACAATATAAAAATATGTACACGTCATAAATACTGCAGGGAGTGGGGGAGGCAGAAAAATGAAAAGTTAAAAAATTATTTGCATTGATATTTGACTGTGAGAATGGAGAAAATGACACGAATTCCACAGACATTGTAGAGTAGAATTCATGAAACTTAGTAGCTAAATTAATGAGGAAGGTGAGGTGAAGGAGAACAATGACCCAAAGGTAATTCTGAGTTTCTAGCCTGGATGTTTGGACACGTATGGATGCCATTAAATGAAGTTAGAATGTTTGACCTCAGAGGAAGCTATAGAAGCCAACAGTGGTGTCTTCCAGGAGGAAATGCAAGCTGGCTGACTTCCAGACATTTTAAATGGTCTTATGCTGTGATCCATTTTTAAATCATTCGTGAGTGCTGTCTCGCAGCAGATGGTGGACATACTATCTGTGGCTCATCATTCAGTTCCTTAAAGGCTCTGTCTGCATGATACCAAGACATCTGGATGAAAATGAAGCATTCAGTACATCTTTCATGTGTTTACGTGACACTATGCATCTTGAGATCGATGACATCTCTTGGTTTCTGTCAGGGTATTTGATGTTTTGGAAATGTTGCCTTGGGCTCGTTGATGACATTCCACTTAAGAAATTTAAAAAATCACTGCAAGTGTTAAGTATTTTAATATGGATTTAAATCTAAGCCTAGAAATATGGGGAGATAAAAATAAGCAGTTCATACTTAGATTGAAGACACTTGGAACTTATTAGATAATACTACAAAATTATAGGCTAGAGTGCTTTAAGATCACAGAGAAATTTAATGAACGTAAAAGCAGTTCATACACTGCTAAATAGAAGAGAATAAGAGAAATAAATAACAGCTAAGTAGATGCTGACATAATACTTGCTCACGTTGTGTAACATATTAGAGTAGGAATCACAATTATTCAGGCTGAGTTTATTCTATAAAGGCATCCTAGGACTTATGCTTTGAACACAGATAGACTTTATTTGAATACTACATGTAAGAATATTCTTAGTTTCTACAAAGAAATAGCTTCCTCCTGTTTATACTGAGCCATGTGATCCTCCCAATCTAGCTTTCATTTTGTAACTTTTGATAGAGTCCTGAATCTAAGAAATGTTTCACTCTTTTCTTCGTCCCATCACAAGAAAAATTCCAGTGTAATAAAAATCGAGAAGCAGGTCCAGTGATCAATGGCAACTGTCTCCTGGTCCCCATCGCAGGTCATAGTCCTGCTGGTTGTCAGTATAGGTCTAGCAAGAGAAGCCAGATATCCAGGTTTTCCTATGAAATCTCCCTTTTGAAAAGGCTAACAAGCAAGTAAAACATGTTAAAGCTCTGTGTAGGCCAAGAATAGACACAAAAACTAAACGCATCTGTGGGCTTGAGTTTAAGTTGGAATGTGTTTTTGAGTTTGCAAAACTTGAGTCTCAAGTCCATCCTCTGGCTTGACTTCATAATGACCCAGTGACATAGGTATTGTTATCATCTTCCTTTTCTAATATTGTAGTGATCTCATAGAGAATGAAAGACTTACTCAAATTTCATAAATCCAAGTCTCCTCCAATCTAAGCCTCTCAACCCAAATCTTGATGTAGAATTTGAATATAGGTTCACCTGTCACTCAGCCTACACACTATCTCAATTCTAGTGTCCACATTGGAAGCACTTTGCCATCAGGTAGTATTATGAATCCAATTACTACACAACAATTACCTCTGTCTAGGCTTTTCTATTAAATTTAAATAAAAGAGAAGCAGACTTCATTAAGTAAGATATAATGAGGAATCTCACTGGAACCTATTCTTCATTAGTATTTGTTATGGGTTGAATTGTGTCCCCCAAAAAGATGTTTTCAAGTCCTAGCCCCTAGTATGTGACCTTACTGGAGATAGTGTGGTTGCAGATGCAGTTAGTTAAGATGAGGTCATACTGGATTAAGGCAGGCCTTTCATTCAATATGTCTGCTCTGTGGTACACAAATTATCCCAATAATTGCACAAATGCCTTTAGTTAGACATTGATTTCATCTTGAGAGAGTGACCTCAGAGAGTGAGTGGCTAGCCTTGTTGACGACTGCTTACTGGAAGTTCACTCACCACTCCCAAGGTTACACTTGAAGTACAGGCCTTTGGTCCCTATCCAAGGATGTACTGTTTGGTGTTTGGCAGTCACTCAAGTTCAACCTAAAGCCTTGTAATGACAGGAATCGGTGACCTCATGAACTAGCTTGTTTTTTTTAGTAGCCCTAATTATTAGGATGTCATTTCATTGAGTGAGAATCTACCTTCTTATAACATCAACTTATTTGACACTGTGATATCTTGCCCTCTGAAGCCACACAGACTGAATTCATTGTCTCTTACATATGACAAATCATATATTGGTTGAAAATAGTTATGCATTTTCTTTCATTTCTCTTCCCTGGGACAAACACTTCCTGTATCTTGACTCATCTCTTGTGCATCATGATTTCTGGGTTGTTGCGATCCCTTTCAGTGTATAACATCCAGAACTCAATCCTACTATCAAATTTGATCAGTGACTTAGAATGGACCATCAAATATTTCTTGTTTTGAATACTATGGAAGAGTTTAAACAATGTGTTAAGCACTAAGCTAGAGTTTTTGGCCATTAAAAACAGAATGTACAAAACTCACCTCTCACTTCTGAAGTGTGGTGGACTTGTCTAGAGCCTCTGAAGGCATTAAACGTCAATCAGTAGTCTATCAGTGTATAGAGTTTCAGTTCAGTGGTTCTTAAAACGTGGTTTGTAGATTACTGTGGAATCTCCAAGATCCTTTCAGAGGATCCATAAGACCAGAACTATTTTCATAATACTACTAAGACATCATTTGCCTTTTGTTGCTGTGTTGATAATGGCACTAATGGTGCAAAAGCAATGATGGTGTTAAAGTCCTGGCACATTGAACCAAGACATGGCACCAAATTGTATTAGTTGTCATAGTATTCCTCACTACCATGCACTTTCAATTAAGGAAATGCTAATTTTACTTCAAAATGTATTTGGCCAGGCACAGTGGCTCATGCCTATAATCCCAGCACTTTGGGAGGCTGAGACGCATGGATCACCTGAGGTCAGGAGTTCGAAATCAGCCTGGCCAACATGGTGAAACACCATCTCTACGGAAAAAAAAAAAAAAATTAGCCAGGTATGGTGGCACATGCCTGTGATCCCAGCTTCTTGGAAGGCTGAGGCAGGAAAAACACTTGAACCCAGAAGACAGAAATTGCACCATTGCACTCCAGCCTGGGCAAGAGGAATGAAACTCCATCTCCAAAAACAAATAAAATTACTTAATAAAGCATTAAGAATTATTAATTTTATTAAATCACCCCCTTGAGCACACATATCTTTACTATTTGTGGGAAAAGGAGAAAATACATATGAAGTTCTGTTGCCTACCAAAATGCACTTGTTTGATTCTCAAGGAAACGTACTTGTATGATTATTTAGGTTGCAAGGTAAACATGCCACTTCTTAAAATGGAACAATTTTTACTTGAAACAAATGACTCACATACAAATTATGGTTATTTATAATTAGATATTTTACGGATAGTTTCTTAAAAATGAGCAAAGTGAGTCAAGTAGATTACTTAGAGCACAACAGTGGACACTATTTGTTGCCAATAATAATATTTGAGATTTCAAGTAAAAATTGGCATTTCAGGAAACTAATATCTGCCACTGTTAATTTTATAGTTTCCATACATAAAACTTTTCTGCTTAGATCAGCAGTGATGTTAACTACTGAGATTTTTCAATGTTATGTAATGAAATATGTCAACATTTAGAATATTTTTGTAATGTAGTGAGCAAATATTTTCCAAATGGCAAATGATGAAACAAAATCATGAATAGATAAGAGCCACTCAAGGTACAAGATGTACCAAAGGGTTTTGTTGTAAAGAGATATAGAAAGTTTATTGATATAGTTTCAGATTTCACAAGTTATCTTTACAAAAGTATCACTTGTTCAGCTTTGGTATAGAATTTAAAAAGAATATTCTCAAGTATCTGAAAGGCTATTCATATGAGTGTGAGGCTAGATTTTTAAAAAACATACCTTAGCTAAAATAGTGTGTTGTATGTAACAGAGTGAGTGCAGAAGCCGATATTAGAATTTAACTATTTTTCTATTAAGCCAGACACTAAAGAAATTTGCTAATATGCAAAACAATGTCCATCTTCTCAGTATATTTTTGTTTTGTAAAATACAGTTATTCTTTATGAAATATGTTGCCTATGTTAACATGTAGTGGCTTCGTTATTATAACTTTAAAATGAACTAACACTGTAAAATTTTTTCAGTTTTAATTTCTTTTTTTTTTTGAGATGGAGTTTTGCTCGTCACCCAGGCTGGAGTGCAATTGCGTGGTCTCGCTCACTGCAACCTCTGCCTCCAGGTTCAAGTGATTCTCTTGCCTAACCTTCAAGAGTAGCTGAGATTACAGGCACCCACAACTATGCCTGATTAATTTTTGTAATTTTAGTACAGGCGGGGTTTCATCATGTTGGCAAGGCTGGTCTCAAACTCCTAACCTCAGGTGATTCATTCACCTTGGCCTCCCAGAGTTTTGGGATTACAGGCATGAGTCACCATGCTTGGCCCAGTTTTAATTTCTCATACAGTGAATATTGGTTGTTACAGCCTACATAAACAAGCTTTTTGGTACCCTCAATAATTTTTAAGAGTGTTAAGGGGTCCTGTAACCAAAACATTTGAGAACTGCCCATTTTAGGTAACTGAGTTTGCTAGGAAATAGAGGATTACAAGAATATCTGTAGTGCTTTGTCATTGGTAAGATTACATTTCTTTGTAATCAGTATGTGTCTTTCAGTGAAATTAAATGGGTCTCTATTAGAGACCCATTTTGTTTGTTGTAACTATTCTGAAATAATTATAGGTGACACCTAGTGAATATTGACTATGCATCAGTCTCTGTGCAGGACAGAAAGGATACAGCAGCACTCAGACACTGTCCTTGGTTGGTGGAGCCTAGAGTAACGGAAAAGACAGACATTCACTGAGAATCTACTGGGTGAGAGTATGAGTCAGCACCCTGTTCAAGATGTTAGAAGGCATCCTAGTTCCCCCTGATCCGAGGACTGACACTGGAAACCTGAGAAGAGAATGGGTTTAAGATATCTTTGGTGGGATTTGGGGACATGGCTTGTGATTAATTAGATATAAACATTAAGGAAAAGAGGAAGGATTAAAGGATTACTAAGCTTGGTGATTTAAATAAGTTCGTTCAATTCTCAATTCAACAAGTGTTTGTTAAGGGCCTACTAAATGCCCTTAACAAAGGTATTCTAAGTGTTGAGAGGAGAGTGCTGAGCAAGAAAATGCAGGTTAGTGGAACTGGGATGGGCTGGTGAGGGGAGGGGGCAGATCATCAAACAATTGATCAATTAGTCAATAAGTTGTTAAGGGATGACTGCCATTGCAAGACATTAAAATAGGCAGATATAAGAGAGAAGAACTGGGAGTCCATTTTGGTTTGGGTTAGGGAAGCTTGTCTGAGGAGATAACATTTAAATTTAATTTTGAACAACAGGAATCAGCCAACAATGCAAAATAGGAAAAAGAATGTTACAGGAAGAGCTACTAATTGATGAAACTCTTTGAGGCAGAAATGAGCTTGGCGAAATAAGAAATAGAATTGCCATATTTAATGAATAAAAATCAAGGCACCCAGTTAATTTTGAACTTCAGAGAAGCAACATATTTTTTTTTTCATATGAATATGTCTGATGCACTATTTGGGACATGCTGTACTAAGAAAATAAAACTTTGTTGTTTACCTGAAATACAAATTTAATTAAGATTATGCAGAAAATTCCAAAGAACAAATAAAAATTCTTAGAACTAACAAGTAATTATATCATGAGTACAAGATGCAAGGCAAATATACAAAAATTAGTTGATTTTCTATATACTAGCAAGGAGCAATTGGAACTTGAAATTTAAAACACACCACCATTTACATTAGCACCAGGAAAGGAAATACATAGGCATATACAAATCTAACAAAATACGTACAAGATTCTATATGAGGAGGCCAACAAAATTCTGCTTAAAAAAATAAAAAATATCCAAATAAATGGAGTGATAGTCCACGTTTTTGGATAGTAAGGCTCTATATTGTTAAGATATCATTTCCAGTATGTTCTACAGATTCAATGCAATCTCAGTCATAATCTCAGAAAGTTATTTTGAAGCACTGACAAACTAATTCTAAAGTTTATATGGAGAAGCAAAAGATCCAGAATAGCCAACTCAGTATTGAAGTAGAAAATCCAAGTTAGAGGATTGACATGACCCAACTTGATTATAAAGCTACATTAATCAAGACAGTGTGGTTTTAACAAATGAGTAGACGAATAGGTCAATAGGGCACAATGGAGAGCCCAGAAATAGACCCTCATAAATATAGTTAACTGATCTTTGACAAAGGAGCAACAGCAATGCGATGAAGAGAGTATAGTTTTTCAGCAAACAGTGCTAAAATAATTGCGCATTCACATGCAAAAAGAAAAAACAACAAATCTAGACCACAGACCTTACACTCTTAAAAAAATTAACTCAAAATTGATCATAGGCCTAACAATGAAACCATAGAACCTAAACCATAAAACTATAAAACTTCTAGAAGAACACCTATGAGAAAATCTAAGTAACCTTGCATTGTTGATTAAAATTAAAAATTTATTTTCTGTGAAACATATTGTTAAGAGAATGAAAGTACAAGCCGCTTGTTGGAGGAAAGTGTTTGTAAAACATGTATCTAATAAATAAATTTGAAATATACAAAAATGTCTTAAAATTTAACGATAAGAAACCAAACCATTTAATTAAAAGTCAATAAATGATCTAAACAGCCACTCATTAAAGAGGATTTACAGATGGCAGATTGTATATGAAAAGATGCTCAATGTCATGTCATCAGGGAATTGCAAATTAAAACAAACTATATACCTATTAGAATGGTTAAAATCCAAAATACTGGCAACACCAAATGCTGGAGAGGATGTGTAGTAACAGGAACTCTGATTCATTGCTGATGGGAATACAAAGTGGTACAGCCACTTTGGAAGATATTTTGACAGTTTTTTCCAAAGCTAAACATAGTCTTGCCATATGATCTGGCAATCACACTCTTGGCTATTTATCCAAATGAGTTGAAAACTTATGTCCATACAAAAACCTGCTGCTATGGTTTTCATGTTTGTTCCTTCCCAAACTCATGTTGAAATTTGATTGCCATTGTATAGTATTAACAGGTAAGACTTTTAAGAGGTGATTAATGTGGTTATTTTTGGTGCAGGTTTGTTATTATAGAAGCAGGTTCTTTATAAAAGGACCTCCAAAGAAAAAAAGGATGAGTTTACCCCACTTTGTTTCTCTCTCTCTTGCCATCTCTTTTCTCTTCCACCATCTGATGTCTTCCACCATATAATGATGCAGCAAGAGGGTCCCTGCAAGATGCTGTCACCTTGATATTGGACTTCCCAGCCTCCAGAGCTGTGAGCCAATAAACTTCTTTGTTATAAATTACCCAGTTTCAGGTATTCTGTTACAGCATCAAAAGCAGACTAAGACACCTGCTCATGAATGTTTATAGCAGCTTTATTCATAATTTCCAAAACCTGGAAGCAAAAAGATGTCCTTTGATAGGTGAATGGATAAACAAACTGTGGTTTGTTCATATAATGGAATATTATTCAACAACAATAAATGAACTGTTAAGCAAGCTATAAAAATACATAGAGAAACCTTCAAAGCATATTGTTAAGCAAAAAACGCCAGTCTGGAAAGGCTACATACTGTGTGATTCCAACTACAAGACATTCTGGGAAAGGCAAAACTATAGAGACAGAAAAATTATCAGTGGTTGCCAGGGATTGATGGAGAGTGGGAAGTGAGTTGAATGACTAGAGAGTAGGGAATTTTTAGGGCAGTGAAACTATGCTGCATGATACTGTAATCTCCTAAGAAGATAAACAAACAGCTGATAAGCACATGTCATTACACATTTGCCAATACTCTTAGAATTGTACAACATAAAGAGTGAACCATGATGTAAATTGTGGACTTTAGTTAACAGTAACATATCCATATTGGTTCATCAGTTGTAACAAATGTACCACACTAATGCCAAATTCTAACACTATGGGAAGCTGTGTATGGCTTGGGGAGGGTAAATAGGATCTCTCTGTACTTTCTGCTCAGTTTTTCTATAAACCAAAAACTGTTGTAAAAATAAAAGTCAATTAACTGAAAAAAAATTTAAAGAGAATTCTTTTCTGGCAACCCCAGGAACAGAAAGGCCACTGTGGCTGTATTTGGTGGGTGAATGGAAAATGGAATGGAATGAGTTTAAAGAAGTTGAGACAGGCCACATTATAGGAACATTTTGATTTCTTTCTTTGTGTAATGAAATGCTTCTGAAAAGGTCAGTATTTTAAAAATTCTCTCTGGCTGCTGCAGGGGGAATAGATGATTCCTACAGTGGAAGCCAGGAAATGTTTACAAAGTTATTGGTTCAGCCCAAGCAAAAGCTAATGTGAGCTAATTGGTAGCAGAGGATGTAGAAAGCAGTGATCATATTTCCAAAGTAAAGGCAGAAACTACAGTTTTATGTTGGAACTGGGGGTGGAGACTGAGTAAAAGAGAAGAATTTAGCCAAGCACGGTGGCTCAGACCTGTAATCCCAGCACTTTGGGAGGCCTAGCCGGGTGGATCACCTGAGGTCAGGAGTTCAGCCTGGCCAACATGGTGAAAACCCATCTCTACTAAAAATACAAAAATTAGTCCAGCTTGGTGGCAGGCGACTATAATCACAGCTACTTGGGAGGCTGAGGCAGGAGAATAGCTTGAACCCAGTAGGTGGAGGTTGCAGTGAGCCAAGATTGTGCCACTGCAC
>NW_016107435.1:2832088-2850572 GCF_001604975.1 Cebus imitator | reverse complement strand
CAAAAAAAAAAAAAAAAAAAGGAAACAATTCAAATGTCTACCTGGTGAATTTATAAATAAAATATGGTATATCTTTAAATGGAATATTATTTGGCCATAAATGGAATATTATTCAGCTATAAATGGAATATCATTCATGTAGTAATAAAGTACTGATTCATGCTACAACATAAAGTTTGAAAAGTTACATAAGTGGGGAATAAAAGACACAAAAGACAATGTATTGTGTGATTTCATTTATATGAAATATCCAGCATATGCAATCCACTTAGAAAGTATACTAGAGGTTTCTAGGGGATGGGGAAAGTGGGGAATGCAAAATGGGTATAAAGATTCTTTTTGGGATGGTGGAAATGTTCTGGAATTATACAGTGGTGATGATTGTATAACATTGCAAATATACTAAAAACAACTGACCATACTGAAAACCACGTTAAGATGGTGAATTTCATGTTATATGACTTATATCCAAGTTAAACATTACCACATAAAAAGGTATCCTCCAGAAATTATTATTTGGAGCTTTAGAGACAACTTTGTGATCCTGAAGAATAAACGGATAAAAAAGCCTGTATTGTTGATTTTTGTTGAGGAGGAATGTGGGGAGGATTCCTGTTGCCAGACTGAGTGCACCTCTCAGATAAGCAGAGTTGGCTCAGTTCTTGTGTCACTGCGCTTTCGGGGTAATGACTGACATGCTCCATGTTTGCAATTGCAATTGTTCAAGATGAATGCACGCAGTGTTGTTGTGGCAGAAGAAAACCCGCAAGAAAATATAAATAGGCCAGTTTAGGGGTGCCCGAGTTAGGGCAGAACTTTTTTCATATGTTCTTGTAAAGCTAAGGCACAAATAAAACTAGTTTACTAAAGAAGGAAACAGGCTGGGCGTGGTGGCTCACGCCTGTAATCCCAGCACTTGAGGAGGTGGAGGCGGGTGGATCACGGAGGTCAGGGGTTGGAGGCCAGACTGGCCAATATGGCAAAACCCCATCTTCACTAAAAATACAAAAATTAGCCAGGTGTGGTGGCCCATGACTGTAATCACAGCTATTCGGGAGGCTGAGGCAGGGGAATCGCTTGAACCCGGGAGGCAGAGGTTTCAGGTGAGCCAAGATCGTGCCACTGCACTCCAGCCTGGGCAACAGAGCGAGACTCCATCTCAAAAATAAAATAAGGAAGGAAAACCAAAACAGCAATGTTACAATAACCAGAAAAGCATGTGGGTCTCGTACATCATGGACAAATTATTTATGCATGGAGTGCCTTTTCTCTGGCCATTCATGGAGGTTTAGGATAAGTGACCCAATTAAACCAGCCCTCATTTGAATTCACTACCAAAAGAAGAATGTAATGGTAAGAGAATCAAGTTTAGTGGCAAAAAGATGACATTTAAAAAAATATATGAGACAATTAAAAGCTCATTATCCAGAAACCCATCTGATGGTGTGAGATGATTTAAGTCTTAGGAGATAATGTCTGATAAAGCTTTTCTTGAAGCTGCTCCCAGATCTACTGCTGGAGGAAGAACTATTGACTGAGACAGGGAAGCACTGGAGAATTCAGACTCCAGGTGGAAACTCAATGGGGAAAATAAGACAAACCTGTCACAGTGTCAGGGAACTTTCAGAAAAGTGGTTCTCAACACACCAAACAAGGGAATATAGTCATTGGTCATTGAAAGTGGAGCAGTAGCTTCAGGTGTCACCTTCTTTGGGAGACCTGGGATTTTCAAGGTACCCTGAGCATGACAGAACCTCATCTGGATTTTCAAGTCATGACTCAGATGGTCCTGTAGGGGCAGAAGGAATAAAGGTGTCCCAAAGAGACTGGCATGTAGAAATTCTGTGTGGCACACGAGATTTGGAAAGTACATTATGGCTTGTGTATTGTGTAGGCTGGCTATACTAGAGTTGTGAACTTATACCAGAGCAATAGTACTCAGAAGAAAATAGTAATTTGAAAGACATTTGAATATAATTACTGCATATCGTAAGCTATATATAGAGTTCCATATTTCACCCACTCTTAGAAGAAAAAAATTGGATTTTTTTAAGAGACAAGAAATTATACATCCTTTTCATTAGCTTTCTCATGTGCTAGCTTTATGCAAAATGAAATTTAGGTCCAAAGGGCAGTAAGCAGTAACAAATATGAAACATCCCTCTGGAGCAGTATGTGAATAGTTACTAAGGAAAGGTTTCCAAGATAAATGCTTTCACCAAAGCCAGATAATTAGAAGTGTTAAAAAATAGTGTAGGATTTTTTTTTTAAGTCCTAGTTACGGTAAATCAGATCTAATTACATTTTTAGTTGCCAATTTCTACCCAGATTCTTGAGATCTTTCAGGAAAATGAATTAAAACCATAATTCTTAGTAGGAGATTTGAGGACAAACTTTCTTAATACATTAGAATGTTGCACAGTTTCTCAAAATAAGTTATAATGTTAATACGAACACGTCTTCACACATACTCTCTTTTCATAATTCGTGGAATTAATTTTCTCTTTACATTTATACTAAAAAGACGCTACATATCTTCTTTCTGTGTTAGTAGATTTAGAGAAGGTAAATTTAATTACTGTAATTATATATAGACTTGCAAAGACTGGCCCACATCATAGACAGCACGCATTATCCCAGTATATCTGAAACATATCTGACAATCGGGCAACGATTATAGCATCCACTGAGTTATCTTCAAGTCAGGACATGATTGTGTGAATGAGCAAATAAAGCACAGAAGGGAAATAGTAACCTTTGGGAAAGTGACTCAGAACAGTATAACTGAGTGGATGAAGAGCCCCGGTCCTTGCCTTGCCTCCCAAGCTGCGGCATCCCCCAGGCAAGGTTCTAACCCTGTATCTGAAACTCATGGAGTCAAGTGTGTTTCAAACTCCCAGGAGTTTTGGACTTATGAAAATGATTTCTTAAGAGACTCTGTTCTCTTCTTCCTGCAGGGAGGGAAATATCTTCTGAGGCTGTAGGTGGAAAATCCTCTCCAGTGTCTTCTTTGTCTTCTGTCTCCGCCCACCCTTTACAATAGAGCATGGGCAAGAAACAGCAGCACCAAACAGGAGGCCACTACCTCTGTGTTATGCCCTTGACAGTGTACCCTGTAAGATATATATTTCTTTTGTTGTTCTTGTCTTGAAACGGAGTCTCAGTCTGTCACCCAGGCTAGAGTGCAGTGCCGTGATCTTAGTTCATTGCAACCTCTGCCTCCCGGGTTCAAACAATTCTCCTGCCTCAGCCTCCTGAGTAGCTGCGATTGCAGGTGCCTGCCACCAAGCCCAGCTAATTTTTGTATTTTTAGTAGAGATGGAGTTTCACCATATTGGTCAGGCTAATTTTTCTATTTTTAGTAGAGATTGGGTTTCACCATATTGGCCAGGCTAATTTTTGTGTTTTTAGTAGAGATGGGGTTTCACCATATTGGCCAGGCTGGTCTTGAACTATTGACCTTGTGATCCACCCACCTCTGCTTCCCAAAGTGCTGGGATTTGACGTTTAGTCAAATTAATAGATTCTTGTTAGGAACACTCCCAAGAGAAGGAGTATAATTACTGCAGGATTTGTTGAATCATGGTGACTCTGTGACTAACCAGGTAATTACCCTGGGGAAACTTTACTTCTATCATCCACCTTTACCTAAATTATATGTTTTTCGACTACATGGAAGTAGTCCTCAGTAATCTGACGGTAATTTCCTAATGTATTTAAATGGGCGAGGTATCCCTGTCTTTTCTTCTTCTCTCTGCTCTTTCTCATCCCACTGAACTTTGTGCCCCCAGATGAAGTTAAATGTTTTTTTTTTTTTTTTTTCTTTTGAGACAGAGTCTTGCTCTGTTACCAGGCTGAAGTGCAATGGCACAATCTCAGCTTACTGCAGCCTCTGCCTCCTGGGTTCAGGCGATTCTCCTGCCTTAGCCTCCCAAGTTGCTGGACTACAGGTGCATGCCACCATACACACCTAATTTTTGTATTTTTAGTAGAGACAGGGTTTCACCATGTTGGCCAAGATGATCTTGATCCCTTGACCTTGTGATCCGCCTGCCTCAGCCTCCCAAAGTGCTGGGATTATAGGTGTGAGCCACTGTGCCCAGCCAAGTTAAAGGAAATTAAAAGTATGAACAAGCCTGAGGCTAGGGATGGTGGCTCACACCTGTATCCCAGCACTTTGGGAAGCTGAAGTGGGTGTATCACCTAAGGTAAGGAGGTTGAGATCAGCCTGGGCAACTTGGTGAAACCAGATCTCTACTAAAATACAAAAATTAGCTGGGTGTGGTGGCAGGTGCCTGTAATCCCAGCTACTCTGGAGGCTGAGGCAGGAGAATTGCTTGAGACTGGGAGGCAGAAGTTGCAGTGAGCCAATATCATGCCACTGTCTTCCACACTGGGTGACAGAGCTAGACTCTGTCTCTAAAAAAAAAAAAACAAAAAATATGAACAAATTCTGAAAAGCCTTATTTTGGATACTGAAATAACTAACACTTTGTCCTAAGCATAGTAAAGGTAGTCAAAATGAAGTAAGATTTTTTGGCTATGGACCTATTTTTAAGGTAGGATTGGCAGAACTGGCAGTTTGGAAGCTGAATTTGCCATTTTCTTTGTCCCCATGCCCATGAAATGAAGGAAAATGATGACTGGTACTTAGTTGGAAGTACTGCAGGCTGTGTCAGAAAGGATTTGCTGGGCAGGTGCAGTGGCTCATGCCTATAATTCTAACACTTTGGGAGACCAGGCAGGAAGATTGCTTGAGGGCAAGAGTTTGAGGCCAGCCTGGACAACACACGGAGACCCTGTCTCTATATTTAAAAATGAAAAAAAAAAAAAAAAAGAAAGGATTTATTAAGGCTGTGTCGACCAATGCCATTCCATAGAAATATAATGTGAGCCACATTTGTCATTTAAAAATTTTTAATAGCTACATTTACAAAAGTAAAAAGAAACAGGTAAAATTAATTTTAATAATATATTTTAAACCACTAAAGCCAAAACATTAAGATCACAAAGTATAGTTAATATAAAAATTAATATTTTAAATATCCATTTTTTATACAAAGACTTTGAAATCCAAGGTGTATTTTACCCTTAGAGATTATCTCAATTTGTAGGAGGCCCATTTCATGTGTTCAATAGCATTGTAGCATCGTATAGCTATTAGCTACCTTGTTGGACAGTTTACGGAATGTGAAAGTTTAAAAAGCAGAGCTGGTACCTAAATCCTCAGCAATTTGCAATTCTTCTGGAAAAAGAATGGCCTTTTTGAAATTTTGAAATTTCTTTCATATTTACTATATGTTATAATCTGAAATCCATTAGTAAAAATCATTTTATTTTTAGTACTTCTAGTAAACCAGCAAAATACACTGGATTCATGCTGAGAGTTGTACCTAATTCCTTAGTCACATAGGAGTCACAATTTGAATCCAAAATTTGAGAAAACTAAAAACAGACACACAGACCAATAAAACAGCATAGAGAACCAAGAAACAAATCTGCACACCTGTGATCAACTCATTTTTGACAGATGCCAAGAACATACACTGGGGAAAAGACTGTCTCTTTAATAAATGGTGGTAGGAAAACTGGATATCCATATGCAAAAGAATAAAACTAGACCCCTAGGTCTCACCATACACAAAAATCAAATCAAAATGTATTAAAGATGGAAATCTAAGACCTCAAACTGTGAAAGTACTGCAAGAAACCACTAGGAAAAATCTCGAGGTCATTGGTCTGGACAAAGACTTCTTGAGCAATACCTCACAAGCACAGGGAACCAAGGTGAACATGGACAAGGGGAATCACATCAAGTACCCAGCAAAGATTACAATTAACAAAGTGAGGAGACAATCTACAAAAATGGGAGAAAATGTTTGCAAACCAGAATATATACAGAACTTAACACTATAAAAAAAACTAATAATTCAATTTAAAAATGGGCAAAAGATATTGAATAGACATTTCTCAAAATAAGAAATACAAATAGCAAACAGGCATATGAAATGGTACTCACTGATCATCAGAGAAATGCAAATCGAAACTACCATGAGATATCATCTCTTCCTGGTTAAAATGGCCTACAAAAGGCAGGCAATAAGAAATGCTGATGAGGATGTGGAGAAAAGGGAACCCTTGTACACTGTCAGATGGAATGTAAATTAGTACCACCATTGTGAAGAAAAATTTGGAGGTTCCTCAAAAGACTAAAACTTGAGCTACCATAAGATCCAGCAACCCCACTGCTGGGTATATACCAAAAAGAAAGAAAATCCATATATCAAAGAGATTTCTGCACTCCTATGTTTGTTGCAGCACTGTTTACAATAGCTAAGATTTGGAAGCAACCTAGGTGTCCATCAACAGATGAATGGATAAAGAAAATGTGGCACATATACACAATGGAGTACTATTCAGCCATAAAAAAGAATGGGATCCAGTCATTTGCAACAACATGGATGGATCTGGAGATCATTTGTTAAGTGAAATAAGCCTGGCACAGAAAGACAAACATCGCACGTTCTCTCTTATTTGTGGGATCTGAAGATCAAATCAATTGAACTGATGGACAGAGAGAGTAGAGGGATGGTTAACAGAGGCTGGGAAGGGTACTGGAGAGTTGGCAGGGAAGGGAGGCGGGAATGGTTAATGGGTACAAAAAAATAGAATGAATAAGATGATTTTCCAGCACGTCAGAGTGACTGTAGTCAATAATAACTATATATTTTAAAATAAAGAATGTAATTTGTTTGTAACTCAAAGGATAAATGCAAACATCTCACGTATCCCAAAATATATATGCCTACTATGTATCCATGAAATTTTTTTTAAATATAATAAAAAATTGAAAAACAAGAAAATGGGAGGAAACTGCAATCGGAAGGGGTTTTCCCATCTATCTTTTTGAGAAGACATTTGCAGAATCTTACATATTCTGTTGACTTTAACCCTGAAATCCTGTTAGTAGCAACTTAAATTGTTCTAAGGAAAGCCCAGTGCATGAAAAGGGATGCTAGTAAGTGAATGTTGAAATGATTCAAAAATAGACCTCAAGCTTGTTTAGGCAATTAGACTGCTTCCCTGCTGAAACCAGGGAATTTACATTTTACAGTCTTGTTTTTCAACAATCATTCTGCATCTAGAATTACTCAACTAGAAAATGGGAAAAATAATAACAACAGCTGGCGCTTATTATAGGCATTGTTTTCAGTGTATTACATGCATTGATTTGTTTAATCCTCACAATAACCATGTGAAGGACATGTTGTATGTTATTCCCACTTTAAGGAACTGAGACCAAAAAGGTACACTCACTCACCCAAGATCACACAGGTGGGTATAAATGCATCTGAATTCAAACACACGTTAATAACCATTTCATTCTGACACTTCACCTATTAGCTTTTCAGGATGCAGTTAAAAAAAATAATACAATGACATTTGATTATTTTAAAAAGAAAGCATATTATAATACATTATTAATATTAAAAATAACTCTTGTCCAGGTGCAGTGGTTCACTCCTCTAATCCCAGCACTTTGGGAGGTCAAGGCGGGTGGATCACCTGAGGCCAGGAGCTTGAGATGAGCCTGGCCAACATGGCAAAACCTTGTCTCTACTAAAAATACAAAAATTAGCCAGGCGTGGTGGTGGATGTCTGTAATCCTAGCTACTCGGGAGGCTGAGGCAGGAGAATTGTTTGAACCCAGGAAGCAGAGATTGCAGTGAACTGAGATGGCACCATCGTACTCCAGCCTGGGTGACAGAGCGAGACCGTGTCTCAAAAAAAAAAAATCCTCCTAGAGGCTGGGAGTGGTAGCTCACGCCTGTAATCCTAGCACTATGGGAGGGTGAGGCAGGTGGATCGCTTTGAGCTCAGAAATTCAAGACCAGCCTGGTCAACATTGTGAAACCCCGTCTCTACTAAAAATACAAAAACTAGCTGGCTGTCGTGGTGCATGCTTGCAATCCCAGCTACTTGGGAGGCTGAGGCTGGAGAATCACTTGAACCTGGGAGATGGAGGTTGCAGTGAGCCAAGATCACACCACTGCATTCCAGCCTGAGCAATGGAGCAACATGCTGTCTCAAAAAATATTAAGTTAAATTTTAAAATAACTGTTAGAGAACATGACTTTTGTCAAAGAAAGTCCAATTTTGTTTTATGTTTAAACTGTACGTAGTTTGTCTCATGTATCAAGACGGCTAAAATGTAAACTTATTCATTCATTTATTCTGCTCAAATATCACCTGTCAGTGAGGTTTTCCCTGGTTACTTAAAGTAAAATAGTAATAATCTTGCCCAGCTCTTGGTAAACTCAATCCTCCTTACATATTACATATATTAAATGTGCTTACATATTTGTGTTGTGTCGTTTGCCTTCCACTATAATGTAAGCTCCGCATAGGTGAAATGTTTTTCTCTTTTGTTCATTGCTATATCCCAGTACTTACAAAACAATGCTTAAATCTTTTACTATTTATTTATAATAAATGTATTACTATTATAAATCTTCAAGAAATATTTACTAATTTAATGAATTAAATTTTATGTTTTTTTATTTATTTATTCCAAAACAACATACATAGCAATTATGTGCATAGGCTTTGGAACAAGACAGTCTTGGGTTAAACTTATAGCAGCCATTTACTATTTGTAAAATAAACAAATCACAATAATTACATTGACCTTGTTGTTGGGAAGATTAAAACTGGCATAGGGGCTGGCATTAGGCTATGCCCCATGAATATTATTGCTATTATCATTATTATTATTTGAAATGGAGTCTCACTCTGTCACCCAGGCGAGAGTGCAGTGGTGCAATCTCTGCTCACTGCAACCTCCGCCTCCCAGGTTCAAGCAATTCTCTTACCTCAGCCTCCCAAGTAGCTGGGATTACAGGCCTGTGCCACCACGCCTGGCTAATTTTTATATTTTTAGTAGAGATGGGGTTTCACCATGTTAGCGAGGATGGTCTCAATCTCCTGACCTCGTGATCCACCTGCGTCGGCCTCCCAAAGTGCTGAGATTACAGGCATGAGCCACTGTGCCAGCCTATTGCTATTATTTATATACAGTTTTTAAATTACTTATTCATTTGTTAAATAAGTACAGTATCAAACACCATGTTAATTGCTTAAGAAGTTTAAACTTTTTAAAAAATAATCTCGTTTGAGACAAGTTACAACTTTTAATATACTGCAGAACTCATGAGAATTAAAGAAAATCTTAAAGCACTTTCCTACCCCACAGCTTCTGGTCCCCATTTCTACCTCCCAACTGTAAAGTAGGTAAAAGCCAGACACAGGAGCTGGGAGCAGTCAGCAATGGAAAATGAGTGTTTCCCTGAGAGCCAATGCCTTTGCAATAAGGAGCTCCAGCCTCAGGCCAGCACCAGGTGGATGAGCTAAATCTGCTATTCTGACACAAGCCAGGGAACTCCAAAGGGGGCTTTAAGAGTTGCAGTTTCAGTAGTAGCAAAAACAGGCACAAGTTCTTTTTTTAAAGATCAGCATGATTTCCACGGATTAATAACAAGCAAATGTTTTCATAATCAAAGATCAGCAAAAACACAAACAAGTCAGACTGATGAAAAAGAAGGAAATATACAGGTTTAGACCCCAAGGTGTTCAGATTTTAAAATTATTAAAGAACATAAAATAATTAAGTGGTAAGTATTTACAGAAATAAAGAATGGGATCATAAACTTGACCAAGAAACCAAATGATAGGTAGATGTTCAAAAAAGCCTAATGGAACTTTCAAAAATGAAAAATATAGCCTGGCACAGTGGCTCACACCTATAATCCCAGCACTTTGGGAGGCTGAGGCGGTTGGATCACTTGAGGCCAGGAGTTTGAGACCAGCCTGAGCAACATGGCAAGACCACCATCTCTGCAAAAAATACAAAAATTAGCCAGGAGCAGTAGCTTCTGCCTGCAGTCCTAGCTACCCAGGAGGCTGAGGTGAGAGAATTGCTTGAGTCTTGGAGACTGAGGCTGGAGCGAGCCATGAGAATGCCACTGCACTCCAGTCCGGGTGATAGAGTGAGACCCTGTCTCAAACAAACAAAAACCCAAAACTAAAACAACCAGCAAAAACAAAGAAAGAAAACAAAGAGATGAAAGACAGACACACACAGAGAGAGAGAGAGAATGAAAGAGAGAGAGAAAGAGAGGAAAGAGGAAAGAGAAGAAAGAAAAGGAAGGAAGGGAGGGAGGGAAGGTAGGAGGGAGAGGAAGGGAGGGATTGGATAAGCACCGAGTAGAAAATAAGTGAGAAATACAATTGTTAAATAAGTGAGTAATATAATTGTTAAAATAAAAACTCAGTGAACAGATTCAATAGTGAATTAATGGCAACTGAAGAGAGACTGTATCAGCCTAGATATAGGAAATATGTGGAAAGAATATGGAGGATGGAATGATGAGACCTGCCTTACATATCATCAATCAGAGTCACAGAGGTAGAGAACAGAAAGAAGGGAGAAGGGAGGAGAGATGGTAACTGAGGAGCAAAATGCGTTTCTGATGAAAAATGTATATGTACAGAAAGTTTAGCAAACAAGATCAATAAAAATAAAACTGTACCTAGATAAACCCTAGTGAAATTGCAAAAATCAAAAACAAAGAGAAGATCTTAAAAGCAGCCAAAGAGAAAAAGTAGATTACTTCCAAGGTATGGCAATGAAACATGGAAGCCATCTCAACACACAAAAAATGGAAGCCAGAATGATGTGTGCCTGTTACGCATCAACAAAATAAAAAATAAAAAACAAAGTCAAGTACTGTGGAACAATATCATCAATGGCTGAATGAAATCCCAGAAAAAACTGTGTCAAGAATGAGAGTAAAACAACCATCATTTTAGATAATCAAAGATTGGGGAAGTTGCCACCAGCAGACCTTTACTAAAGAAACTTCTGAAGACTCTACTTCAAGATAAAGAAAAATGATTTTTAGAAGGATTGCATGATACCGAAGAAGGAATGATGAGCAAATATACTAGAAAATACATAGTTTATTGGCCAGGCATGGTGGCTCATGTCTGTAAATCCCAGGAATTTGGGAGACAAAGGCGACAGAATTGCTTGAGCCCAGAAGTTCAAGACCAGCATGGGCAACCCCATCTCTGGATAGTAAGACCCCATCTCTACAGAATTAAACAAAATTAGCCAGGTTTGGTGAGGCACGCTTCTAGTTCTAGCTACTCAGGAGGCTGAGGCTGGAGGACTGCTTCAGCCCGCAAGTTGGAGGCTGAAGCTGCAGTGAGCAATCGCAACTGTGAGACCCTGCACCCCTGCACTCTAACCCGGGTAACAGAGAGACCTCACCTCTTAAAAGAAGAAAAAGGAAATCATGTCGTTTACAATAAAACTCATGATGTCTAATTGTAGAATAAACTATTCCATGGTTATTTTAGTTTGAGAAAAAGACTTAAGATACAAGTTACACTTGGGCTTTGTTTACTTAAATTTCAAAGAAAACAACAGAAAAACAAACAATGGAATATTTAGCTTCCAAGCCAAAAGAAAAAAAAGAAAGCCAGAGGATAAGAAAAACAAATGAATAAAAACCTCGTTAATTTTATTGAAATGCAAAGAAGATGACAAAAGAGGCATGGAAAAAGTAGGACAAATAAAAATAATAAGTTAATCTGTTAGATACACGTCTAACTATATCAATAAGGACAATGAATGTAAATTATATCATTTTACAAGTTAAAAGAAAACAAGGAGAGAGGGAGATTGTCACCACTAAGGAAAGAAATTGTAACTATCTGCTATTTATGGGGCACACCTAAAACATAACATCAAAAAGTCGAAATAAAGAATAGGAAAAGCTAAAATGGAAAAATGTTAATTTAAAGCAAAATCATATTAAATGACTCTTTGAATGAAGAAAACTGTCCCCAATCCTACCAGAATTACTTTCATTTTCATAACTTAAATTTTGTCTCAAGCTTCCATATTTTTGTATTACTATATTTGTGATATACATTTAATTTTAATTCTGTTTTTTCTTCTAAAGTATATTTTCTTTTAAATATAGTATAATTATTTAAAATGTAATCATTTTCCAAATTTTTAAGTAGTTGTTTTTGTTTTTTTTTTTTTTAATGAGATGCTGCCTTGCTTTTTTGCACAGGTTGAAGTGTGGTGGTGCAATCATAGCCCACTGCAGCCTCAACCTCTTGGGCTCAAGCAATCTTCCCACCTCAGCTTCCCAAGTAACTAAGCCTATAAGAGTACACTATCATGCATGGCTGATTTTTGCATTTTTTTTTGTAGAGATGGGCTTTTGCTATGTTACCCAATCCTGTTTTTGAACTCCTGGGTTCAAGTGATCCTTCAGCCTCATCCTCCTGAGTAGCTGAAACTATAGGCACATACCACCATCCTTGGCTGGTAGTTTGCATAATTTCATAATAGATACTTAGAGGGTGATTGTTAAATATGTCTGACCTTTTTGTAATGTAATTATATTTCCTATGGGCACTGTGGCTCATACCTGTAATCCCAGCACTTTGGGAGGCTGGGGCAGGAGGACTGCTTGAGGCCATGAGTTCAAAGGCCAGCCTTGGCAGCAGAGCAAGACGCTGTTTCTACAAAAAGAAAAAAAAATTACCCAGGTGTGGTGCTGCATGCTTCTAGCCCAGCTACTCAAGAGGCTGAGGCAAGAGGATTGCTTGAACCTAGAAGTTTGAGGCTGCAGTGAGCTATGCCGCTGCACTCCAGCCTTGGCAACAGAGGAAAGCCCTAACTCTAAAATTTTTTTAATTAAAAAATTTATATTTCCTACATGACTATTCTAGTAATTCATTTTGTAAGTTTATTACCTACTGTGTGAAGTAAAAAATTCATTTTGTCTTAAGCTCTCCATTATTAAATTTCAGAGTCCACTGTCATCTGAATACTTCTAGATTTAGGAACTGCCCATGTTCATCTTACGTATGCCATTCTGATTTTATAGATTTTGAATGTGATGCTGTTTGGTCTTCTTGCAGGTTGAAGTGTTCTTCTCTTTTAGCATGTCTTCACATAGCTCCACCTGTCTGGCTGATCATTTCATCTGATCTTTTTCTTGTTCCTTTTGAAGAGGGTAGAAAGAAAACAGCTGCTCCGTTAGGTAGGACTTAGATTTGGGGGCATAAGACCTTTGAACAAAGCCTCTAGATGGAGCAGAAGACTGAAGTGGAGGTGCTCAAAAATATCAAGAGACAATACCATCAACAACAATGATAATAAATGATATTGACTTTGGACTTACTATATGCCCTGTGCTAATTAATCACACCATATAACAGTGCTTAATTATGAGTCCGCAAAGACCTTGAATACCTGTTCTTCTCTTTCTCTTCTCTCCTTTTGTTTCAAAAGAAGTCAGAGTCAAATGATAGGAATTTGGGCACATTGCCTATATACAGAAGCTGTAAAGTTGGCATCAGTACTCCCATTCATCTGCCTCTCTTCTGGGTCAAGAGGGCACAATGACAGTATAGATTATTAAACAAAGGCGTGTTAACTTAGGGGCAGGAAGCCAACAAAAATAAAAATTCCAAATAAACCATAAAGGTCAATGCTAATGAGCAGAGAATGGGCTTGTAACTAACATTCTCCAAGGCTCTGAGGAACTTAATAGAATTGGATTATGTTTCAATAATTGGCATCAGAGCAAAGCTAAATAATAATCATACAGTTATCATAGTACCAACAAATTATTTTTGTATATAATTACAGATTTATGCACACTAATGAACTAGATGAACTTCTCACTCATCTCTGACTGCAAACTTTTGTTTCCCTTTTGGGAGTTGAAAAAAAGTCAGTGTGTCAGCAATTCATCTTTTTCTGCCCATTGGATCATCATGCAGAAATTAAATGAGGTGTCTAATGTGAATTTAAATATCAACATTCTGTTGAACTGTAGGATGATGTACTAAAATGTTTAGTTTGCATTGCATTTCAACACATTTGTGTCATTCTAAGTTTGTTAATTTTGGATTGTGAAAAATGAAAGTTTTGCATAAATCTAAATTGTACTAAGGGCACTGTGCCAATATATTTTTCATATTGTTTTGCAGAAGGATACTCATTAATCTGTTCGATCTCATCTTTTAAAATCTTCTTTATAGGCTGCAGAAAGCAATTAATGTCTTTAATCTCAAACATATAGCAATTAAATTAATATTTTGAACAGTTCCCAGAAAGTGTTGTAGTTTTATCTGGCAAGCTAAGCATTTGACATCAGTATTATCATGGTGTATTAAAAACCAAACCAGGCCGGGCGCGGTGGCTCACGCCTGTAATCCCAGCACTTTGGGAGGCCGAGGCGGGTGGATCACGAGGTCAAGAGATCGAGACCATCCTGGTCAACATAGTGAAACCCCGTCTCTACTAAAACTACAAAAAATCAGCTGGGCATGGTGGCGCGTGCCTGTAATCCCAGCTACTCAGGAGGCTGAGGCAGGAGAATTGCCTGAACCCAGGAGGCGGAGGTTGNTTAATAATTAGCAGATTTATGCCGGGCGCAGTGGCTCACGCCTGTAATCCCAGCACTTTGGGAGGCTGAGGCGAGTGGATCACGAGGTCAAGAGATCGAGACCATCCCGGTCAACATGGTGAAACCCCATCTCTACTAAAAATACAAAAATTCAGCTGGGCATGGTGGCGCGTGCCTGTAATCCCAGCTACTCAGGAGGCTGAGGCAGGAGAATTGCCTGAACCCAGGAGGGGGAGGTTGCGGTGGGCCGAGACCGCGCCATTGCACTCCAGCCTGGGTAAAAAAAAAAAAAATCCGTCTAAAAAAAAAAAAAAAAAAAAAAAACCACCAAACTGTAACAAAGCAAAAAAGCAAGACTCATGTTGCCAACCAGTTGGTTAGTCTGTGCTAGAGTGCTAGAGTCAATCCTAGACCCTTGCTCTTTCCTTCTGACAAATGGTCCATATCTGAGAACAGAGACTGGTTAGACCCAGAGCTGTAGCCCTCAGCCATGAAGCTGAGTCTATGTGAGTTGTCCTATGCCCTGCCCAACTGATAACAGCAAGATTTCTTATTACAATTTAAGCAAAGTGAGTGTGCAACATGATATTAAATATTACATACATACACAACCTGTAGTGTGTGTTGAATGTTGGCTCACTTATATAACAGCTTATCTTAAAACTGGCTCTTTATGTAATGAATGGCCCTCACTACCCTTTTAGCTAACACCACCATCCTCCCAATCTAGTCTCAGCCCTCATCATGCAGACTTAGGTCACTGTAACTCTTCCCTTGTTTTCCTGCCTTCAGTTTCACCCCATTTAAACTACTCTCCACGGTAAAATTAATCTTCCTATAATAATGCAACTACAATATCATAGCCAGCTAAACAACCTAGAGTGGTACTCAATTGCCTATAGAATCAGGCTCAAGACCTTGATCTAGTTTTATTATCATGCTTTTCTTTCTTCCTTCCCTCTTTCCCCCTTGTCGTCTTTTCTCCTTCTCTTCTTCCTTTAATTTTTTGTAAAATTATAATACACATAAGAAAAATGTACATATCATAAGTGTACAACAGCTTAATGAATTTGCACAAAGTGAACATACCCAAGTAACACCCAAATCAAGAAAGAGAACCTTACTACCACTCCAGAAATTCTTTGTCTCTGCTGCTACCCAGCCACTGTCAAGGAAACCACTAACCTGACTTCTAAAAGCAGAAGTTAATTTGGTGAGGCTTAACTTTTACTAAGCTTCTCCTACATGTAGGACTCAGGAGAAGGCTGTGACATGGGGGACATGATGCCTCCAGCCCTTCAAACTTTGTAGCCTATGGCAGCAAGTCTAATTCAAGTGCATGCAGCTGATGGGTCTGAGTGTCCTGAGATCTCATCTGCTGTAGTCAGAATTTACTCAGGAACTGCCAGCTGGAGGTATCAGAGTGACAGCTGATGAGCATTGGGCAAGGGAAGACTGGCAGTGGGTAGGGTTTGATGATGATGATCTGAAGCTAATATCACAGACTTCACCTCCATCCCATTTTCCACAGCTCTGCTCCTTAGTCATCTCTTCAGCTTCCTACTCACTGCATTTTGACAAAAGGCACCTGCAGCTCTGGCATTCAACATTAGAGTCCCCAATTAACACTCAGGGCCTTTTGGATCCCAACTGGAATGCCCCCCACTGTGGGAGGGCTTCTGGTGCTGCTCTGCCCTGAAGAGCATTCTTTCTGTGTTCCAGGGGTAGAGCTGAGAAAAATACTTTTTATCTGTGATTTTTTTAACTGCAATTAAATGAATGCTATTAATGTAAGTTATTATGATAACTTTATATAACAAGGTGCCTTATTCTAAAGTGGAGAATTTTCTGAAGCATTTGTATTGAAAATGTAATATAAAAATAGTAAACTAGTGATTGAAGAAAAGTCAAGAGCCATTACTCATCGTCTCAACCTAACTCTACAATGACTTTAATTTTTACATCTTATCTCCCAGGTTGTGTATATGTGAACTCTGATTTCTACACTGTGGTTATCACAGAGTTCATATCAGAAGAGTATTTTTAAATGGCCTTGTTTATGCAAGCTGTTTGCAAAGGGAAAATGTTAATACAGATTCATAAAATCTTGCCTTTCTTTTCTGCAAGGTGTCACCTCAGTGGCTGACTCTCATTCTGTTCCTTCAGGGGAGCTGCATAGCTGAGCTAAAATAAAAGGCAAAGATACCCACACATCAAGTAGCCTGAATTCTTACTTCCTCTATCAGTCGCTATTTAAGTATATGTAAAGAAATCACCTTAACCTTGTTATACTTTAGAATCTCTGGGACTGACAGGAAAGGAAAGACAAAAATTAGAGCCCTAGCCCTTGGCAACACAACACTTAGCCTTCCTGGAAGGGAGGTGTGGGGCCCTTAGAATTACAGGGACCTCCCTTCAGCATATATCCCCCTGCCTCAAAAATGCACATAAAAGAAGTTTTCTGCTGAAGAGGGAAAAAAATGTCTTAAAACGTCCCATTTTGAATTGCTTGTCCTACTCCACTTATATAAATTCAGAAGCAGGAGTAATTGTCTCTGATTGAAAGGATCTTGCAGAAAAGGTGATATTTGTGTCAGGCATTAAAGACAGGTGGGACTAAATTAGGTAGCACTAGCAGGTGAGAGCATCTTACATGGAGGAGCACTAGGGGTGAAGCTCAGAAAGGGGAAAATCTAGAATGTGTTGGAGGACTATGAGGACACCAATGCATCAGGAAGATGTTCATACAGGGTGTCCCATGGAAGCTGCCACCTTGAACCACAAGGGCAGGACTGTGGTCCCAGACAACCAGAGCCAAGCCTCCTGTGAGAGGCCATAAGGCCAAATCTCACTGTACACATCTCCCTTTGCCTCAGCCACTGCAGAGGTCCCAGCACCCCATCATCCATTGTCACCAGAGCTCTCACTCACACATCTCTGTCCTATTCCACCAAAAATGTTTCCATCTCACAGCCTCCCATTGCAGCATTCTTTTCATCTCCATTCTGAAATGTGGTGGTTTTTTGAAACTACTTCTCCCATGACCACCAAAGGCTGTTTTATTTCCCATACTCCATGTAACCATGTAAGGTGGGTATTTTCCTTCCTTTCCTCTGTCACCACCAGACCATTGTTCCCCTGTTCCTGCAAAAACTTTGCCCTTTGGGGTTCATATGACTTGGGTGCACCCTCTCCTTTGTAATACCATCCCCCATCACTCCTCTTCATTCACTGAAGACTTTAGTTCCTGGTTCCCTGTCTTCCTCTCCACCCCAAATTCTGTCATCAGTCTTAGTAATGTTAGCATTCCCAGGAAAGTTCATTTCAGTTCCCTGGCATCTCAATTTCTTCACCTCTTTATCTCAAGTGATCTTTCATTTCTATCTACTTCAGCACCCACTCCATTAGTTACCCCATGGACCATTGCACCACCTCTAAAATCTTGAAGACCAACATCAAGCTCTTGGGCCGTCCCATAGCCTTCTAGTTTATTTGTTTAAGTATCCCTACTGGAAAAGTCCTTCAATTTCTTCACAGCCTCCACTCCATCAATTCTCTCACTTTCTCACTATTTGATATCCTCATAAATGCCTTCTTTCTTGCCTAGTTTCAATTCATATTCCATCATCCTGGTTACTTTTTACAAAGACCATAAATTCCTTTATCATCCATAGTTTCATGGATAAACTCAGCCTTCTGCTTTCTCTATGCTGAGCACAACTGCAGAAAGTTGTATTATTTCTTTCATTCCACGTTCATGACTTTAGACTTCACATGCACTCTCAATTGCTTGTTGGTGCTCTTCTACTTCTCTAGTAAGCTCACCTTCCAGTTCTCCTGCAGAGTCAATCTCCCTCTCCTTACTCGATCAGTCTTGACATAAACCCATGTCCTAATATCTCCCTCCACAAACCCCTCTAAGCTACCATCTATCAAAGCAGAACTTCTCTAAAGGATTGTCTGACTATGATCCTTCTATTTCT
>NW_016107435.1:2776072-2832048 GCF_001604975.1 Cebus imitator | reverse complement strand
AAACTGTCTTCTGCAAAAATTGTATTTCTCATCCCAATATACTCCAGAATGTCAAATCCAATGGTCAGTTTTCTAGTCAGTGACTGTGGTAGGCTGAATAACAGCCCTTGCCCTGAGATGTTCCTGTCATACTGTCCTCTGCTGTGAATATTCACTTTACATAGCACACCTTGCAAACAGGTCTGATTCAGGGACGTCACACATGCTAGTTTCTCTGCCTGGAATGTCCAGTGCATATTCCATCTCGTAATCTTTTTAGGGAAGTCCTCCTTGATCCCTAGTGAAGTGCTTTTCCCCTGTGATTTTCTGTTATAGTATCTGCTTCATGACACTTCTCACAATGAATTTGTATGAATTGGGTTGTTCTTTAATTATGTTATCTTCTCCCTTAATGACTCAATGGAAAGCTACACAAGACCCAGAGACATAACTCTTTTATTCATCAACATTAACTGGACACTGAGCAAAATTCAAGGCATATAATACAGATGCTCAATAAATATTTGCTGAGTGTTCAATATTGAGAGGGAGGCAGCTGAAATGGCAAAGTGTTATCAGAGGCACACAAAGCTAGAAAGTGAGAGGCCAGATTGTGGGGAGTACCGAATGTCATAGTGGGGAGTTCACACTTTATGGATAATAGAGAAACAGGAAATATTTTGAGCCAATAAAACCAAATTGCTCGGACCCATGTTATGGACAAATGTACCTAGCAGCAATATAAGGGATAGATTATATTAGAAAGAAATTGGAGGTGGCTGGGTGGGGTGGCTCACACCTGTAATCCCAGCCCTTCAAGAGGACATGGTGGGCAGATCACTTGAGGTTGTGAGTTTGAGACCAGCCTGGTCAACATGGTGAAACGCTGTCTTTACTAAAAATACAAAAATTAGCTGGATGTGGTAGTTCACACCTGTAATTCCAGCTACTCAGGAGGCTGAGGCAAGAGAGTCCCTTGAGCCCAGAAGGAAGAGGTTCCAGTGAGCCAAGATCGCACCACTGCACTCCAGCCTGGGTGACAGAGAAAGTGAGACTTTGTCTCAAAAACAAATAAGCAGACAACAACAAAAAACAAATAAACACAGAAAAGAATTGAAGTCAAGGCTTCTGGAAAGATGAAATGATTCAGCAGATAGATATATTTTGGGAAGGAAAAAGGATTATGCAAAAGTATAGTTGTACTAAGTTATATATAGTAATTTTTTATTAAAAATTAACATTATTAGACTTCATCTAACAGTTCAGCCATGAGTTTGTTGTGTCCAGATTATTATAGCTTTAGAATCAATGTCCCAGGTTATCTTGGGATATATTTATTCCCACAAGCTACAAAGCATTTATAGTTTGTGGTTTGGGGGCTAATCAGGCCTAAAAGAGTCTCTCCACAGTAACTGGAAAAAGCCTCCTGTATTCAACTGACTATTTTTAAACACAAACAACCATTCACTCCTTCCAAATCTGATTGCTGTAAACTTGGTGAGCAAGCCCTCTTCTCGGGCTGTGTGTGCCAGCTCTGAGTTCTGAAGCCTGGTGCCCTCAAATTATCTGGATTGAAAAACAGTGCCTGGAAAATGTGATTAAAGTAGGTGATAAGTTTTGAAAACTTAGAAAATAGTCACACAGGTTTTAAAGATGGGTTTAACAGAAACCAAACAAAAATTAATTCTACCCAAAGTGCTCGGAAAAAGAAAGAAAGAGGCCAAGAACAGTTTTACTCTAAATGCTAGGAGCAATAGGCAATGGAGAAAGAAAGGTGTTGGGTTAATACCAAGAGATCTTCTTTGGAGCAAACGGCTTTAGAGGGACGTTTTATCACATGTTGTCTCTAAATCCAGACATTTTCAGTGGAGCAAACACAGTGAATGTGTTTGGTTCCATGTCAGTAATGCATGAAGAGATAATAGGGGTGAAAGCGGGTCCACTCCCTGCTGAAATGCTGTTGTAACTCGAGTTCTTGCTTCAGGGGATCTGCAGGTGGGGGGCCTCTCTGATTGTCACCCAGCACAACTGTCACTCACCCTCAGCTGGCATCCCCATTACAGTGGAAACCCAGAGAAAATGTGGGGAAACAAAATGGAAACTACTGTGAAAGGCAGCTGAATTTCATTGACTTCAGTTTTCATTGTTAGCACAGAAGGTGTTATATTCATCCCTAGGTAGTTCTAGGACTAGAGTGATTTGTCTTGAAGAAACAGTGCAGGCTGGGCATGATGGCTCATGCCTGTAATCTCAGCACTTTGAGAGGCCAAAGCAGGATTTCTTGAGCCCAGGAGTTCCAGACTAGCCTGAGCAACACAGAAAGACTCCTTCTCTACCAAAAAATAAAAAAAAAAGAAAAAAATAGCTGGATGTAGTGGCATATGCCCATGGTCCTAGCTGCTTGGGAGACTGAGGTAGGAGGATTGCTTGAGCCTGGCAGGTTGGGGCTACAATGAGCCATGATCATGCCACTGCAGTCCAACCTGGAAAACAGTGCAAGACCCTGCCTTAAAACAAAATGAACAAAAAAAGACAAAGAAACAGTGCAATAAAAAGGAAGGAAATAAATAATTCAAGTAAAAGAAATTTGACAAATTAAAGCCAATAGGCATTCGTAATGTGATTAAGTGATTTTATGCCAGTATTTTAAAAAATGTATTAATGACATGTATCTGTCATGTATTTGAACCTCTTGGACTAAAACTACAGAATGGAAGATACCAGATAGTAATGAGCCAAGGGAAGGGGTCCTCATCTGGGTATCAGGGGACTTGAATGCTAGCCAAAATTCTGCCTCTTACTAACTCTCCAACCTTTCACAGGTAGCTTCACTTCTCTGCTAATTATTCTCATCTTAGACTAGAATGTGGCATTCACTTTAGAAAGGAGGTCTGACATCTCAGGGACTAGCAGGGACAGAGTCTGTGGATGTAGGTATGTCGGAGTGGAGCAGCAGGCTGGCCCCCAGCTTGGATGTCACCCTTTCTGCAGGGGAGGCAATGAGTTCATCCATGGAGGGGAAGAAATAGTAGCCTGTGTGAAGAGGATCTGGGGAAGGGTGTCTTTGGCAAGCACACAGGAAGGAGATCAGGAAAAGCTAGCGAAGCCACATTTACAATCACAGACTTGTAGTGAGCTCACTGAGGGCCCCTCATGGTCCTAGCATTTGCTAGTGTGTGGAGTGAAATGGAAATCTTGGAGCAGTGGAAGGGCAAGAGGGAGTGAGGACCAACAAAGGGCCCTGTCCAGGTCTGGGGGCCCATGCCTGTAATCCCAGCACCTTGGGAGGCCCAGGCAGCTGCACTGCTGCAGCCCAGGAGTTTGAGACCAGACTGGGCAATAGAGAGAGACTCTGTGTCTACAAAAAAAACTTATTTAAAAAAATGAGCTGGGTGTGCTGGCACATGCCTGTGGTCTCTACTCAGGAGGCTGAGGTGGGGGAATCACTTGAGCCTAGGAGTTTGAGGCTACAGTGAGTGGTGAGGCTCACTGCACTGCAGCCTGGACAACAGAGTGAGACACTGTCTCAAAAAAAAAAAAAAAAAAAAAGAAAAAAGTCCTGTGATCAAGGTCTTGAAGAAACATCACAGAGTACTTCCTTCTTGAAGATTTGTGGTTTATGTTAGCATACTGAAGGCTCTGCCAAGCCCTGCAGTAAAGAAACAGGGTAAACTATTTACATCAGCTTTCTAGAACTTGCTTGACTAAAGAAACTTTTTTGAAAAGGTACGTTTGTTAAAATGTCACTGAACATAATAGACATAGCATCATTCTAGGGTATAAAATTCAAGCTCCCTGAGAAGGTATGTAATGCTTCCAGGATCAAGCTCCTGCCACTGCCTGCTTCAAACTTTATGATTAGTGCTACTGAGCCAAACCACCTGGGGGCTCATCTGTGCCCACCCCTGCTCATTCACCACCCCCCAAGCCTTCGTGCCCCAGCCTGCCCTGCAGATTGCATGCCTCATGGTTTCTTAGTGTATGTGTGTTGCTTATGCAAAACCCAAGTGCTCTCTCTCCTCCTCTGTAACTGCCCAGTTCTTAATTATCCTTTAAGATTCATGTTACTCAGAATTACCCTAGAGGGCATGTTGTCATGAATATTTTGTGACCATGAGTCAAGCCATTTGCTCAGAAAAATAACTCCCTTGTATATAGTAATCTCCATTCTATGAATTGCTTTCTTACATACTATCTCGTTGCTTAACTCTTGCTTCAATTCTGTAAAGCAAACAGTATTATCATCATCATTTTATGAGTGAGAAAATGAGCATCAGAGAGTCCAAGTGACTTGCCTAAAATCACCCACTCGGGAAATGGCAGAGGCAGGCCATTCTCACTTTCAAGCCAAACCCTGCTTGAATATCACATTCAGTGGATATGTGACTCATGAGGCATAGAAGGACTCAAAACATTTGAACAGCTTCTTTCAAAACAAATAAGTTAACCATTTCTCCCTCCTGTCTCTTCCTCTGTCATTGTCACTGCCAGCATCTTCACATCTGCCTCTCAGATGGGGCTCTGTTGACCGGGAAGGAGAGCGTCTGGGGTAAACGAGAAATCATTTGTAACCTCTGCACATGTCTCTTCTCACAGCTGCTGCTCTTCCCAATTTTCTGCTCAGATGACTTTAAGAGCATGTTAACTGCTTTTTTTTCCTATTGCAGAATGCAAAATAAATGGCACAGTCACTGTGTGTACACACACAAGTATATTTCCTTTGGATGCAAATATTTGCTATAACAAGGAGCTGGAAAGAATGAAACTTGTTTTAAAAACATTTTTACATCATTTACCATATTTCAAAAGTATAAAATGACCAAAGGAAAATTCTCATCTGTAATTGTGAATGAGCCCGGTAAACCTGGGCTGTGGCAGGACTTCATCGTGAGCTGCCTGCATTCTTGACTTTTGTCGAATTCACGGAGGATGTTGAGTGCTGCTCAATATCAATGCCCTTGGCCTGCCTGTGGCCCATTCTTTCCTCCTTCCACCGCCACCCATCTGCAGGAGCTATTGGACCTGACAGTCTAGAAGGAAGCAGCCTCAGAAAACCACTTGGATCAAGATATTAGGGATAGAGGGTTTTCTCCTCCCAGAGTAGCTAATATTTTAAATAAGAATCCACTCTTACCCCCAAGACAAGGCTTAACCCAGAAAAATTAACCTGTAAAGGTAGAACTCTTGGTTCTGTGGCACTCGGATGGGCACATTTGCATCATATGGAAGGACCCTTTCCTCTCCCATTCACACAGCTTTCTCACTAGAGGGGAAAGAAGACAGGTTGAAAAAGAAGCTCAACTACATATGTGTGCCCAAGGGAATAAGCAGTCATTTGCCATTATGAAGACCTACAATAAAGCATTATGCTTCAAACGGTATTTTTAAAATATTTTTGTGCGTGTGTTTTTGAGACAGGGTCTCCTTTGTCACCCAGGCTGGATTGCAGTGGCACACTTACAGCTCACTGTAGCCTCAAACTTCCAGGCTCAAGCAATCCTCCCACCTCAGCCTCCTGAGTAGCTGCCTCTCTGATGGGGCTCTGTCTCTCAGATGGGACTATAGGCATGCTCTACCACACCTGGCTAATTTTTGTTTTGTTTTGCCTTTTTTTTTGTTTTGTTTTTTTTTTTTTGGAGAGAATGGGTTTTATCATGTTGGCCAGGCTGGTCTCAAACTCCTGGACTCAAGTGCTCCATCGACGTTGGACTCCCAGAGTGCAGGGATGATAGGTATGAACCACTGCGCCTGGCCATGGTTGTACTTTTAAGTGTGGCTTTCCTCCCCCTCTGTGTTACACTTCGTCTACTTCGTGTGTCCTTTTAAGATACAGAAGGCCATTCCTCTGCTATTGCAAGATTTGCTTCTGAAAGCCGTAGAGCATGTAAGCTGAGCACATATGTGCTTCTATCCCACCCATACCCTGCCAAGGTTGTCTAAACCTCCAGGTCTGCCAGGCAAAGGTGAACCAGATCACAGGCCCACTCAGTGTGACTGCTTCTCCATCCAGCCTGAGTGCCCCACCCTGGGCATGGAGGGCACTGAGGGGTCCTCCAGTGCAAGAGCAGGACTTCAGAGCCCCAGGTTGCAATTAGGACACAAGAGTTTCAAGTGCTGACTTTGCCTCTTGATAGTGACCTTGGGCAAGTTGCTTCAGCTCTCAGGCATCGGTTACTCCATCACTGTAGCCCGGGGAGGATGAAATTGAGTAGCCAGTGGAAACCGCTTGGCTCACAGGGGCAATAGATACAACTGCAGCCATTACCAAGGTCAACAGACACAGGCTGACTACTTAGAAAATGTACTCTTAGACGTAATTCCTGTTCATCTAATCAAGCTTTTGTGAAGGCTGCGTCCAGTAAATGCAGAATACTGTGAGGATGACCTCACTGAGGAGCAATGAGAGGTTAAGGGGAGGAGGTACAGCTTCTGGCTCCTACCTGGGTGGCTCAAAGCAGAGCCACCCCACGCCTCACTCCTCACACTCAAATGGCCTCCACCCCAGCTTCCCACCTACTTTGTAGTGTAGAACCTGAGCCCTGCCTGGCTAAAGAACCCTGCCTCTCACTGCCCAGCACTCTTCAGTATAAAGGGCTTCAGAAATCAGGAATAAGAGAATCGGCTGTTTGGGCTTGACACAGAACAGAGCATTCAAACTCCCCATGGCTCAGTACTCTTGTCTGTTCAGGCACTTTTTCCATTGACTTCAAAAGCAGTCTGCCTGTGTGATCAGCTGCCAAGGTAGGCACATATCAACCTAAAATACAAAGAAGGGCTCAGAACGTGCCAGTATGAGCATGAGATGGGGGTGGGGGCTGGAAGGGAAATAGAAACAGGATAGAAATGAAAGACTCCATCTAATTAGAATGTTTTCCAAGCTTTCCCATCTGGTTCTTCCAGAAATAATATTCACAAGGGGAAATATCTGACATGGTGTCATCTCTTGAAGAAATGAACTGGGTTTGCTTTTCAGGGAGAGGCAAAAAAATGGTCACCAGGGACTCAGTTTGGAAAAAGCACGAGTTTAAGGAGTTGAGGGGATGATGGGCCCTAATTCCTGGAGAAAGGTGAAAAAAGTTTTCATCTTCTCTTTCCTCTTAGCAAATCTCAAGTCTTTATTAAATAGAAATAGCTCCTAAATATACCAATTAGGAAGCAGCATGGCATCATGGAAACAGCATGGACTTTATAGCCACAAAGACCTGGGTCCACATCTACTCCATTGCCGTAACTTTGGGCAAAGAGTTTTACTTCTGGTGACTTGTGTCCACGTCTTTGAGGCAGAGATTCTTTGTCTTAATATTTACTTTGTTCTAAAAATTAGAAGTAATGTGTGTAAAACGTTGAAATCCTCACCTCTCCAGAGGATGATATTAGGATATGGAGCCTTTGGGAGGTGATGGGGTCATGGGGGCAGAGCACTCATGAATGAGATTAGTTCTCTTCTAAAAGAGACTCCAGAGAAACCTCTCACCCCTTCCACCCAGTGAGGTTGGAGTAAGAAGACACTGTCTATGAGGAAGCGGTCCTCACCAGACTCCAAATCTGCTGAGACCTTAATCTTGGACTTCCCAGCCCCTAGAACTGTGAGAAATCAATTTCTGTTGTTTATAAGTCACCAAGTCTATATTATTTTGTTATGTAGCAACCTGAATGGACAAAGGCAGTAGCTATAATTATCATCATCATTGCCAAAACCAATATTACACGAAGCTCACTTGGACAGAGATTTCCTTATAATAGTGGAAGAAACTAAAGCTCTGACTCTGAAGATATATTTCTAACAGGTAGATAGAATCTTCTGGAGCATCTTGAAGCTTTATTTGTTGAGGCATGAGTAGGGATGGTCAGTACTAGTTCTTACCATTGCTCTGACTCTCCTAGAACATATCTCTCAGCTCAGTTTCTTTATCCATGCCCTTGACGCACACTCCCTTAACATGCTCATGCCTCCCTAGCTATTCAGGTTTCACTTCCGCCAAACTCTCCCTCAGTCCAACGTCCCATCCCAGCTGACCTTGCCTCTCATTTTTTTTTTTTACTTAAGAATGCAGGTCATTTTCCAAACACAATTCTTACAGCAGGAAATGGCTAAGATTGCCACAATTTTTTCTTCAAATCAAGCTATGAATACCCACCAGGTTACAACTAAATTGGGCACAATGACTCCAAAGAGCTCTCCAAATAACTGCCAAGGACAGACAGACAGTGGTGGACTCCACCATCTAGGAGGATGAATGAGAATTAGGAGGCAGGTTGTGCCTCCTTTGACCTGAAACTCTGAATGGAATATATCCAGGAGTCTTTGGGATTTCCTGGGACTTAAGCCTCTAACACTTGTTCACTGGAATCATCATTTCTTTGAGATAATTGGTATTCTTCAATCAGTGGTCTTGATAAGGTACCATTTTTATACAATTTTGAATCACTTAAGTTCTTAAAAAGTTAGGAAGACAACGTTAGAGATTGTAAAGCTCCCTGGTAAGCAAAGGGAGCCCATGTGGGGTGGGCGGATCTTTCTTGGGAGACTGGACTTTGGAGACGGGAAGTACAGACAGGCTAGACATGCTGTTTACGTTAGGTCCACTGGCCATAGAGAGGAGAGGAAGGAGCTAGACCTGGACACACACCTCAACCACTGTTCTCCCTAATGACATCACCTCTGCAAGCCTCTCAATTTCACCCATTCTCTCTTTCTGCATTTCCGAGAGGGGAATCATGCTGCCTACTTCATAAGTTTGTCATAAGGTTTAAGTGAGAGAAGTTGGTTCTCTGATATCTCCCCCTCCCCACACTGTGCCCACACCCCTTTCACCCTCATTAGGATTTCTGGAATGTTCTTTTTCTCTCTAGAAGTGATGAGAAAAAAATCACTAGCACGAATAAAGTATAGTTTAAATGACCTGTTGTTTGCATTCATCACTTATGAATCTTGAAGGTCTGTGGTGCTAGCAAAAAAATAAGGACCTCAGCTTAGCATTCTTTCTGAGAAAGAAACCTTGAGACTTCAGAGAAATCACAAAACATTAGTTTAGAATTACTGTTAGTAACAATATTATTATTATGACAGCACTCATCACATACACAGTCATATCTCTATTAAATATACAAAATTAGCCAGGCGTTGTGTGGCATACCTGTAATCTCAGCTACTTGGGAAGCTGGGGCAGGAGAATCACTTGAACCCGGGAAGCAGAGGTTGCAGTGAGCCAAGATTGCACATTGCACTCCAGCCCAGGCAACAAGAGTGAAACTCTGTCTCCAAAAAAAAAAAAAAAAGATCCACCTATATAGGGAACTTACCATGAATGGACCTTACAGGACTAGAAGTTGCTCTGGGCAAGTGAGTGAGTGAGTGGTGAGTGAATGTGAAGGCCTAGGACATTACTATACCTTACTGTAGGCTTTAGAAACATAGTTCGCTTATGTTACAACAAATTTATTTTTAAAGTATTTTTCCTTCTTCAATAATAAATGAACCTCAGCTTACCGTAACATGTTTATAAACTTTTTTATTCTTTTAACCTTTTGTCTCTTTGGTAGTAGCACTTAGCTTAAAACATAGTTTACAGCTATAGAAAAATATTTTCTTTCTTTATATCCTTATCCTTATAATATAAGCTTTTTTCTGTTAACTTTTGCTTCTTTCTTTTTAAACTTTTTTGTCAAGGACAAGGGTACAAATACATACAACTGCCTAGGCCTACACAGGGTCAAGACCATCAATGTCACTGTCTTCCCCTCCACATCTTGACCCACTGGAAGGTCTTGAGGGCCAGTATGAAGCATGGAGCTGTCATCTCCTAGGATAGCAATGCTCTCTTGTGGAATACCTCCTGAAGACCTGCTGCTTGAGGCTGTTTACAGCTAACTTTTTTTTTTTGAGATGGAGTTTTATTCTCTCACCTAGGCTGGAGTGCAGTGGCATGCTCCTGGCTGACCACAACCTCTGCCTCCTGGGTTCAAGTGATTCCCCTGACTCAGACTCCTGAGTAGCTGGGATTACCAGCACCCACCACCATGCCCAGCTAATTTTTGTATTTTTAGTAGTCACATGGTTTCACCATGTTGGCCAGGCTGGTCTCAACCTCTTGACCTCAAATAATCTGCCCGCCTTGGCCTCTCAAAGTACTGAGATTACAAGTGTGAGCCACCATGCCTGGCCAACTATTTTTATAGGTAGAAGGAGTATACTCTAAAATAATGATAAAATAGTAAATGCATAAACCAGTAACATAGTTGTTTATTATCAAGTATTACATACTGTACATAATGGCACGTGCAATGGCACGTACAGTTTTATGCACCTGGCAGCATAGTGGTTTGTTTATACCAACATCACCACAAACATGTCAGTGATGCACTGTGCTATGACATTACGACAGTGACAGCGTCACTAGATGATAGGAATTTTTCGTATCATCCATATAATCGTATGGGACCACCCATCACTGGCCAAAATGCCATGTGGTGTGTGACCTTATGTCAGTTTTGTGTTTACAAAGTATTCCTATGTAGATTATCTCATTTGACCTGCAAAACAATTCCGTAACGTAGGAAGGCAGACTTTGTTGTGTTAAAAGAATGTCCACTGAGGTTCAAACTTGCTGTGAGTCACAGCTAATGACTGGTTATTCCAGAACTCAAACCCATATCCCCTGACCCCAAATCCATTACTGACCCTCCCACATCCCAGTTAATTCCTCAGCTCTTAGGTGCTTTCCTGTCAGACAGGAAGCATAAAAACATGCATGTGATTACCTGTTGCAGGTTAAAAAATTATATATTTCATGAAACAACTCAAAATTGTTCTGTTGGGTGAGCCAATTTTCTCCAGGATAACATGTGGGTCTAAATTCTAGAAGCAATTAACATTTATTATACAGAGCCGATTAGGTGGCAGGCACTATGCCAAGTAAGCCTTTTGCACCTACGCTTAATCTTCACACCAGCCCTTGGAAGTAGCTATTTTTTTTAACTTGTGTTTTAAGTTCAGGAGCACATGTGCAGTTTGTTATGTAGGTGAATTTTTGTCCTGGGGATTTGTTGTACAGATTATTTTGTCACCCAGGTATTAAGCCTATACGCAATAGTTATTTTTCCTGATCCTCTCCCTCCTCTAACTCTCCACTCTCCAACAGGCCCCAGTGTGTGTTGTTCCCCTCTATGTGTCCATGTGTTCTCATCTCTTAGCTTCTACTTACAAGTCAGCATACAGTATTTGGTTTTCTCTTCTTGTGTTAGTATATGAACAGACACTTTTCAGAAGAAGACACACATGTGGCCAACAATTATATGAAAAAAGATCAACATCACTGATCATTAGAGAAATGCAAATCAAAGCCACGATAAGATACCACCTCACATGAGTCAGATGGCTGTTATTTAAAAGGATGTAGTTATTTTTACTTCATCTTAGAGAAAAGGACCTGATTGTCCAAAAGGCTAAGTAACTTGTTGATATGGTTTGGCTGTGTCCCCATCCAAATCTCATCTTGAATTGTAGTTCCCATAATCCCCATGTGCCATGGAAGAGACCCAGTGTGAAGTAACTAAGTCATGGGGGCAGTTATCTCCATGCTGTTCTTGTGATATTGAGTGAATTCTCCTGAGATATGATGGTTTTATACAAGGCTTTTTTCCTCTTCTTTTGCTACCACCGTGTGAAGAAAGACGTGTTTCCTTCTCCTTCTGCCATGATTGTAAGTTTCCTGAGGTCTCCTCAGCCTTGTGGAACTGTGAGTCAATTAAACCTCTTTACTTTATAAATTACTCAGTCTCTGGTATGTCTTTATCAGCAACTTGAGAACACACTAACACACTTGACTGAGGTCACACAGCCACACAGTGGAAGTAGGGCTGAGATATGTCTGCCAGGCACCAAAGCCTTTGCTCTCAAATCACTCTGCTGTTTACTCATGTTTCTCTGGCACTTCCTCCCACATTTCATACAGAACTCTCATCCCCTAAATGTGCCCCTAATACTTAAGGGTGTCCCAAGGAAATGTCTTACATGAATCCTCCAAGTCAGCCCTTCTGTCAGCCCTCAAAGGTCATCCACCATTTCTTCACCCTTCTCCTGTTTCTGCCTGCACAACCTACAAATGAAATACCAGGCAGTAATCTCTGTGGTAAGCTTGGAAATAAAAAGAAGAGAGAAGTTGCCTGGACATGCTACCAGCACCACCATGGTTTCCTTGGTACTTTACTTCATTTGATATAGAACTTGGATGTTTGAAATGGAAATAGGTAAAGGAGTTGAAGTGAAACTTCTCATCTGACAGCTCTTTAAAGCCCCTGGCTACTTGGGGCAGTTGTGCCTTCCCTGAGCCTCACATTCCTTCATTGCAACGTAGAAAGGATGCCACCTTCTTCACAGGACTGTGCTGTGCCTTGAATGAAATACACTATGCAAAATACCTGACCTCATGGTTGGCACCTTCTAAAGCTAAAACAAAATGATGGTTTCTTCTCACCCAAATTCTTCTTCCATATGAAGACATAGCTTTTCATGTTATTGGCAATTAATCAGTAAACACACAGTACTGTCTGTTGAGTGATTACAAGTTCAAACAAGTTCTTGTGTAGGACAGTGTAAAAATTACATATAGAGGACTAGAGACCACATGTAAAATTTTTTATGAAAATAAGTGTAATGTGATCAACATACAATTATACTTGGACATAATATGGTTTTGTCGAAATTTTCTCTATACTGGTATTTGTAATAAAAAGGATCGTAGCAGCTTGTGCCTGGCCTAAACTGATTTGAACACATTCTGAATGAGATGTAGATTGAGTCACTTGCCAGCTACCTGGAAATGTGGGCAAAACCTCCTTAACCTTGGGTGAAAAAACTGTGTGAAGATGTTGAACAAGTAAAACCATCATAAGACTCCAACCAGGCATCCTGAGAATTTCCAAAGATTCAGCCTGACCAGCCATGGTCAGCCAGGGCCCACGGCCCTTGATGCCCCAGGGGTGCTGCCCATGTGCGGGGATGCTGAGGAGTCAGGAAGGGATAATTCACCCAGGCTTGATACAATGCCGCATGCAGAGCAGGGAAGTTCTAGACCACATGCTCACTTTGTTTTGGAGGTTGCTTATCTGGTTCCCTTTTAGTCAAGTTATTTCACATTGATGAAGACTAGAGCTTTCTCACACCTGTCTTCTTTCCTCCTCAGGTACAAGGTCAGCATGACTCAAAAAGTTTCCTTTGCCTCTGAGAGGTACTAAGTCTATAGAAACATTCTGAATGCGAAAACTCAACTAAGTTTTCAGGTGATTTCTTTTCTTCTTCCTTTTGGCTCATTTTTTATTTGTTATACTTTTCAATTACCTGTGATAATTTGCAGGAAAGAAATTATCTACATTTTTCAAAAGCACTGCCATATTCTCACAAGTTAAAAGGTTAGATTTTTTCCATTCCTCTAATTAGAATGGGCTAAATTATTTTTTAGAAGCAACAACAAAAACCCTTCCAGCCTGATTTGTTACCTGGAGGGTTTTTTTTTTTCTAATGTTATTTATTCTTTCTCTCTTCTTTTATCTTTTTCTTTTTTCTTAATTTTTTCTTCTTCTTCCTTTCCTTCTTTCCTTCCTTCTCTTTCTTTCTTTCCTTTCTTTCTTTCCTCCTTCCCTCCCTCCCTTCCTCCTTTCCTTTCTTCCCTTCCTCTCTCTCTCCGTCCTTCCTTTCTTCCTTCCTTCCATCCATCTTTCCTTCCTTCTTTCCTTCTTATCTCTCTCTCTCTCTTTCTTTCTTTGTAAGTGTCTTCTGCACAGCTACAACAAAATATTGCTTTCTTTTCATTTTGGGGGTTGGGTAATACCAAGTTTCTTTTATGCTGCTCTAACAAAATACCATAAACTGGGTAATTTATAAAGAAGGTAAATTTAATTTCTCACAGTTCTGGGGACCAGGGAGTCTAAGATCAAGGTATCAGCAGGTTCCATTGTCTGGTAAGGACTGTGTCCTCTGGAGGGGAGAATACCATGTCCTCACTGGATGGAAGACAGAAGGGCAACCTACTGATCAACAGCTGTGTGAAGCTTCTTTTATAAGGGTCTTAATCCCATTCATAAAGGAAGGCACCTTCATGATCCAGTTGCCTCTGTCAGGCCCCACCTCTTAATACTATGATGTTGGCAACACCTGAATTTTGGAGGGGACATATTCAAGGCATAATACTGAGTATTTTGATGGGAGACCTCTCCTAGAGAATCCATAAATGACCACAGGATTTAAAGTGCAAATTCATGAAAACATTAAAGTTGCTTACAACTATTTGTTGTACGCTTTATCCTAGAGGCCTTAAAAGTATTTAGTAAAACTAATGCAAACAAAGTAGATTAAAAGTACACTTCAGAGTTTATTGGAGGCTTCATTTATAAACCAATGTCTCACAGGGAAGTCTCCAAATAACAAGAATAGCTAACTCAGAATTTAGGATTAAACTATGAAACGAATAGTGTTTTCATTTCAAATAAAAGGAAGTGGGCAGTGAAGAAAAAGCAATTCCATTTAGACACACAAAGGTAAAAGGGGACTGGCTGCCTGGTGAGTGGCTCCCGCCTATAATCCCAGCACTTTGGGAGGCTGGGGTGGAGCAAATGGATCACCTGAGGTCAGCAGTTCAAGACCAGCCTGGCCAACATGGCAAAACCCCGTCTCTACTAAAAAATACAAAAATTAGCTGGGCATGGTGGCGAGTGCCTGTAATCCAGCTACTCTGTGGGAGGCTGAGGCAGGAGAATTGCTTGAGCCCTGGAGGCAGAGGTTGCAGTGAGCCAAGATCACGTCACTGCACTCCAGCCTGAATGACAGAGCCAGACTCCGTCTCAACAAAAATAAAAGTGAGAGGGGTTGTCTTTACTGTCCTCACTGTCACCCCTCACTTGTAGATTTATTCTCCACTAATATATTTTTGCGATTCTGTGACAAGAGTGAAGAGTCCAGCTCCATGGCCAAGATCATTATCTGATCCCCCTATTTTAAAGACTCCCCTGGGTGCTGAAGACATGTTGTTTCCTTCCTCAGGCTGTCATTGGAACCATAGGGCTGAGTCACGTCTGCCCACAGCTGCTGTTGTTTGCATCCCTGGGCACTAAGGTCTGAAACTCCACCCTGGCAGGGACCAGCTTGACCCCCCCTGAAGGAAATGTCTGGGCAGCTTCAGCAACAGCAGATGAAAACTTCCTTCCTCTCCATCCAGCTGCGGGCTCCTCCAGCCTGCACTCTCCCCGCCCTGTCTCCAGCGGCAACCCCAGGGGGCCTGGAGGAGGGACACAGTTTCCCAAGTCCCAGGACAGGCTTCTTGGCAGGCTGGGACCTCAGGCGCACAGAGGGCTCAACTGCCCCTCCTTTGAGGCAGTTGCAGAAGGCAGGCCCTGAGATGAAGGAACCAGCTGCTTTCACTTGCTCTGCTCGAAAGGAAAAGCAGGAAGTGAGGAAAATATCCCAGGATCTGGATGTAAGCAGGGGTGGCGTTTGCAGACCCCCACATCACAGGCATTGCCAGGCCCCTGCCTCTAAGAAACTGAGCTGGCTACAACCCCTGGCATGGAGGTTTCCTAGCCCAGCTCCCGTCATGAGCGATGGAAGCTGGAAGCACGGGCTGATCACTTCTGCTACCCAGGACCTGTGGGGCATGAATCCCCAATGCAAGGATGCCTTGGGATGCTCCCCTCCACAGGCTGTTCTGGTCCATGCTGCAGATGGAGGGGAAAGGACTGTGCTGAGGAGAGGTGCTGAGACCTGCCAGATACTCCCCAGGAGCTATAAGGAGGGCACAGGTACCACAGCGCAGGCGACAAGGGCGCAGCTCTACAGGTACTGTCCAGCTGTGCACATCAGCAAGAACTGCCCAGCCCCACCTGCCACTCTGCCTCTCAAGGTAAGAACTCATGTGGCCTGAATCCCACCAGAAGAAAGGGAGCCAGGGGACAGACATGCCACCCTGGCCCCAGTTTCTGGTGTTGATTCTCTCCTCTGCTTGGATGGGCCACACCTTGACAGCAGAGGTACTCACGGGCTGTAGCCCTCCCAGGCCTGGCCTTGGCTCTGTCCTCTCCCACCTTCCAGGCCACCAGAAACATTTTGTTTGGAAGGAGTCAAGGACCAACTGTTGCCCGAGATTTCTGCCAGAGATGGGAGAAGAAAAAGTCAGGCATACTTTATAGGGGGCATGAGAAGGAAGGACAAAGGAGGTACCCAGGCATTTACTGGGCTCTGTGATGTGCTAGGCATTTTCTTACATCCCATTAGTCCTCTTAACTACGCTGAGAAATGAGCTCCACAGCTCCAGTTTCAGATGAGGAGATGGAGACATGACTGGGCAAACATCCTCCCCACCCTTGCAGAAAGACAAGGACAAAAGCAAGGCCTGTTCTCCAGAATGGGCATTGGGAACAATTGGGGAGGCTCCAGGGAGCTGTGGAAGTTTCTAGAACCAGAGCACAGCCTTGGAACTCAGCCACACCCTACTGTCATCTGTGAACACCTGATTTTCTAGGGCTCACGTCTACCTCCCATCTCCCCAACACACCTAGACCACCACCACCAAATGGATGTGCATCCTGGGACAGGAGCCTCCATTCCCCATCAGGAAGGGGAAGGCAGCCCTGTGTGGCCTCCAGGGTCTTTTCCAGCTCTATGGGCTCTGCCTCTGATCATAGCCTTGCCTGCCCTTGTTGTTAGCGTCTCACACTCTGTACTTCTGGCCCAGCCTTCCTGTTGTGCTGGTACCTGCAGCCCACCTTCTCCACCTGGCTCAGGTGCACTGTTCTCCAAATGGAAGGACAACACTGAAAATTCTGCATTCAGCTTTCTTTTCTCAGCAGTGTGGCCATCCTGCTATCCTTTGCATGTGTGTGATCATGAGGGTGGAGGTGAGGAAGTGTGTGGAGGGTGGTAGGATGAGATGGAAGGAAGAGGGAGTCATTGGAGTGTTGAGGGTCAGCATGGAGGGGAATCTCAGGGAAGTCACAGAAGAAATGAATGAAATTCACAGCATCTGGCAGGGACCTGCCATGGGCTTGGAGGGGGTGCCACTTCATCTGAACACCCTTCCTTCCCTTTTCTCTATTTACCAAGGGCCTGCGTAGTCACAGTTAAGAATCGGGAAGAAAGTTCTCTCCAGAGTAGCGCTCTTGGAGGAAGAGATGTTAGCATGCTTCCTTAAGAAATAGTTTACATTCCATCCTAATTCTTGCATCTCTTATTTCCTACCGGGATTTAGGAGGAATGACAAACCCCTGCGTCAGAGCCCATCTCTGTATGTGGGGTCACACATGGTGTGTGTACTTCAATGCTGACCTGATGACTTGAAAACCCCATCTTTTCTCACTCTTCCCTCCTGCCTTTGGTGGGTAAGCTGAAGCCTCAGAGCTGTTGCCATTTCTTGGGGGAGAGGCACTTTGGGAATTGATCCAAGTGTGTGAATCTCACCCTTGTCCACCTTATTCAGACCCCTCTGTAAATGGGCCCGGTATCTGCTCCATCTAAGTTAAAGGTTGCAGGATTCCTAGCTAAAAAGTTAGAAGCCCCAAGTCCAAGCCCTTGGTCAGAGCAAGCCGCCAGAACTCTCTGAGGCTCAGTTATTCCATCTTGAAAACACTGATGGCATCCCCTGCTTCACAGTTGCAAGGGAGATTTGTGGATTGAAGTGAAAGGCGCCCTCAGTAGTTATAAGGGAGAGAAGAGCAGAAGCCAAATCAATGGGATACCAGGTAGGACCAGGGAAGTCATGGAGTCAGAGGTGTGGAGTAGCATGTGAACCCAGAGTCTGGTGAAGGTATAGGGCTACAAAAACCTACTCTTGTCCTTGCTGGTCAGACAGTGTAATTCCCTCTGCCATGGGAGAGAGGGGAGTTGTGAAATTAGCATCCTCAGATCCTGTGGGTGCTGTATGGCTATCTCTAACCAGGGAACCCCCCCCCCTCCCGCAGGGTTGGGTGTTAGACAAAGCAGCACAATTGACAGAAATCGTTTTTCCAGCTGTCCAGCCCTGGACAGATTAAGGTGCTCTCTAGATTTGAAAGACGAGTGTGTGAGAAGTACTCAATCCTTCCATGTTCTGGAATGCAGCTGTATGAGTTGTAGCAAAGTATCAAAAAGCTGATTAAAATAGAGTATCTTCTTGACCACTGTGGATGCTAACGCCCTTAATCCTCCACAGTGGAAACTTTCAGTCAATGAACTTATGGAAAATGTGCTCAGTTATATTTATTAAAGTGAAATGTTGGTTACAGGGAAGGAAACTCCATTCCGACACGTGTACTGTAGAGTTGAGGTCCTAGTGTCAACATTCTGAAGAGAAAATCCTGGATCTGAAGGGTAAACTTGCTTCTTTGCAGGATTCAGAATGGCTCAATTTATTCTCTCAGTGTTGAAACATCACAGGTTCCAGAGTAAAAACTGTTGGCTTGCGTCTTTCTGAGTATCATAAGGAGTGAGGAACAGATCGCGTGGTTCTTAGTTTATTCTACTACCAGGCTTTAGTAAAAACAATCAGAGCAGTCTGTGACCTGGACAGCTTCCACTGCACTGTTTCCTCTTATGAAAAAGCTCAAAATTCTGCAAGCATGCATGTTATTATCACCCCCACTTCACTGGTGAAGGGACAGATACTTGTGGACGGTAAGCAACTCCATGGGACTAGGACAAGGTAGCTTGGGCCCAGCCCTCAAGTTGTCTACCCTGAGGCCAGGGCTCTCTCTGGCTTCTTTCACTGTCTTTCCAGCTGGCAAGATCTCCTTGGAAGTAATTCTGCACTTCCTGAGACCTGGTGGTCTGCACTGCACTCCTAATTCCTCTGGTGGAAAGGGTGGGAGAAAGACCCTTAGGACTTTAGGCCTGGTGACCTAACCTTGTGCCAATGAGTCCAGCCAGCTTTCTAGAAGCAGTGAAGGTCTGGGCGTGGGGGATGTGGAGTTTCCCCTCAGGGTGGTGCCAACAGGGCTCTAACATTCTTGTGGTAAGTCTGTCAGTGTGAATCAGAGAACATTCTATGCACCAGGGCCAGAGCCTGCCCTATCTCCCCGCCCCATGTGCTGCTGCCCCTCTGGGGGAACCCACGGAACTGTTCCCATTTGATTTGAGCTTGGGGCCAAAGATAAGAAGACAAGGAGAACAGACCCAACTCAAAAGAGAGGAGGAAAAAAGCTTCCTCTATAATCATTTCAAGATATTTCCACATGTTAAATTTTTTTTACTACATCTTCATAGTTTACATACTTTATGTCTTAAAGTAGCAGTGACTTTTGGTATATAAACAGCTTTAGAAAATTAGTAGTAAATATGTTTTTTTAATGTCCTTCATTGTTATAGACTGTACAAATATTTCACCGACTGCTCTATTTTAGTCTTCCTTTTTCCCTTCTTCCCCCTCTATCGATCCTCGAAACCAATCTACTTTTTGAGCTTTGATCACTAGCTTGTAAGAAGAGTGTTCAGGGTTTAGAAGAGGGAGAGGAGATGAGCATGACAAACAGGAGCCAGCCGGGGCTTTGAGTGAGAGGGAGACAGGGGTTGGGATATCATTCATTTATCTAATCAATGGAAATGCAGCAAAGGTCTATTGTCTTACATGCAGACACTGTCTAGCAGACTAGGAAAAATCATGTTAACTCATTGTCTTGGATTGTTATTCCTTAAAAATCAAACTAATGTCTGAAACGTATATCTGGAAAGTACATTACATTTTGGGTAGAAAGTTTTTTGTTTAATTTACAAGATGGCAAACTCCGGTTTTGCTGACAAACTAGCTCTGTGGCCTCTGACAACTCACTGAACAAAGCTAGCTTCCCTTGTTTTCTCCTGGAGGTCTTTCTACCTCAAAAATTCTATAGTACCTATGCATCCGTGAATCCAGAAAGGTAATGAAACTCTTTAAGGAAAGAAATGTATTAAAACAATTTATTTTGGCCAGATGTGATGGCTCACACCTATAATCCCAGCACTTTGGGAGGCTGAGGCTGGTGAATTATTTGAGGTCAGGAGTTCAAGGCCAGCCTGGCCAACATGGTGAAACCATTTCTACTAAAAATATAAAAGAGTATAAAAATTAGCCAGGCATGGTGGCAGGCACTTGTAATCCCAGCTACTAGGGAAGCTGAGGCAGGAGAATCGTTTGAACCTGGGAGGTAGAGTTTGCAGTGAGCCGATATCATGCCACTGCACTCCAACCTGAGTGACAGAGCTAGACTCCATCTCAAAAGAAAAAGTTAATTTTATCTATCTCAGCTTATCTCTAAAGATTCATTATTTTGTCAATGACTTCACTACAGGAAACTTACATATAGAGTGGCCTTACCTTTCTTAGGGAAAACTGGGATTTCCATGGGGAGCAAGACACTCAGAGATATGGAAGAGTCAGTGCTTTCTTTGAGTAGTAACACCAATTCCCGCCACAGAATTTTGGACCAGTATTGCAAACTCTCTGTCCTATAACAGTCCTAGTTAAATAAAATGCCCTTCTATGAATTGAACATTGACTCCCTGGTCCACTTAAGCACCAGGAAGCAGTCATTTACCTCATTAAGGGTAAACATGTCATTACTCAAGCCTGTTCGACTTTCCTGGTCTGTCATAAGTTTAGAAATTGTTTTTCTCATGAAATAATATTCTAGATAATTCTCTCTTTATATTAATTCTACTTGATGAGTCATTTAGAATTTTATAAAAGAAACTAGAACAAAGAAAGAGCATCCACAAAGGCTCGTATGGTAATTTTAACAGAAATATAGAATAAATATGCAGTAAAACACCCATTTTAAAAGATTCTGGTATTTAGGAGGCAGTATTGATTGGATTGAAAAGCTTATCTTTAGTTCATTTTATGCTACGTTGGTTTTGACACAGATGTCTTGATTTATTACTTAAATAAATAGAGCCTGAGATAGCAGAATGGGTTTCAATCCTTTTTCCTCTTGTGATTCGCCTTGGTGTTCCCATGACAACCTTCTCTGGCTCTTTTTCTCTCCTTACCCCATCCTTTAACATTCACACACAAGAGTCCTGTGGATCGTTGTATAGGTGCAATTCTCCTGGAAGTACAAACACCTCAGCATCTCAATCCATCTATAGGAAGAAGAGGGCCAAGAGTGTAAGGACACCTTTACAGCTGTGTCCCTGCAACGTGTTGAAAAGCAATTGGATGGGGAGCTGGGACACAGGGGTTCAATGCAACTCTAATATGTCAGTTGTCGTTTTTTTTTTATCTCTCCTCTGCCCTTTATTCAGTCTTCTCTGAATCCCTCTTTCTCTTTCTGCCCATTTGCTTACTCATCTCCCTTCTCCACATGGAGAAATTTGGCCAGCTCTATTCCCAGGTTTACATCTCTTCTATTTAGAAGACAATCTGGGCTAAGACTGAAATCTCTTAGGCCTATCTTTTTGGGAAGAGACTTTTTGGTCTAACGTGGGCTGGTACCCACTCAACTTACTATGGTGGGCACAGAGGTAGGTGCAGCTCACATTGTGCTAACAGGTGTGCCGATATCCTGAAGGGGGTTATGCCATGGGGTCTGGGCAAAAGACGATTTCTAAAAGGTGATGGGAAGCAGAGAGCAGAGGAGGAAATACAGACAGCCAACCCAATAAATGCCCAGAAGCAATTGCAAAGAGTTGTCAGCTGAGAGTATAAAGTGATTGCTTTGTGTAAATGTTCTATTTGAGCTCTCTCATATTTTATATTTTGAGAATAAATTATACATTAATATATTATTAATGTAGAATCTATAAATGTATTTTAAAATTATATATTTCATAGCTTTTAGGGAGATTTTTTAAAACAGCATACTTGAACTTTGTAATACACTAGAATCAAATCATTACCTGATATGATTTATAAATAGATTTGCTTCTACAATCTGCTACTGGTTATGATATAGTAAAAATTTTCTCTTTGGAAGACCTTTTTATTCCTAGCTGGGTTCGGTGGCTTATGCCTGTAAGCCTAGCACTTTGGGAGGCCAAGGCAGGAATCTCAGTTGAACCTAGGAGTTTGAGGTTACAGTGAGTTTTGATTGTGCCACTGCATTCCAGCCTGGGTAACAGAGCAAGACTCTGTCTCAAAAACAACAAATTTTTTTTCCTTGTAGATTTATAGAGACTATAGAATGTTATGAGACCTACAAAGACTTAGTGAAAGCAGGTTGTGTAATACACAGATGACTATCGTGGATTCCGCATGTAGTCCCTTCAACTTTACATCAATTCTCTGGGATTCCTGACCTAAAATTCCAGAAGTCAGAACACCAGAAAAGTAGCTACATTCCCTGAATCGGGTTATACTGAGCCTTGAACTGTATCATATGATTTAGCACATCTATTAAATAAGCATAAATAAGCAAATATATTTATAAATCACGTCACAATGATTTGATTCTAATCTATTACAAAGCTCAAGGATGTTGTTTTTAAAAATCTCCCAAAAAGCTATAAAATGTTTAATAGCTTCCCTAAAATTTGAGAGAGCTCACATAGAACATTTATACAAGGAAATCACTTTACACTTTTAACTGACAACTCTCTGCAAATGTTTCTAGGCAAATGAAAAAGGTGGGCAAATGAAAGAATGATTGCTACATGGAGTTGACATTGTCAGATAATTGTGGGCTGCATTTTTTTTTTTTTTTTTTAGGACATTCACCTTCCTTCCTTCTAAAGTCATCAGCATCTATGACCCTTTTTTGGCTGCCCTTCATGTTGTGCATATTTCCTGTGATTATTTTTAGTCCATTTTAACTTTTTGGAATTTAACTTTTAATTTTCAGGATGTGCGATTTTGCATTAATCTTTCAATGACCAGGTCCAGCTGATTATGAGGTAAAAAGCTTCAGAGAATTATTCAAGCACTTGCAATGTTATATCATTGGAAAATCTCATTTTATCTGCAAGGAGGTTTGTTGCTCTTCATTGAGTTCTCACTGATTGTATGATGCAGTATCAGTGAAAAGATTAGACCATTAATGCATGTCAGAGATATCTCAGAGAAGTCTCAGGAGAGTTTGTTTAGATAGACTCAATCTTCTTCCACAAAGCAGTTCCAATATCCTACAACAAAGACCAAATAATAAATAAAAACAATAGTGAAAGGTAAATGGTAATAAACAATCAAGTCTAGGAAAATATACAAATAAAAGTCAAGGTTAAGGAAAGATGAGGTTGAGATTAGAAAAAGAACCCGAAAGTTCATCCCATAAAGGCCTACAGAGCTGGTATGTTTGAAATTCAAACTCAGCTCTGTGCTTCCTAGCTGCCCAAGATCAGAGTCACATGGGCATCTATGTAGCTCTAATTGTGAGAAGGGTGAAGAGAGAAGGAAGGGAGGGAGAAAGGGAGGGAGGGAGGGAAGGAGGAAGATGGGGGTTCTTTTAACATGTTCCACAGAAATTCTCTTTAAAAAGCAAATTTTGCTTGACCTTTAAAGTAACAATTTAAAAACAACATTTTGGATAAAAACTTTTCTAATGAGCATTTAATATCCACTGTGTTTCTGTTTCCTTAAACGTCACACACATAACACAACTTAATCTGATAATATAAGTCATCGCTCTGGTCTCAAGTATTGCTTGTTGGTACTCTTAGGTATTGAAGACTATTCGCCCTTATATTTAATGGGTCCCTCTCCTGATAGTACTCTGCTCTCGGAGCTCTTTTTGATTGTCAGTAGTTTTCCAGTTTCCTCTGTTCTGGGCTTCTCCTCTCACTATTTTTCCCATGCCTACCTCTAACATCCTTTTCTAAATCCACCGCAGGCCAGGAAACTAAAAAACAAATTTGTTTCCATTGTAAGGCAAGTAGAACCAGTGCTACCCTACTCTTTAAACAACCCAGAAAATAAATGTTTTCGAGTGAAATAAATCATTCCTGCTTTTCTTTTCATGCCATTTGAGAAAGCTCATGGCAAAATTCTTATTTTCTCATCCTCAATCTTTTTTTGTAAGTGAACTTTTTCTTAGCATACTCTGCAAACTACCCTTTCACCATGTTTTTTATTGAGTGCATCCTCCATAACAACCTATCTTTTTATACTGTTTTGTGAACCACTTCTGACTGGCGCCTGCCTTTTCTTCATTTATTAGGTTGCCTTGTGTTTGTAGCCTCTGAAGCTCTTTGGAGAAAAAGCATTTCGTAAATCCAATTAGAAGCTATGTATTCAAAGTGAATGCAGGAATTACACTGTTGATTGTTACCATACACATTATTAAATTAACTTATTAAATGTTTCTGTGGGTCTTTTATAAGACATAAAACAGAAGATACTTTTCCTGCTCTCTATAAGCTTTAAGTTTAAGGCAGAGAGGCATGTTAAAACAGCATGAAACACTGACAGTGTACGTACAACGGTTTAATACTTTGTGTAATAATCAATTCAAGCCTACAATGGGGTAATTACTGTCCAAGTTACTATCTGTACATCATAATTTGAGGAAAAAAGTTAGCAATTTTTCTTTTGAGATGGAGTCTCTCTCTTGTCACCCAGGCTGGAGTACAGTGGTGCAATCTCAGCTCACGGCAACCTCCCCCTCCCAGGTTCAAGCAATTCTTCTTCCTCAACCTCCTTCCTCAATCCCTCCTTGAGTAGCTGGGATTACAGGCACCTGCTACCATGCCCGACTAATTTTTGTACTTTTAGTAGAGACAGGGTTTTGCTATGTTGGCCAGACTCATCTTGAACCCCTGACCTCAGGTGATCCAACCCACCTCAGCCTCCCAACGTGCTGGGATTACAGGCATTAGCCACCGTGCCTGGCCACCATTTTTTTGCCATTGAGTCAGAGGAGAATCTCAGTAGAGATTGACTTCGGGGGCCATCAGAGTGAAAGAAGAAAAAGCCTGGTGAATTGAAAGAATGTGAAGAGAATTTGAGTTTTAGACTTATCCTGAGTTCATGTGTGAATTTCATAATTCATTATGAAAGAAATTAGCAGTGATATAACCATATACACATGAAACGAAATTGTCTGAAACCTGAAAATTAAGATTATGGTTAACAGGCTGCATGCCATGGTTCATGCCTGTAATCCCAACATTTTGGGAGGCCAAGCTGGGAGGATCACTTGAAACCAGGAGTTTGAAACCAGCCTGCGAAACACAGCGAGAGACTATCTCTACAAAGAAAATAAATGTATTTTAAATATTAGTAATTAATGTCCAGGAGTGGTGGCTCATATCTGTAATCACAGCTCTTTGGGAAACCAAGGCGGGTAGATCACTTGAGGTCAGGAGTTAGAGGCCAGCCTAGTCAACATGGTGAAACCCTGTCTCTACTAAAAATACGAAAAAATTAGCTGGGCATGGTGGCGGATGCCTGTATTCCCAGCTACTCAGGAGACTGAGGCAGGAGAATTGCTTGAACCTGGGAAACTGAGGTTGCAGTGAGCTGAGATCGTGCCACTGCACTCCAGCCTGGGCAACACAGCAAGACTTCATGTCAAAAAAAAAAAAATTAGTAATTAATTTTCAAAAATATTTCTGAGTTGTAAAATTATACTTTTTATTTAAAGGCATAAAAATAAACTAAAAATAGTAAACTACATGTATGGAAAACAATACAGTGTCATGAAATGAAGTACATATTTCAGCATAAAAAATATGCATGATTTAAGACAACATTGGAGAATCTGAAATCCAGATTAGAAAATCTGGACCTAGATTGTATGTCTGTATATCAGAGAGTGGTGGCAATTCCCTGGACCAGGGAGATTTCTCCTCATCCTGGAAGATTTCCCTTCCCAGGTGCCAGGTAGTGATGGCAACTGAATCAGGCCACCCTGCAAGACGTTGCTAAGAGACAGCAGAAACACAGCAATGGGCTCTGTAAACTTGATCCACGTCAGTGACTCTGAAGCTGTGTGCTGGTCAGACCATGTTGGGAGTTGAGGAGCTCAGGTTGATTTGGGAACGCTTCTAGGGATGAGGCTCCCAGTGCAAGGACTGCCTTGATGCAGCACATAAACAATTCCGGTGTTTGAACAGCAAACCAGTGCAGGTGATTCAATTCAGAATAAGCAGGCCATGACCCCTGAACAAAAATGCCATTTAGAATTTGTGACCCCTCTAACGTCAATTCACAACAGTCATGTACCGACTGGCTTTTCTGCCTTTTTCCCTCTCAGACAAGACAATTATTAAGACCTCTTCGGCAGCCTATCTTTTTTTTTTTTTGAGAGACAGTTTCACTCTGTCGCTCAGATTGTAGTGCAGTGGCACAATCTCGGTTTACTGCAAACTCAGCCTCCTGGGTTCAAGTGATTCTTGTGCCTTAGCCTCCCGAGTAGCTGGAATTACATGGGTGTGCTAACATGCTGGGCTAATTTTTGTATTATTGGTAGAGATGGGGATTTGCCATGGTGGCCAGGCTAGTTTCCTCCTCTTGACCTCAAGTGATCCACCCGCCTTGGCTTCCCAGAATGCTGGGATTACAGGCATGAGTCACTTTGCCTGCCCAGGCTTGTCTTAATCATGAAACCTGAACAAAGAATTTATAGCATTAATTACCCACCCCATCCCTTTTCAGGTTTGCTTGGCCTTTGCTGTAGGTGGACTAGTCTGTGCCTTATGGAAAAAAAAATTGGGTTATCGTTCTGTTAAGAGGCAAGAAAAAGAACAAAATAAGTTATTCATGAATTACAAGTATAGCAGGTATAAAAGTCTATCAACATGCTTAGAGAATGAACCATTTTATTATTTTTAAATAAAATCTAGCCCCAAATTCTGACCAGCAAGAAATTCAGTCTTGGATAGTCTCAGGGTTTCCTGTCCTCTAAATTTGGGCCAAGGCTCAGGAAATTGCTACGGTACAAAACATTCATGCATTCTTGTATTCACTCGGGTCCTTCTGCATGAGCTTGGCATAGTACAGACTTCAGAGCCAGATGGAAAATAAGGATTACGTGAGTTATAATATGTAAAGAACTTGGAATTGAGCCTGGCACAGAATATGCAGACCCGGGAGAGCCTCTCTGCTTTGCTAGTCCTCCGTCCACCCTCATTTTGGCTCAACTGCCTCCCACCTCAGGCTGTATACTTTCAGGTTCAACAGCTCCACTGCTTCTGTGTCCTGGTTGCATTTGAGCAGCTAGGACCCTGGGGCCTGGATTTTCTCTCTTCCCTCTGTCTGAATAGAAATGATTTTTCTTACCCATCTCTTCCATCTTGAAATAGAAAGACAAAATGTATTATTTCCATCTAATCATAATTCCGTTTTCTATATACCTAATATCTTAATTCTCTATAAATTCATCATCCACTGCAGTTCAGAACACATGAGACTTTGAAAATAAGAATATTACTGAGGTTTAGAAATGTTCAGAAAACAATCCAGGCATGGTGGCTCAGGTCTGTAATCTCACCGCTTTGGGAGGCTGAAGCGGGCAGATCACTTGAGCTCAGGAGTTTGAGACCAGCCTGGCCAACATGATGAAATTGATAGAAAGTTAGCTGGGTCTGGTAGTGGGCACCTGTAATCCCAGCTATTGGGGAGGCTGAGCCAGGAGAATTGCTTGAACCTGGGAGGCGGAGGCTGCAGTAAGCAGAGAAAGTGCCACTGTACTCCAACCTGAGCAAGAGAGAGAGACTCTATCAGAAAGAGAGAAAGAGAAAAAGAGAGAGAGAGATTGATTCAGAAAACCAAAAGAGCTCCCTAGAATTGGAAGAGTGAAGTCATGTGTATCAGGGTCCTCTGACAAGGTTAAAAAGTAAGAGGCATACATGTGAAAGCCTGTAAAATTCTAACTAACTCTATAAAAGCCATCTCATAAATGTACCCACCCTTCTTTTATTTCAGGGTGCTGCCCCTGGAAAGCTCCCCAGGTTTGTCAGGCTTGTCTTTCTCCCCCTTTCCAGGCTCAAGCCAAGGCCCTCTTTCCCCTCAGGCTTCTCAACAGCCTGGCCAGTATGGTGAAACCCCAACTCTACTAAAATAAATAAATGAATAATTAGCCGGGTGTGGTGGTGCACACCTGTAATCCCAGCTAATTGGGAGGCTGAGGCACAAGAATCACTTGAACCCAGAAAGCAGAGGTTGCAGTGAGCCAAGATTGCAATACAATGTACTAGGTACAGAAAGAAAATGGTAGTGCTTCTGTTTATATACATATATATATTTCTCTCTCCCTCTCTCTCTCTCCCTCTCCATATATATATGCATGTTTTTGAGACAGAATCTCACTCCATCACTCAGGCTGGAGTGCAGTGGTGCAACCTCAGCTCACTGTAACCTCTGCCTCCCAGGTTTAAGCAGTTCTCCTGCCTCAGCCTCCCATGTAGCTGGGTTTATAGGTGTGTGCCACCACACCTGGCTAATTTTTTTTGTATTTTTTGTAGAGATGAGGTTTCACCATATTGGTCAGACTGGTCTTGAACTCCTGACCTCAGATGATACACCCACCTCAGCCTCCCTACTGTTTATATTTTTATATCTTGCCTCTCTAGCTTTATTTTTGTTTTTTGTACATGACAGTATACTAACATAATAGTATCAATATATCAGTCATAAGTAAATATGTATATTTTGGAAGTGAATGCTCCAATGTTTTTTGCTGATGGAGTGCAGAGGAAAAAAAAATGGTTTAAACCTTGCTAGGCATATCACATTAAAAACAAATGCTGTCTATGGGACAGTTTTCTCAAGTCTTATGCCTCTCGTAGCCATAACATTTCATCTGAAATAGGGATTGAGTACCCAGAACGATGGGCAACAATCTATTTTATGACATTCCTAACCAGAAGAAACCTCTCCTTGTCCTGAATTCTCGTACTACTTAAGAAGAGCTTTTTACGTTGAGAGGTGGTGTAGAACTGCCAGATTTCACAAAGAAAAATAGCAATATTGGGGAGATACTTATGCTCACAAATGATTTGTTGTTGATGTGAAATTCAGATGTAACTGGTGTCCCATATTTTATCTGACAACCTTAGTTAGAGTCAGTTCTGGTTTTGAAGTCCAGCTTGCTGAGGGATTCAGGGCAAATTCCTTAACTTTTCTGAGCCTCATTTTCTTTGTACTCTTTAGTTGTTGTGAACTTTCTTTTTATAAAAGATTTGAAGCCCTTAGCACAGTTCCTGCTTATTGTAGAAAAAGTTCTCACTAAGTCATAGGTGTTATCATAATGATGACCCTATCACTTTCAACACAGTTTCAAGTATTTATGTACAAATTTTATCTCCCTTACTAGAAAGGAAGATCCACATTTGCACAGATAAACATGTAATGGGTACATAATCTGCTAAAGTTTGCATAAATTCAGCTTCTGCCCAACCACTTTTAGAGAGTCTGGTTGACTGGCTACTTGGCTGGTCCCCTCTTTCAATTCTATTCCTTTTCCTTTCCCTTCCCCCATTGGAAGAATGGTGTTTTGTTCTTAAGTTATTTCAAGCAAGCTAAGCCCTTGTGGAAACTGCCTTACTCAGCTTTTATAGGCCAGCAGATCCCACAACACGTATAAGATTTATCGTTCATATTAAATTGAAAAACTCCCATGTGTAATTCTTTGAAACTGCGGATGAAAATGAATGGCATTTATGAGAACCATTGTAAAGGTTTAATGACATTTGCATTTAAGCTGCTGAAAGTAAATAGTTATTGCACTGGGTGGCTATTCTTCTGCTGAATTTAGACAGTTTAAGACAACTTTCCCTATGTTAGTTTGACATTAATTCAGGGCATTTGAAGAGCCCCATCAGAACTGTGAGTTGGGTGTGATGGAAGCTGAGATATTTCTATAGAATGATGAAGCATAATAAGGATTTGGGGGAGGGGAGTTTAAGGACAGTGACAGAGAATGCTGGACTGTTCACCTTTCCAGGCAATTCCTTGAGAGGAAGCAGATTTGACCAACAAAAAGCAAGTCCATTTTTCGCACTGTCAGAGCCAGTCCAACTGCCGATGGCTCTTAAATCATAGCACCAAGCACATCACTGCTCTACTGCGTCCGTGCTTTGACCTGACACCCCTTGCTATCAAAAGGGAAGAGGAGGCTGAGAGTAATGCCTCGTACATGTAATCCCCGCACCTTGGGAGGCTGAGGTGGGAGGACTTCTTGAGGCCAGGATTTCAAGGTCAGCCTGGATAACATAATGAAACCTTGTCTCTATAAAAAACAAAGAAAATTATCCAGACGTTGTGGTGCATGCCTGTAGTCTCAGCTCGTCAGGAGGCTGTGGCAGGAGGATCTCTCAAGCCCAGAAGGTGGAGGCTACAGTGAGCCAGGATCATGCCACTGTACTCCAGCCTGGGCAACAGAATAAACTCTGTCTCAAAAAAAAAAAAAAAAAAAAAAAAAAAAAAAGGCAAAGAAGAGAAAGAGTAAAGTGAGAATTAAAGGCCATCTGAGTCTGACTCTTTTTGGTCGCCAGATTTATCGTCCTCCATGTCAACTCCACTATCACTAAAGATCTCACAGTACTGCTTCCTCTTCTCATGTGTTCTAGGGGCTCTGGCAGGTATCTCCTCTATCCAGGCATCAGGGGAGCCAAAACCAAGGAATCGTGCTGCCAGCCCTGTATTCCCAGCACACAGATGTGAGCTGTGAACTGATGAACTGTGCTGAATTTTCAGGCATATGGAAAATCATTCTCTTCCACGTCATGATCAGAAATCACTTCCCATGTGCCTAACTGATAGAGGGATTTTTCCTTTGGACCCCAAAGTGTCCCATGTTGGAAAGCTAAGGGGAGATAGCTGCAGTCCACTGAAAAGAAAGAGTACATGGGTAGATATGTCAGGAACATTCCTCCAATCTGGCCAGAAAACGGTCCAAAGGGCTGGGTTTGATAAGCCCAGCAGTCACCCAGTTGGCTCCAGTGGGAGGAAATGAGTCATCCAGAGGCAACTGCTGTGGGCCTCTGGAGAACAGCTCCTGCCTGCTTCACTGACCCCTGCTGTAGCCCCTTTCGGTTCATAAGACAACAGATCCCATCCTGAGCCTCGAATGACACCCCTTGCTGCTGGCTTGTGACACCCTGGGAAGCCTCTGTGCCTGAACCACCCAATTGTGGTTCCACCTTCTGGTTCTACCAGCCCACTTATGTTGGATTTCCCATCCTTTCACAAGCTATTCGAGTTATATGCTCAGAGAGTTATGATGCAGTCTTTTGAGTTTCAAGAACACATGATCAGAGTCCAAGGGCTGTTCTGGTGCCTTCTGTGGGAGGCGTCTTGGAGAATGCAATGACTCTCGGTGCAATGAGGTCTTTGCATTTCCTCATCTCTCAAATGAAGCCTTGAATGGGGTGACTCTAGAATTTCTTCCCAACTCTCAGATTCTGTGAGACTGAGCTGGAACGATAGGTATGAACATACTATACATCACAAGAGGGCATGGAAACCTCAGTAGCACTACAGTAGTTACTACTAGTTACTATTACTATTACTATTATAATCAATATGTATTATATTCCTCTGACTTAATTTCACAAACTAAGGCACAGCACAGTACTGATTTCTCTCAATTTACAGTTCTTGCAAACTGATCAATTTTTTTAAATGACAATCTGCCCAAAGAACTCATCAGTCTTACATCTTTGGCAATTAGCTTTCACTCATTTAATAAATATTCATTGTTAGGCTCTGTGCTAGACCCTGGGATTATAACTAATAATCATCATCATAAGGCTTTTCTCTGAGGTGTTTATAATCTGGCTGAAAAGACAGTCATTGAATAAATAATTAAAAGGAGGATGAGTATCCCCAAGAATGTCAAGATGCTTTGGAAATGAATAATTGGGGCACCCAGCCTGGTTTTAATGGTTAGGAAAAGCTTCCTGCCAGGAGTGACTTCCAGGAAGGATTAGAGGGTTAAGACTTTCAGCTCTAGCCCCCAACCTCTGAGGATGGGAGAGGGGCTGAAGGTTAAAGTGATCATCAATGATCTGTGATTTAATCAATCATGCCTATGTAATGAAGCCTTCATAAAAACTCAGAAGGACAGGGTTTGGGTAACTTCCGGATAGCTAAACACATGGAGGTTCCTAGAGGGTGGCATGCCCGGGTGGGGGATGGGAGATCCATGCCCCTTACCACATGCCTTGCCCTATGCACTTCTTCAGATGTATAGGGTTTAATAACCTTTGTAATAAACCAATAAACGTTAACTTTTTCCCTGAATTCTGTGAACTGTTCTAGAAAATTAATCAAACCCAAAGAGGGGATCATGGGAATCCCAATTTGAAGCTGATCTGTCAGAAGTTCTAGAGGCCCAAACTTAAAACTGGTGTCTGGTGGTGATGGTCAGGGGGTGGTCTTGTCAGACTAAGGCCTCAAGCTGTGGGATCTGATGCTATTTCCAGGTAGATAATATCAGAATTTAATTGGCGGGCACCCAGCTGAGGTCCATAGCAGAACTGATTGCTTGCTTGGAGATGGGGAGAAGGGGGAGAAACTTCCCACCACACACACGTTTGGTCACAGAAGTCTTCTGTGTTGATTATTACTATGGTAAGAGCAGGAAAAAAAAACCTCAGTTTTTTTTTTTTTTTTCCCCTCAGAGTTTTATAGGCAGAAAAAGATAGAAGAAAGCATATACAAGGAACAAAAAGCAGACTGGTCATTACAAAGTTACTTTCCTCAGAGGGTTAAAACAGAGGGGCCTTCCTCATGCTGGCTTAGGTAAACTGGACCCCTTCCTATTGGTTGAGGTGAATCTCCTGTTTTTTTGGAAAACTATCCCATTTTAAAATTTGGTTTAATTATGTGGCACTTAGCATGAGTGACTTCATTTTGGTTTGGTTGGCTTTGTTGGGACCTACTACAGGAGCTCAGTCCAAAACAGTGGCCTCCTATAAAGTTTATTTAATACAATGATAGTAAATGTTCACTGCTTTATTTCAAGCTAAAATCACAAGGGCATTGATTCTAGCAAGTTCTTGTTTTTGATTCCTGAATTTTCATGTTAGAGCAAATGAGGCAATACTGTAATGTTGAGAGGGAAGAATTTTATTCCTGACATTTTAAAAGCATAACTCTGAAAGATTTATTTTGCACATTTTTTGCTAAGGAGGACCTGATAATATTCAAGAGATTAATTTGCTGAGCAGTGTTTAGATTCTCTCAATATTATTAGAATATTTCTACCTTCACTTCAAAAGAAGCCACTGGAATGCCCCTAACACAAAGAAATGATAAATGCTTGAGGTGATGAATTGACCCTCATTTGATTATTACATTGTACGCTTATATCAAAATATCACATTTGCCCCATAAATAGGTATGACTATTATGTAAATAGCAGTTAAAAATAGTTAAAATAACATAGTTAAAATAATAATTAAAAATATTGTTTAAGAAAAAAATCAAAAAAGGGGGAAAAAGGAAGCTATTTAAGCACTCTCATGTCTAATATTACTCTGCTTAGGTATACGCTGGAGGCATCTTTAATTGTTAGGAATTACATGCTGTTAAAGCTTAATTAACTAGAATTCAGCTACCTGGAGTTCTCAGTTTACTTGAATTTCTTTTTCCTTTCTTTCTTTCTTTCTTTGTCACTGTCACCCAGGCTGGAGTGTAGTGGCGCGATCTTAGCTCACTGCAACATCCGCCTCCCAGGTTCAGGTAATTCTCTAGCCTCCGCCTCCTGAGTAGCTGGGATTACAGGCACACACCACCATGCCTAGCTAATTTTTGTATTTTTAGTAGAGACAGGGTTTCTCCATGTTGGTCAGGCTGGTCTTGAACTCCTGACCTCAAGTGATCTGCCTACCTCAACCTCCCAAAGTGCTAGGATTACAGGTCTGAGCCACCGCACCTGGCCTTGAATTTCCTTTTTGTGCTCTATCTAATGCTTCAGGGAAATTGCCAGATTATAAAATGCTAAAAAATTTAAAAAACTTTTATTTTAAGACTAAGGAATCCCATTGTGACTATGCACTTTCAGGCCAGGATTCTGTGTCCTCCCATTCTGCTGTACTACCACACTTCTAGGGAAGAAGGACATGAACTCAGAAGCCAGGTGGACCTGGGTGAAAGTCTTTACTACCCTCACTGTTGATCTCCAAATGTGCTATTAATATTTAATTTCTTTATAGCTAAATTCATTCATCTGCACAACAGGGATGGCAACACATGTCTCACCATAATGTGGTGAGAATCAGATGGGGTTGTGTAAGGAAAACAGAGGACCAGTCTGTGATAGGCACTCAGGAAATCAAAAGCATTTAAAAATCTAGATTTAGCCTGAGCCACCACAATATCATAAATATCCAAAGAAATGTGACATTACATTTGGTATTCTTTAACTACCTCTGGCAGAAAATTATGCCTTCATATTTTCAAAGGACGTTTTTAACAATGATAGTTAAAATTGAAATATTTTGGTCAGCTAATAAACTGTTTAACTACTGATAAGCTACAATTAAAATAGCGAACTGGAGTGCCCAATTTAGAAAATATCCAGGTTAATAAAAGCTTCATTGTCCTGTATTCAGAAACTACAGTGTTTTCTCTGCAGAGAGATAGGTACATCTTTCACTCAATGGAACTGTCAACTCTGATTTTAGCAAATTTGAAATAACAGAAACTAGTGCTGTTTTTCTCTGCCTTTCTACACTAATTAAATCTGTATTCTTCAAGTCCAACTGTCACACATGCCTTCTAATTCATGTCTTCATTTTGTTTGTTACCGAATACCTATTATCAGCACCTTCACTTTTGAATGGATGTTTTTTCTTGATGAGTTTTAATGGTCCCAAGTTTTCTTTTCTTTTGCATTTGAGATGAAGCAGACCAAATGAGATAGATGTGACTTCTGCAAAAAGATTGATTTTTCCTATGATCACATGTCTGTAGTAACACCTTATGTGAAATGCATGCTAATCTACCTGATTTTGGTCAATATGGATTTTGATGTAGTATTTCCCAAAAATGTTGACGGACTTTAAGTGATAACACAACTTCTATTATTTTTATTTTAGAAGTTATGCATCTACTTTAAAGCATATTAAGGCTGGGCACAATGACTCACACCTGTAATCCCAGCACTTTGGGAGGCCAAGTCATGTGGATCATGAGGTCAGGAGATCAAGACCATCCTGGCCAACATGATGAAACCCCGTCTCTACTAAAAAATAGAAAAATTAGCTGGGTGTGATGGCGTGTGCCTGTAATCCCAGCTTCTCGGGAGGCTGAGGCAGGAGAATAATTTGAACTAGAAGTCGGAGGTTGCAGGAAGCAGAGATTATACCACTGCACTCCAGCCTGGCGGCAGAGTGAGACTCCTCAACAAATAAATAAGTAAATCAATAAATAAATCTACAGATTCCCTTTAAAATTATTTAAGTAAAAAAAGCATTAGGAATTGAATGGTTGTTACTCACATATGACAAAAATTATGTAGATGGTGTGTCATGGAGTTAACTGGGGAAACACTGGTCTATTGCTTGTCTTAACTGTAAGACTTGAACAAGTCCCTACTCTTCTTAGCTTCAGTTTCCTTATCTGCAAAATGGGTTTTGGACTTGATCACCCTATCAACTGCAAGCATTCTAAGGGAACAGACAGTACTTTATTCATCTTTGTATCCCAACTGCAAAACACAGTGAGAGGAACACCAGATTGGCTCAATATATGACTGCAAGGATTCCATAAATTAACTGAGATCCCTCCACTTCTGCTATTTAAGCATCCTTCTAATTCTGTGTCCTTAGTTAGCATTTTTGTTCAGTTGCTTATTGGTAGGAATACATTGTGTAGCCACCAGCTTGAATATTTAAACAACTGATTGAGTTTACTTGTGTCCTGGATGAACTAGGTGCTGTAAAGGAAGTAAGAGAAGTCTAGAAAATAAAGAATGGCCTCAAGCAGTTCACAGTTTCATTGGGAAGGCACTTGGAGGACAAATTAGGCAGACAGATAATCAATATAGTTGGGTGTAATAAATTTTACCCAGATGGGGAGGGAAAGTTGTCAGAAAGTTTGGGAAGAAGATAAGACATGACCTTGAAGGAAAATGAGTTAAAATAAGTGATAAAAAGAAGGAGAACATTCTAAGCCAGGTTCATTATGTGTGTAAAGTCTGGGAAGTTATATTTTTAAATGCATGACTTAACAAGTTCACCAGCAAACAAAAAAGATAGTAATACCTGTTTGCTCCTGATTCAAGCACAGTATTTGCAATCGACACATTTGTAGATTGTGTCATTTTGTTAATAGTGTGTTTCGTTTTGTCACCAATGAATAAATTTTTCACAATGTCCTTTTTTATTTCCCAAAATATTTTTACTTTTATTCTCTATAAGGATCTTGACCAACTGAATGACTTCACCTTTTTTGCTTGTTTGTTTTCTAAGTGTGGTGTGACTGTGTGTGCCTGTGTGTCAGTGTTTGTGCTTATTTTCAAGGAGTTGTCAACTATGATTTTATGTTTTTCTTTTTAAACAGTCTACAGTTATAGGAAAATGGGAATGGGTGAGGATAAATGAGGCACAAGCAGATGCTGCTGGTGGAGGCTGGCACCTGACTGATGCCCGTGGAGCATGCCAAGGCTGTAAAGGAAACCCTGGCTAATGAATGTGCCCCACTGTGTTTTGTGGCTAGCTGAAAGAAGCCAAAGAAAGGGCTGGTCAAAGAAGGTAGAAGCCAGGAGTCTTCAACAAGGGGGCTGTTGTTAGCCTGCCAGAGAAGATATCTAGATAACCAGGGATGGGCACCATCTAAGCCACTTGCCATTTTTAAACCTCATGCCCTTGCATGACTGGTAGCTTCCATGTTAGTTCTTTCAGTTTTTTCTTTCGCCCTTCAGCTAACTTTATAACTGAGGGAATCATAAATAAGAATTCCATTCTATCAGTGGAAAACAGGTGGAGGAATTATTGATTAGACTTTGTCATGGAAGCATACGTCACACTGCCAAGATCTATTGACATTTGTTGTTGTTGTTGTTTGAGATGGAGTCTCCCTCTGTTGCCCAGGCTGGAGTGCAGTGGTGTAGTCATGGCTCACTACAGCCTTGAATTCCTGTGCTCAAGCAATCCTCTTGTCTCAGCCTCCTGAGTAGCTGGAACTACAGGTGTGTGCCGCCATATCTGGCTAGTATTTTTATTTTTTGAAGAGTTGGGGTCTTGCTATGTTACCCGTATTGAGACATTAGTATGTTAGGGTAGAGCTGTACATAGATCTATAGATCTCTGTGGTTACAGATATAAGGAAATCAGTAATCCTAAAAGTAAACTATAGATATCTACATATTGGTAAACAGGAGGTATTGATAGCAAAATCTTTGCACAAATGTTCCTAAAGCTGTTTCTTGGAAATTCATTTCAGTTTTAAAGATTTTTCTCTTTTTCAGTTTTCCTCTAGTCACCTGAAAGCACATCATCTCTAAATTACAAAACTTTAAAAGGTATTCACTTCCTTCTTGATGTTATTCACAAGTAAGAAAGGAGACAAACTGCAGCACAACAAAGACCTGGATTTTCAGAGAGTTAGGGACCTTCCTACAAGGTAAGGATGTCATTTGAAAGGTCAGTGACATTTAACACTGGACTTTTGTTAAAAGCACTTATTTCAAGGCCAGATTTGACAGCAGCTCATGTAGGCTTGTTAATCCATTGATTCCCAGGTCCTGTCCTCTTGCTAGGGATGCAGCTCTGTGCATAGAGCAAAGCCGGAAGTTCTCATGGTTATAGGAGACAGAGCCTGGTAGGTGCCCTGGAGAGGAGGCTGGTCAGATAGAGCTGAAGGGCACCCTAGTAGGTTGGGAAAAAAGAAAATGATCCAAAAGAAAGGCCTTAAACTTTCTGTGAAGTGTTTGTTTCCTATTTCCTTTATCTTTATAATTTATTTTCTAACCTTTCTTCTTTCTCTTGTACGAATGATTAAAGGTTTCAACTCAGTGCTTTACAAACATAGACTTCTTTTTTAGTTTCTTGAATAACCAATACCAAACTTTTGCTCTCATAATCTCCCTGTCTAGGCATGGGGGTTGGAGAAGGAGAAATCTGATGTTACCCAATAAAGTACTTTGGTCCCACATGATACCGATTTAAATCTTAGATTTTCTAAAAGTTTAGATTGCTTGGACTGGTGTTTTGCTCTGTACCAGCTGCTACTGGTGCTGCTGGAAATAGCGTGCTACAGAGTTTGGGGTACCTGGCTTTCCTTGTGCTTCTCGTGAGCTTTCACTTTTTTTCCTTTGGGTTCAATCATCTGCAGAAGTAGCAACAGAGTTGGAGGCTAGAGGGACATCTTTCTACGCAGGTAAAGGGGGTCTAAGGAATTGAGAAGCCTGGATGTGGTGGCTCCTTTGCTAGCCCCTATTGTGACACTATTTCCTGGTCTGATTCCTGGCAGTGTGAAGCAGACTAACCCACAAATGGTGTTATTAGTATGGAAAGAATTGCCCATGACTTAAGAGTCTGGTGATTCTGCTTTTCATGTCTCTGCTAAAATGGAGATTTCAGCGTAGATGGCATATGGAATTTCTGTGGGCAGTGCTCAGCCTCAACACAGTTAACCAGCCCAAGAGATCACTGGGGGACAGTCAAACTTTTCTGTGACTGTTATTAGCCATATCTGCTATATCTCTTTAGGCTGGGCAGCTGTGCTTTGCAGAGTGAACACCAGGGCCAGCTATGGGTGCCCCTCCTTCAATTAACCTCACTTGGGTCACAGAAATCAGCTGAATGTTTGCCTTGATTTCCAAAGCCATGGAGAACAATGGCAATATCCTCATTTCCTCTTTCCAAGATGCTCCACATTATGGCTCCCTCTCACCCTAGAGGCCTAGGTACTGATGAGCCATTCACCATCAAAAATGTCTAGATAAGGATCTGACACCATCTACCATCAAAAATATCTAGATAAGGAGCTGACACCATGCACCATCAAAAATACCTAGATAAGGAGCTGACACCATTCTCTAATTTCCAGAAACATCTCCAAATTTCAAGGAACTTTTGTACAATGTGCTTAATCACCCAATTCAGGGAAAAGGAAGGGATATAGTTAGAATTTTAGTTGGGCTTAGCTGTAGGGTAAATAACTCTGTTTTAAGAAATTATCATACAGTAAAATTGACATGTGTGTGTATATGTACAGTTCTATGAATTTTAACACATATGTAATATAAATGTATATAAATTATATATAAATCTTATATACTTATATATGCTATGTATATTATGTAATATATTATCTAATTTTACATTATAGATTATATTATAAATATTTTTATGTAAATTTGTATAACTACCACCAAAATCAGGAAAAAGAACTGTTATATCACCCAAACAACACATTAATGCTATCCCTTTATATTTACACCTTCTCCCCACCCACAATCCCTAGAAACCACTGATCTGTTCCTCATCACTGTAGTTTTGTCTTTTCAAGAATATCATAGCAAATGAAACCATAAAGTACATAACCCACTGAGACTTGTTTCTTTCACTGTCAGTGGGTTATGAGATTCAACCAAGTTATTTCATGTATCAATACTTTGATCCTTTTTACTACTGAATATTCCACCTATAGGTGACCTTTAGTTCGTTTCTTCATTCATTCTCTGAAAGACATTTTAGTTATTTTCAAGTTTTGATGATTACGAATAGAGCTACTGTAAGTGGTCATGTAAAGGTTTTTGTGTGAATAGAGGTTTTCAGTTCTCTCGGGAAAATAGAAGGGGGATTGCTGGGCTATATGATGAGTGTATGTTTAACTTTTATAAAAAACTGCCAAATTGTTTGGCAGAGTGGCCCTCTCATTTTGCACTCCCACCAGCAATGGGTGAGAGATCTAGCTTCTCCACATCCTTAATAGTATTTGATATTTTCTTTTTCTTTTTTGCTATTCTAATAAATGTGTAGTGGTATCTCATCATGGTTGTAGTATTTACTTTGCTGATAGCTGTCCTTATAACCTATTTGGGGTCCTGGAGTTACTGTGCTTTGGGAACATAACTCTTTAGTTGCTAGATGTTTAGCAGGGTCCCAGAGAAGGGGCCAAGATAGGAAGAGAGGTGGGGAAAGGTGGCTCAGGATGGTACCTATTTACAACCGTATGAAGTATTTCAATATTTTAACAACTGGTATAGCCAAACTAGTCAAGGCCAGTTGAATATAGGTCCTGGATCTTGCAAAGGAACACAGAAGATATGACCAGAGTGGTAGGCAGAGGTTTTCATGTCATAGAAACCTTAAGGGTTAATTGTGTCCCATGCTGCTAAGGCCATATGGAGACCTTGACAAGAGGTCAAGAGAAACTTCCATGGAAAGATGAGGGTGAAGCCAAATTCTAGTGCATTGAAGAGTAAATGATACCACTCTGAGAAATTTGGTTATGAGCAAGAGTAAAGAAATGAGGCAGCGGGTATAAGAACGCATGAAGAGAAAGTAAAATGTGTTCATGTGCCAGTGAGAGCAGTACAGGGAGTATGGACTGTTGATGCAGGATTGTGGGGTTAACCAAGGGCACCCAGTTTTAAGAAGGAAAGAGGTGAAGGAGCATCAAGAGCTCATCAAAAGCTAGCTAGAGGCAAGCTGGCATAGAGGTTTGGTGATAGCAGCATGGAAGTTCATACCCTTATCAGACAGCTTCTATTTTCTTAATAAAGTGGAAGCTGAGCTCATTGCCCACAGCCTGGGGGACGAGGCAGAATTTCTGGAGCAGAACAAGCTTCTACCTAACCTCTTGTTGTGAATTCTTACACAGTGAATCCCTTTATTATATTCTTTTTATCTCTATTTCTTTTCACTTTTGTCTTTGTTCATTTATTTTGAATTCATGCCACTGAGGAAGGGTTCAGCAAGGGATATTTGGATATATTTGCACCAGACAGATAATCAGGGTTCACTTAGCTTCCCAATATGGAACCTAGGAAACCAGTGATGGGGTTTGGAATAGTTGATGAAGGAGCCAGATTGATAATGAAAAAAGTGTGCAGACATAATATGTAATTTGGAACCTTAATGGAATGTTTTCTGCCTGTTGAAATTTGGAAATGATAGCATCTGCTTTGCTAATATGATTTCTACTTAGACATATCTTCATTTGCCCATACATTTTTTCATGCTAATTAGATTGTGTACATGGAATTTGTCCATGCTTTCCATCAGGAGCCTTCTCTTTGCTTTATAATTACACAATGTGTCAAAACTCTGATTTCTCTTCTACTGAAAGGAACAGTTCCCAAAAAAAGTTTTTAAATTAAATCCACATATTTAGAACCAGATTCTGACTGGGTCAATCAATTATGCTATAGGAGGGTCAATTTTATTTGCAAAGCTGTAACCACTAACTGTCTGCATGTCATGACAGGTTTCTCTTGTGGGTTTTTTTTTTTTTTAAGTTATAAAATTCTACATTGAAATAATATATTTTGTGTGCCTGTATTTGAAAAAGGAAGTTATCCCACAAGGAACTTACTGTAAGTGATCGCATTTAAGTGAGATTAAGACTCAAAGAACAGCAACAAGGGGCAAAGTATTTAACACTAAGGAGAAGAAAAGAAATCAGACTGGCATAAAGATTTTTCGAGATAATAGTTACCTTACCGCAGAATGTGTCTTTAAGGAGGTATATAGCAGCATTTTTAGTAAAAGAGCAGATAATCTGGAAAAGTCGTGTGTTCCCTTGACATATACATTAGCAAGGCTGAATGCTGAATTGCATTGATTATACATTAGCAAGGCTGAATGCTGAATTGCATTGATTTCTGTGTCTACCTTTGGTGGGACAGCTTTTCGTTTGGGTTTAATGTGATCTGAATACAGGAAAAGGAATCATTGCCAAGATTAAATCTCTTTGGCCACAGGTCACAGCAGGAGGTTTGAAATTTCAATGCACTGGTCCTAATTGTGTAACTTTGCTTTGTCAACACTCTGTATCATGAGCACCAACTACACTTACCCGTTCTAAACCTTTTGCCTATTCTTGGTATCTTGACCTTTGAAACCATAGTTTAGTTCTTTCTCCCCAGGACTAATGATTTAGACCAGTGAAAATAGTCTACAAATCACCTAGGATGTAAATGTGTCATTGGTTATGTATGAACTGCCTCTTGGGTAACCACTCTACATTAAGCTAGGAAAGACTATTCTATGGCAACATAGCAACGCTTGACTCTCAGTGGATTAACACAACAAAGGTTTGTTTCTTGCTCCTGCAACTCAAGTAACGAGAAGAGAATTCAAGAAGGAGATGCAGAGCTTTTCACTGCCTCTGCCCAGAAGTGACAGATGCATCTCACATTGTCTAGACAAGTCACAGTGCATTGTCTACCTGTACAGGGGCAAACAGGTAGTCTTCCATGTGCCCAGGTGAGCACTAGAAGTTTCTATCACAAATTTTCTTTCTGCTGGTAATATATGATAACATATGTATCTATGGTGTATAATGTATATGATACTCTAATTTTCTAATTGACATAGTATAAAGGTTCTCTAAGCCTAGAATTGCAGGTCTATCAGGATTAAATATTGTTTGTGCTGTTAGATGTTATCAGGGATAAATTTGTTATTATGATTCTGTTTGAGGATAGTTTCTTTAATCTCAGTTTTACAAAATAGTTTTAGCTCACACGTATTATTAAAACTGTTTACCAAAAATATGAATTCTTTGGAATTAACCTGGCAAATACCCAAAGAGAGATTCCTTACTGCATTTTCAGCATACAAAAAATAAGGGGAGATGGGGGGAATAAAATAGAGATGATAAAAGGAAATAAATAAGTTAAATCCATGACAAGATGATTACAGAGCTCTGGGAATATCACTTTCTCCTTCCCTTCTCCTTTCCTTTCTTTTTTCTTTCCTTCAACAAAAGCTATTCCGTCCCTGACATATGCTACAAATTCTTCCAGGCACCAAAAAGATGATCATAAACAAGGTAACCATTGTCCCTGTATTAGTTAGGGTAACACTGGATACTCTCACAGATCTATTCCTAAATCTCAAGGGCATAAAACAATGGAAGTTTCCTTTTAATTCCTGTACAGTCCAATATGTGTGTTTCTGGGCTGTGTGAGGATTTTTTCTATCAGTGATTTAGGTGCTAGGCCCCCTCACTTACATGACTCCATCAATTCAACATGTAGCTTCCAAAGCACTTGATGGCAACAAGCCCAAAGCAGAAGAAAGCCCCTGGAGGATGCCGTGGAGGGCAGTTCCGTAGGCCTGGTCTAGCAGTGCTGTACATCAGGCCCAAGTCCCAGTGAAAGTTAGGGTCAGAAGAGACTTAAAGGACAGGGAGAAGTAGGCTAAAGGAGTTCTCTTTTGGCTTAACTAACCACTGTGGCGAAAGCCTACGAAGTAAACAGTCTTATAACTACAAGACTACAATCTTCCTTAGGTGAACAAAAATCAAACTTTCATTCATTCATTTATACAAATAATTATTGAGTGCCTTCTCTTCAGGGCACTTTTGTAGGTATGCTGGAATACCGCAGTGAACAAAACAGAAAACAGAAAAAATCCTTCCCTCATAGATCTAGTGGTAAAGTTTAAAATATCTTTAGTATGTTCCTTTTTTTTTAACAGAATCTCACTCTGTTGCCCAGGCTGCAGTTGCAGTACAGTGGCACGATCTTGGTTTACTGCAGCATCAACCTCTCAGGATCAAGCGATTCTCCTGCCTCAGCCTCCTGAATAGCTGGGATTACAGATATGCACCACCAGGCCCGGCTAAATTTTGTATTTTTAGTAGAGATAGGGCTTCACCATGTTGGTCAGGCTTTTCTTGAACTCCTGACCTCAAGTGATCTGCCGACCTCAGGCCTCCAAAAGGCGTCTGCACCTCCCAAAGTGCTGGGATTACAGGCGTGAGCTGCTGCACCCAGCCAGCATTTTAGAAGTGCTAACCAAAAATGCTACTTACAGGCTCAGGACCTTAAGAAAATACTGCATTTGTACACTTGTACATAAGAAACCTTGTACAAAATGTTTATTACGATATTGTCTGTAAAAGCAAACAACTGGAAACGAACGTCTATCGATAGAAAAAATGGATAGAGTATATTCATTCAATAGCATACTATAAAGTTCAACTGAATAAACTTGAGCTGAGACCATCAACATGAATAAACCTCAAAAACATAATGTTACATGAAAAAGCAAATTTCAGAGTGATTACTCCTAGACCAGGGCTACATCTAAGTAAGTTTTAAAAACTTGAAAAACAACACTGTGCCTGCAAGTATTAGTACTTATGGATGCAAATACTAATATATCAAAAGTTAAAAATGGCTGGGCGTGGTGGCTCACACCTATAAATCCCAGCACTTTGGGAGGCCATGGCAGGATGACTGCTTTAGCCCAGGAGTTTGAAACCAATCTGGGCAACATGGTGAGATCTTTTATCTTATATCAAAAAATAAAAAAATAATAACAGGACATCGTGGCACACACCTGTAGTCCCAGCTATTTAGGTGGCTGAGGTGAGAGGATGGCTTGAGCCCAGGGTGTTGAGGCTGCAGTGAGCCATGATTGTGCCACTGCACTCCAGTCTGGCTGACAAAGAGAGACCTTGTCTCAAAAAACACCACCACCAACAAAAAGTTAAAAACATGCATGGGGATGATAAATATACAATTGAGAATAGAGGTCATTAATCTCTGAGAAGGAAGCAATTAGGCAAATCAGATCTACAGGGGATCTCTGGTGGATCTAAAATATAATTTCTCTTGGAAAATTCTGAAGTGTGGCTGGGCACAGTGACTCACGCCTGTAATTCCAGCACTTTAGGAAGCCAAGGTGGGTAGATCATTTGAGGTCAGAAGTTTGAGCCCAGCCTGACCAACATGGCGAAACCCCTTCTCTACTAAAAATACACAAATTAGCTGCATGTGGTGGCAGGCACCTGTAATCCCAGCTACTCAGGAGGCTGAGGCATGAGAATTGCTTGAGCTCAGGAGACAGAGGCTACAGTGAGCTGAGATTGCACCACTGCACTCCAGCCTGGGTGACAGAGTGAGACCTTGTCTCAGAAAAAAAGAAAGAAAGAAAATTTTGAAGCAAATAAAGTTTGATTGGATAAAGCTGGAGTAAGTATATACTTGTTTTGTTATTGCATTTAATGTTTTTGGTACCTTCTTTAAATAAATACATTTCCTTCTATGCTCTTCTGACATGGTTTGGGTGTGTCCTCACCTAAATCTCATCTTGAATTGTAGCTCCCATAATTCCCATGTGTCATGGGAGGGACCCAGTGGGAGATGATTGAATAATGGGGGTGGGTCTTTCCCATGCTATTCTTGTGATAGTGAATAAGTCTCATGAGATCTGATGGTTTTATAAACGGAAGTTCCTCTGCACACACTGTCTTGCCTGCTGCCATGTAAGACATCCCTTTGCTCCTCCTTCATCTTCTGCCATGATTGTGAGGCCTCTTCAGCCATGTGGAATTGTGAGTCCATTAAACTGCTTGCCTTTATAAAATATATAATTTAATTATATATTTTATTTTATAAATTAGTCTCAGATATGTCTTCATTAGCAGCATGAGAATGGACTAATACAACTTCCCATACCTCTCCACTCCAACAGACATCCTGCTTATTGCCTTACTAATACCTCAATTGCTGGTCCTGCCATGCGGAGACATTCTCCTTTCTTGCCTCTTAGGTGATGCACTTGAGGAGGTGAAGAAAGGCTGTAGTGGGAGAGACGGGAGCAGAGCATAGGCATCAGGCTACCAAGTGGGGAAGGAGTGGTAGGTAAAGACAGGTTCAGGACAGCTTACCTCACCTGTCTCTTTTGGCAAGCACTGCTACCAAGCAGGTCTTTAGTGCATGTGTTATCCAGAGCTCAACTCCCAGGACCCTTCTATAGCTCTTCTAATGGGGAGGAACCCCCATTGCTTTTATTACTTTGAAGAGAATTCAACAAGCTCAAACTTTTATGGCTTTAAGAGGGGCGATGCATGTGCTTTCTGTCTTTGCTTTGGACAGATGCCAGATTCTTTAAGTCACCTTGGCCAAGCAGGCTAATTCTTATAACAGCAAAGGACTTTTAACTGCACAAGTTTGGCTCCCTGATTCCTGTCATATAACTACTCTCTGCTAGTGCTAAACCTCCTTGAGCTGAAGACATCAGAAGCACAAGCCAGAGAGCTGAGTTAATTGTATGGGCATATGTCGTTTTACCAACTCTAGCTCTAGCTCCAGGCATGTGGACCTAAACTAGGATAGACCAAGGTGAGTTTTAGTCCAAGATGCCTCTCAGTAGCATAGCCCATAGGTTGTGTTCTCAATCTCACTCTCTCTCTCTCTGTTTTTTTTTTTTAGACAAAATCTCTCTCTGTTGCTCAGGCCAGAGTGCAGTGGTGCAATCTTAGCTCACTGCAAACTCCACCTCCCAGGTTCAAGCAATTCTCCTGCCTCAGCATCCTGAGTAGATGGGACTACAGGCATCTGCCACCACACCCAGCTAATTTTTGTATTTTTAGTAGAAACAGGGTTTCGTCTTATTGGTCTCGATCTCCTGACCTCAAGTGATCTGTCTGCCTCAACCTCCCAAAGTTCTGGGATTACAGGTGTGAGCCACCACACCGGTTTATGTTCCCTCTTGATTGTGCTTTAGGGTTTTTTTTCAAGTTCATTATATGTTTCTTTGTTTCCTCACTTCATCTCATTTGATAAGAAACTAGGCTTTCTCTAAATCACTCTGTCCCAGTATTCTTTCCCGTGGGACTTCATTTTATTCTTTTTCTCTTTCAAGAAGAGAAGAGTGGGAATGTGGGCAGGGGTCAGGGAACACAGTGGGGAGGGATGATTCTGTCCTCAGCGCTTGTTCCAGAGCCACCACACATCCCCATTTGTTCCCACCGCCCGTCTTTAACAAGTTACTCCAATCATCTCCTGTGCACCATAGATCCACTTTGACCTTCCTAAGATGACTTTAACATTTGGGGCATCTTTCTGCCTGAATTCTAGTAACGAACCACTGTGGTGAAAGCCTGCCCAGTAGGTCGTCTTAACACTCCAAGACTACCACCTCCTAACCGCTTGCCACCCTAGAAACTGTCCCTAAATTCACCTGTGTGACCGAAGCCTTGGCTCCAGGAGGGTCATCTCCTGCCTGACCTTTCCTAGTTGTGAAGGCTCAAGGTGGTTTGTAATTCTCAGTAGAAAATGACACAAGCAGACCCTCTACAGGTAAGCCTGGGCAGCTTGGCTGGACTTCCTCTATCTACTCACATTCAAAGCTGCAACCAAGCATCTGCCCCTCCCCAGTGTGCCTGATTTTCAAGTCCTGGGGCACCCGATGGACCCACCCACAGCTTAGGGGGCTCAAGTCCTGACCTTCAGCCATTACCAAGGTTGGCAGCAACTAGACTCCTTTCTACTTTGCATAGACAATCTGGCCCATTCTGATGTTACTGAACTCCTTTCCCAATTTGGACTTCTAAATTCACTAAATTAACAACCAAGCCTGCACCCATTCCTTAAGCTCTAAATTTAGGTAACAAAGCACAGCTAAAGAAACTACAAGAAACAATTTATAAACGAAACCAATTCTCAGCTCTTGACGCTTTCCATTGCTAATTTTCTGTATTTCTTTAATGAACTTCTAATGTTCTCGCCAAAGAGGCTTTTCTGGACCATCCCTGCTCTCTTCCAGCCTCCATCTTTCCTTCCAACCAACCTCGCTCCTCCCTGCAGACCTTACCATGGAAACCCTGAAATTGGGCAAACGGTGGGCCCTGACATAATGCCCCCTCCTCGTTCCCCATCACCTTTATCTATTTTTATTTCTTTGTCTGTTCTATCTCCTTTTCTTGTAGTATCAGAGGAAGAGATTTTCCTATTCCTTCCTGGAGTTAATTATCTACCTGTGCTCTGAATTTCTTCACACCTGAGCTAAGAGATCTTACTCCTGTAGCCTGTCATTTTTCATTAGTTCTTTGTGTTTTTCACCCTGAAAAAAATGTGTAAGTTATTGCACTGTGCTAGGTACATTGGATACAGTGATGAACCAAATATAACCCCTGCCAGCAGTCTAGTAGGGGAAGATAGTAACATGCTAATTCCCTGACTATGTTATAAATCAGCATGACACAATGACAAATTGTTCTGCAGGTAGTTATTGGAAGAAGCAATTATTCTGATTGGAGATTTTTATTTCCACTACTGCTTCTGAGCCCATTTCCTCATTTCAGCAGCAGAAAGAATAAAAAGAAAATTCACACTCACACACATTAAAACATTTACCCATTCAGAAAATATTTACTGAGTGCCTACTATGTGCCAGCACTATGTAGGGTAATGGAGACACCCTAAGAAACTGTACTCATGGAGTTTATAGCTAATTGAAGATGACAAGTTTTAATAACACAAGTAAGTATGAGCTAAAAACGGGCCACACTGAGGCATATGAGAATGTGTAACAGAGGATGTGGTCTGATCCCAGAAAGCAGGAAAGCCTTCTCAAGACCTGGGATAATGGAACTGAAACTGAGAACTGAAGGATGACTGCTGGTTATTGAGGCGAAGATGGGAAGGAGTGAGCATCCCCTGAATGGGGCTGGAGGGAGGAGGGTCTCATGGACCAGCTTAACGCCTGTGTGTGTTTATTCTAAGGGCCATGGAGCTGCTGAAGGACTTTATGTAGAGGCAAGACATGATCAGATGTACACCCTAGCTGCAGTGTGGAGGGTTTTGGATAGGCTCTGGGGAAACTGAAAGAGCACTAGAGTTGTAATCTGGAGTTATACGTCCTAACATCAAATCCTATGAGCCCAAAGATCTTAAACTCTTTCTTTTCTGAGTCTCCATTTCTGCCTTAGGACACCATGACAGTTGAGAGAGAATGTGAGTGACTAGCTCCTGGCTCACGGGAAGTCTTCAGCCCACTTGTTTAATTCCTTATCTTTTTTTGTATTTTCTAAGCCTCTTAGCCATTATTTCCTTGACAAGCAAGAGACGTGGGCGTGGGTGTAGATTGTGAAGCCCATGGCATTTTTGTGGCTAGTTCTTTTTCTGCTCAAAAAGGACATTCTGGCACGCTTCCAAGGCCCAGAAATGAAAGAGTCATTTTAATTAGAACACTTTCTTTTTTCTAATTTGCAAATTGCAGTCCTCAAAGACTAACTTAGCAGAGCTGACATGGCCTCCTTGACCTACATTATAAGTAATGAGCTCTTGATCTAAGAATTAATGCAGTCTCCATCATGAGTTGATTGGCTTGTTTGAACAAAAGTGCTATGTTTTCAAAGCCCTGGCTTATTCAAGACTTTCAACTTTCTGTTGAAAAGTGGTTGGAACTAGGAATTTTAATTGTTCCATTCCTTCTCTTATCATGATTGGTTTCTATTAATGGGTTTGTCAATTAACAGGTTACACTAATAAGTGGCAAGGATGGGATTCAAGTCAAGGAATCTGGCTTCAGAGTCAACTTTGTCATGCCACTCTACGTGTCACTAATCGGTGCAGGCTCAGGAGGCCAGGGAGGGAAAATAACCTGTTTTCACCTTTTCATTAGAGGAAAACATAAAGACATCTTCACTATTGTCTTTTCTTGAGATGGGGGCTTTGTCTGTCACCCAGGTTAGACTACAGTGGAGCAATCATAGCTCACAGCAGCCTCGAACTCCTGGGCCCAAGCAATCCTCCTGCCTTGGCCTCCCAAGTAGCTTGGACTACAGCGACGTGCCACTGTGTCTGGCTAATTTTTTAAAATTTTTGCAGAGATAGGGTCTCCCTATGTTATCCCGGCTGTTCTTGAACTTCTGGCCTCAAGCAACCCCCCTGTCTTGGCCTCCTAGAGTGCTGGGATTACAGGTATGGGCCACTGTGCCCAGCACATCATCCTTTCTCATAGATTTTAAAGGCACGTGAAAGTCTTAGAAGCACAGGGAGCTCATTCAAACATATGGCTTAGATTTAAGGGATTTCTGACCTCTTCCTCGTGTGTGGGACTAAGATGATGATAGTCTCCCCTCTCTACCTTGCAAGATACCACCTCCTTTTGGAGTCTAGCTTGGGATAACTTGTGTCCTCCTCGAAATCCACGTACTAGAGTCCTAACCCCTAGTACCTCAAAATGTGACTGTATTTGGCAAGAGGGACTTTGCCAAGGTAATTAAGGTAAAATGAGGTCGTTAGGTAAAGTTATATAGGGCCTTTAAAGAGATAACTAAGGTAGCTGGGCATCTAGCTCACGTCCGTAATCCCAGCACTTTGGGAGGCCGAGGCGGGTGGATCACCTGAGGTCAGGAGTTTGAGACCAGCCTGGACGTCCTGGTGAAACCCTGTCTCTACCAAAAATTAGCCAGGTGTGGTGGTATGTGCCTGTAATCCCAGCTACTCTGGAGCCTGAGGCAGGAGAATTGCTTGAGCCTGGGAGGTGTTAGTTGCAGTGAGCTGAGATTATGCCACTGCACTCCAGCCTGGGTGACAGAGCTAGACTCTGTCTCCAAAAAAATAAATAAATAAAATAAAACAAATAAATGAGGTAACTAAGGTAAAATGAGTCATATTGGACCCAAATCCAGCATGACTGGTGTCCTCATAAAGAAATTAGAACACAGGTAACACAGAGACTGAGAGTGACTCTGTAAGGACATAGCAAGAAGGCAGCAAGCCAAGGAGAGAGGCTTCAGAAGAAATCAAACCTGCCAAATCCTTGGACTTGGCCTTCTTGTCTCCAGAGCTGCGGGAAAATCAACTTCTATTGCTTAAGTTACCTAGCCTGTGGTGCTTTGTTATGGAAGTCCTAGCAAACAAATACAGAACCTAAGGAGCTCAATGAAATCCATGTAAAATAAGGACACTTAATTAAGCTTCCCTGCTTCCCTGCTCAGATAGAATCTGTTGGACTCTAACAGCGACAATTCTCCCTGTTTTGTGAATGAGGCTGTTTAGTGCTTCATAAACAACGTGTATCTCTACAGCTGTCAACTCAACATTTCACAGTTTCATGCTTATTGGCCATCTTGATCATTTGGAGTCTCTGTCTCCCTTCCTTCTCTCTCATTTCTCTTCCACAGATAGACAAGCTAGCACTTTGGTAGTTAGACTGCTTGGAGTACATAAAGTATTAATTCAGCAGCTGAGCCCCTTTATTATTTTGTCCATATATTTTTGCAAGCTCAATGTTTTTTATCATTTACCATGCTCAAGGCTGTAAAGCATTTCTCCAGGAATCTGACTTTCAAAGGTATGGGCTTTAAATGAAGATTGCCCTTGTAAAAGGATCTCATAAAAACCATCTCTAGGTACTCTTAACCTCCAAGGTGGTATGTCGGCCAGGACTCTGCAGCCTGTAGGAGAGGCTGGGGCCACCTCTTTTTAAAGAGCCAAAGAGGTTGGTTCCATTGTCCTACCAGGCTCCCTGGCATTCAGATTTATTTCAGACCCAGAGGCAGCCGTGAAGCTTGTGCTCACCCTGGCAACCAACTGTGGCAGAGGCTTCAGGAGGATGAATTAGAAGCTGTCTGTCCTGGCTCTTTGAAGTCTTTGGATGTGCACAGGCTCCTTGTTTCTAGGTTTGGGCTAGCCAGGGATGCTGACAGGTTGGTTGGTGGAGCTGCTGAATAGGCAAAGGTAGAAGGTGAATTTTCATAGTGCTTCATTTTAAAAAAAATCTAGCCAGGAGACACTCAGTGGCCAAACCTAGCTGTGAGTAGGCATCACCTGACAGCAGAGGCTTCCAACTAGAGGCCCGTTTGGCCACTGCATCAGGCTCCCGAGCAGTATGAGATGCGAGCTTCTGCCTGGGGCACAGACACCATGTCGTCCTTGTTCTAATGTACAGCCATTCTTAGGGAGGAGAGGGATAGGTGTCTGCTTTGTTCATTCACATTGTTCAACACATTCCCTACTGAGCACACATGTTGTGCCAGGTATGACATAAGGTGTGGCAGAACAGCAGTTAACAATCTTAGTCCCTGCCCTTAAGGCTTGACAGTGTAGTTGTAAAGGAAGCAAAGGTTGTGTTTCCCTCCCCAACTCAAACTCTGTAGCTACCTCTTCTTTTTCCTTTTCTCCATTCACTTATCCCCTACACTCCTATCTCCCAGAGTTTTGCATCCTAGAAAGAAGGAAGCAGGAAGAGAGTGATGTTTATCCTAGGACATGAATCCTTAATGGTGGAATTTTGTCATCTGACTAGAAGATATTTTATAATAAATGAGCCTCTTGTGGCCCTGCCAATGCAGGGATCCTGAATCCTTTGCTTGCAATGAAATCCACACAGTGAGCTGCAGTACCCTGGAGGCCATATGGAGGGCACATGAAGTCTGTCCCAGGGCACAGAAGACTGCAGAGTTAGAGAGGGACCTCCAGGCTTGCAAATCAGCAATGCATTTTGTCATTAGCAAATCCACAGCTGAGTGGCACTGAATTTCTCTGCAGAGGCTCTTAAGCACCCAGCTTAGTTCCTACTTCCTGCAAAGAGATTTATGGCCCTCTGTAACAGAGGAATAAGAGGCCTGCTGGCAATGAGCCCTAGAGAGGGAGTGGGGTTTGCAGAAGATACACTGACAAATGTAATTGCTGGAAGCTGTTAGTCCCAGGGCTGCCATCCCTAAGATTTAACCCCTAACTCTCCAGGTAGTATTTGGTACAGGCCACTCTTGATGAGAGACAAGTGTTCACCTGAGACACAAACTTGAGAATTTTGCTGCTGTCACTACCCAGTTTAAAGCCTTTTCCTCCATTGCAGGACAAACTAACCATTTCACTTGCCAAGACTTGAATGATATAAGCTTCATTATTAAATACTGTTTAGCAATACTGTTCAGCAGTGTCGACAGTATTTCTTTGAAACTTCTTTTGTCAGCTTTAACAAAAACCTCATCAGATCTTACTGAAAGGATTGACAACTGGGTATTTATTTGGTAATCCAACATTGCATCAACTCAGAAGATAAAGCAGCTTGAGCTTGTCTTGGAAACTGAAGACAAAGTTATACTTAGGCAGTTCAAAAGGCAGAAAAAAATGGTAAGTAATGCAATGCCAAGATTGAGTAAGAAGTAGGCATGGCCCTTTGTTAAGCCTGACCTCAGCCAGATGCATGGTATTGGGAACTTATCTCATTTGTTGAATGAATAAGTGATGGCCCAATAAAGGAAAATGGTCAGTGCTAAAATGATGAAAAGGTCAAAAATATAAGATCTTTATAGTCAGGCGTGGTGGCTCATGCTTGTAATCCTGGCACTTTGGGAGGCTGAGGTGGGCGGATCACGAGATTAGGAGTTCCAGACCAGCCTGGCCAATACGGTGCAATCCTGTCTCTACTAAAAATACAAAACTTAGCCAGGCCTGGTAGCACCCGCCTGTAGTCCCACCTACTCAGGAAGCTGAGGCAGAAGAATTGCTTGAACCTGGGAGGCAGAGGTTGCAGTGAGCCGAGATCACGCCACTGCACTCCAGCCTAGGCAACAGAGCAAGACTCCATCTCAAAAAAAAAAGTCTAGTTACTTCATCCTTGTTCTATAAAATGTTTTCTTGTTTCCTATTGTATAACTCCTGTAAGAGCTTGCTTACCCAAACTAAACTTGAAATCAATTACAACAGTCCTTGGCAATCATCCGTTAGGGGCAGAGGATAAGGGATGATGGCTACAGTGAGAAAGATTTTTAAAAAATGACTTGAGAGTCTAGTAATAATTAGATTTAATGCAAGCCCTGAATTCAACTGGGAATAAAAAAAACTTACCTGACAGGTTATTGTGAGGATTAAATGAGAATGTTTATAAAGCATCTAGTGGAATTCTAGAACCTAGGATGCGACCCACAAATGTGAACAGCTTCTTCTCCACCTCCCAACATTAGCTGATTTTTGGCTGAATCAGATGGCTGGATTCTGTTACTTCCATTTCTAGGATTTCCTTCCCCTTTTAGTGGAGAAGGTGTTCCTGGAGTAAGGGATAATTACTTACTGTCATTCTATCAAGAGGTCCAATCTTTGTCAGAGCAAAGAATTTCCTAATCACTTGGGTAAACTTCTGTAGAATCAGTCCTAGAAACCAGCTATTGAGAACTGCTGCTCTGCGCCGTTGCTTAGAAATGCTTATTGTTTGTCCAGAAAAGAAGCTTGGCTGTGTTCAAGGGAGGCTGGCTACTGTCAGTCTCACCTCCCTTAACACTTTTGTTAAATTCGAAATAAGAGATATAGGAGAGCGATATACAGGTGCCTTGTCAACTTTTTCTATTGTATTGTGAATCTCTTCATTTCATATCATATTCTCCTTAAAATTTTCCCTTTATTGCCTATAAAAAGTAAAGTCCAAACATTCAAGTCTTTTGCAATTTGGATATTACTTTTTTAGTTTTCTTTTTCTTTTTCTTTTCTTTTTTTTTTTTTTGAGTGAACCTCCGCCTACAGGGTTCGAGCAATTCTCTTGCCTTAGCCTCCCTAGTAACTGGGACTACAGGTGTGCATCACCACACCTGGCTAATTTTTGTATTTTTAATAGAGACAGGATTTCGCCATGTTGGCCCGGCTGGTCTTGAACAGCTGACCTCAGGTGATCCACCCACCTTGGCCTCCCAAAGTGCTGGGATTACAGTCATGATCTACCATACCCGGCCTGGACATTACTTTTCTTAAAGAAAAGTCTCATCTCCAGCCCTCCTTGGAACAGACTTAAGCCTTTACATTTTTCTGTATAATATTTCCCTCTTCATCCTTGAAGAATCTCTTCTATAAAGGTTTGTGGTACCATAGATCAAAGTTCTCATAACACTTCCATAGTTCTTTCAGTCTCACAGTACTTTTATGTTTTAATGCTTATATTTGTATTTCTTTGTTCTTATTAGACCTCAAACTCCTGGAAGCAATGACATGGTGTTGAAAGTCTTAGTGACTACATTAAGGACTATGGAATGACTTGATAAAAAAGGGCATATAGTGAAAAAGAACAAAAGATAATTTACATTCATTTATTGTCTACAGTAGATGCTCTCTAGGGTATAATTGATACAATCTTATTTAATCTATTCAACAACCATGTAGGGATTAATACATTTACAGATTAATCAATGGGCTTAAGAGTGATTTATTTAGACTAATTAAGGAAGTGCCTAGAATTGAATCCTATCTGATGCTCCAAAGCTCAGGCTCTTTGCATTATACCAGGCTGGTTCAGAAAGGGGCAATTATATAATTGATAGGCTGGCATTAGTAAACATAGTGGATTGGGGAGAAAAAGCAGCTAGGAGACTGGAACAGATAATTCAATTGTAAGGCAATGAGGGCCTAAATAAAATTATAAAATAGAGAATAATCATTGAAAGTGATAGATATTGATAAGGAGAAGACAAATGGAAAGGTCATGCAAATGAAAAGCAGATTCATAGAGCTCATCAGTGTAGCAAAGTATCTTGCTTGCTTCTAATTGTGGTTGAACCAGAGTTGAGGTGGGTAACTCTGAGTCCTGTGCAGTAGAGACAGGTAGAGCACAGTCCTGAGGCTGGACACACAGAGGAAGCCACTCTGGGCCCTGCGGCTGGGATTGCTGCCCAGCAGATTTTTGAGAAGAAAGCAAAGACTCAGATCCTGCAGAAAATATCATAAAGCAGTTAAATCATGTCTTAGTCCATTTTGTGCTGCTATAACAAAATACCACAGACTAGGTAATTTATATTGAACAGAAATGTATTGGCTCACCATTGTGGAGGCTGGGAAGTGCAAGATCAAGGGACGGGCATCTGGTAAGGGCCTTCTTGCTGTATCATCTATGGCAAAAGGAGAAATGGCAAGTGAGGGAGCTTATTCTCAAAAGCTGTTTTATTAAGGCGTTAAACCCACTCATGAGTGTGAAGCTCTTATTGCTTAACCACCTCTTAAAGATCCCGTCTCTCAATACCATTACATTGGCAATTAAATTTCAGCATAAGTTTTGGAGGGCACAAACACTCAAACCATAGAAATGCCTATTCAATATTTCATACAATATGTGGTCATGGTATTTCCAGCAACAACTTTAAACCTAAAGGTGACCTGCAAAAGTAATAGATTGAACCCCAATTTACTAGATTCTTTCCCAGCCAGAATTTGTCAAGTTCACAGAGGATATTGACAACTGTACAGAAAGCGCAGCACATCAGCCCTGAAAAAAA